>NC_090921.1:1023900851-1024209963 GCF_040938575.1 Ambystoma mexicanum | reverse complement strand
TCACTGAAAATAGATGCCTTTTGCTTTGAGGCTGTGGCCACGTTATGTTTCTGTCCAACACCAATCTTCATTGGTTTCCTGTGAGGTGTTTTGGATCCCCATCTCTTGCTATGAACTGGCAAAACAGCAGAATCCCCTTGACAATCTTGATTTCTCAAGGGAAATGAGAGAACACTATACACCATCCAAGATATTAAAATATTGTCAAGGCCCAACACGGCTGAATACTCTGAGGAGATGGCCTGTGAGGCGCCGCCTTTCAACTTTTCCCCCTTAGTATAGTGGTCATTAACATGCGGGAGACTGCGGAGGGGGTCATTTTCTTAATTGGGAACTGATGTGCTTTTACTCAATTCGGGAACCTCACAAGCCAAATTTGTAGTATTTTGCACGAATTGCAAGAGATGTTTACAAGTCGACGGTTGAAGTGGAAGCTCGTATTGAGTTTGCTAGAGTTGATTTGCCAAGACTTCGATAGCTCAGTTGGTAGAGCGGAGGACTGTAGTGGTAAAACAGGCATCCTTAGGTCGCTCGTTCAAATCCAGCTCGAAGGACTTTTGCCAAATGCAAATTTTATTGAATAATTGGAAAGTAAAATACTTGGAAAATAAAATAACAGACAATTTATAATTATATTATATTTCATCACTGAAAATAGATGCCTTTTGCTTTGAGGCTGTGGCCACGTTATTTTTCTGTCCAACACCAATCTTCATTGGTTTCCTGTGAGGTGTTTTGGATCCCCATCTCTTGCTATGAACTGGCAAAACAGCAGAATCCCCTTGACAATCTTGATTTCTCAAGGGAAATGAGAGAACACTATACACCATCCAAGATATTAAAATATTGTCAAGGCCCAACACGGCTGAATACTCTGAGGAGATGGCCTGTCAGGCGCCGCCTTTCAACTTTTCCCCCTTAGTATGGTGGTCAGTTACATGCAGGAGACTGCGGAGGGGGTCATTTATTTAATTGGGAACTGATGTGCTTTTACTCAATTCGGGAACCTCACAAGCCAAATTTGTAGTATTTTGCACGAATTGCAAGAGATGTTTACAAGTCGGCGGTTGAAGTGGAAGCTCCTATTGAGTTTGCTAGAGAATGGTTTACCTAGCCTTCGATAGCTGAGTTGGTAGAGCGGAGGACTGTAGTGGTAAAACAGGCATCCTTAGGTCGTTGGTTCAAATCCGGCTCGAAGGACTTTTGCCAAATGCACATTTTATTGAATACTTGGAAAGTAAAATACTTGGAAAGTAAAATAACAGACAATTTATAATTATATTATATTTCATCACTGAAAATAGATGCCTTTTGCTTTGAGGCTGTGGCCACGTTATTTTTCTGTCCGACACCAATCTTCGTTGGTTTCCTGTGAGGTGTTTTGGATCCCCATCTCTTGCTATGAACTGACAAAACAGCAGAATCCCCTTGACAATCTTGATTTCTCAAGGGAAATGGGAGAACACCATACACCATCCAAGATATTAAAATATTGTCAAGGCCGAACACTGCTGAATACTCTGAGGAGATGGCCTGTGAGGCGCCGCCTTTCAACTTTTCCTCCTTAGTATGGTGGTCAGTAACATGCGGGAGACTGGCGGAGGGGGTCATTTTTTTAATTGGGAACTGATGTGCTTTTACTCAATTCGGGAACCTCACAAGCAAATTTGTAGTATTTTGCACGAATTGCAAGAGATGTTTGCATGTCGACGGTTGAAGTGGAAGCTCGTATTGAGCTTGCTAGAGACTGATTTGCCAAGCCTTTGATAACTCAGTTGGTAGAGCGGAGGACTGTAGTGGTAAAACAAGTATCCTTAGGTTGCTGCTTCAAATCCGGCTCGAAGGACTTTTGCCAAATGCAAATTTTATTGAATACTTGGAAAGTAAAATACTTGGAAAATAAAATAACAGACAATTTATAATTATATTATATTTCCTCACTGAAAATAGATGCCTTTTGCTTTGAGGCTGTGGCCACGTTATTTTTCTGTCCAACACGAATCTTCATTGGTTTCCTGTGAGGTGTTTTGGATCCCCATCTCTTGCTATGAACTGGCAAAACAGCAGAATCCCCTTGACAATCTTGATTTCTCAAGGAAAATGAGAGAACACTATACACCATCCAGGGTATTAAAATATTGTCAAGGCCCAACACTGCTGAATACTCTGAGGAGATGGCCTGTGAGGTGCCGCCTTTCAACTTTTCCCCCTTAGTATGGTGGTCAGTAACATGCGGGAGACTGCAGAGTGGGTTATTTTTTTAATTGTCAACTGATGTGCTTTTACTCAATTCGGGAACCTCACAAGCCAAATTTGTAGTATTTTGCACGAATTGCAAGAGATGTTTACAAGTCGACGGTTGAAGTGGAAGCTCGTATTGAGTTTGCTAGAGAATGGTTAGCCAAGCCTTCGATAGCTCAGTTGGTAGAGCGGAGGGCTGTAGTGGTAAAACAGGCATCCTTAGGTCGCTCGTTCAAATCCGGCTCAAAGGAATTTTGCCAAATGCAAATTTTATTGAATACTTGGAAAGTAAAATACTTGGAATGTAAAATAACAGACAATTTATAATTATATTATATTTCATCACTGAAAATAGATGCCTTTTGCTTTGAGGCTGTGGCCACGTTATTTTTCTGTCCGACACCAATCTTCGTTGGTTTCCTGTGAGGTGTTTTGGATCCCCATCTCTTGCTATGGACTGACAAAACAGCAGAATCCCCTTGACAATCTTGATTTCTCAAGGGAAATGGGAGAACACTATACACCATCCAAGATATTAAAATATTGTCAAGGGGGAACACTGATGAATACTCTGAGGAGATGGCCTGTGAGGCGCCGCCTTTCAACTTTTCCTCCTTAGTATGGTGGTCAGTAACATGCGGGAGACTGCGGGGGGGTCATTTTTTTAATTGGGAAGTGATGTGCTTTTACTCAATTCGGGAACCTCACAAGCCAAATTTGTAGTATTTTGCACGAATTGCAAGCGATGTTTGCATGTCGACGGTTGAAGTGGAAGCTCGAATTGAGTTTGCTAGAGAATGATTAGCCAAGCCTTCGATAGCTCAGTTGGTGAGGACTGTAGTGGTAAAACAGGCATCCTTAGGTCGCTGGTTCAAATCCGGTTCGAAGGACTTTTGCCAAATGCACATTTTATTGAATACTTGGAAAGTAAAATACTTGGAAAGTAAAATAACAGACAATTTATAATCATATCATATTTCATCACTGAAAATAGATGCCTTTTGCTTTGAGGCTGTGGCCACGTTATTTTTCTGTCCGACACCAATCTTCGTTGGTTTCCTGTGAGGTGTTTTGGATCCCCATCTCTTGCTATGAACTGGCAAAACAGCAGAATCCCCTTGACAATCTTGATTTCTCAAGGGAAATGAGAGAACACTATACACCATCCAAGGTATTAAAATATTGTCAAGGCCCAACACTGCTGAATACTCTGAGGAGATGGCCTGTGAGGCGCCGCCTTTCAACTTTTCCTCCTTAGTATGGTGGTCAGTAACATGCGGGAGACTGCGGAGGGGGTCATTTTTTTAATTGGGAACTGATGTGCTTTTACTCAATTCGGGAACCTCACAAGCCAAATTTGTAGTATTTTGCACGAATTGCAAGAGATGTTTGCATGTCGACGGTTGAAGTGGAAGCTCGAATTGAGCTAGCTAGAAAATGATTTACCAAGCCTTCGATAGCTCAGTTGGTAGAGCGGAGGACTGTAGTGGTAAAACAGGCATCCTTAGGTCGCTGGTTCAAATCTGGCTCGAAGGACTTTTGCCAAATGCAAATTTTATTGAATACTTGGAAAGTAAAATACTTGGAAAATAACATAACAGACAATTTATAATTATATTATATTTCATCACTGAAAATAGATGCCTTTTGCTTTGAGGCTGTGGCCACGCTATGTTTCTGTCCAACACCAATCTTCATTGGTTTCCTGTGAGGTGTTTTGGATCCCCATCTCTTGGTATGAACTGGCAAAACAGCAGAATCCCCTTGACAAGCTTGATTTATCAAGGGAAATGAGAGAACACTATACACCATCCAAGATATTAAAATATTGTCAAGGCCCAACACGGCTGAATACTCTGAGGAGATGGCCTGTGAGGCGCCGCCTTTCAACTTTTCCTCCTTACTATGCTGGTCAGTAACATGCGGGAGACTGCGGAGGGGGTCATTTTCTTAATTGGGAACTGATGTGCTTTTACTCAATTCGGGAACCTCACAAGCCAAATTTGTAGTATTTTGCACGAATTGCAAGAGATGTTTACAAGTCGACGGTTGAAGTGGAAGCTCGTATTGAGTTTGCTAGAGTTGATTTCCCAAGCCTTCGATAGCTGAGTTGGTAGAGGGGAGGACTGTAGTGGTAAAACAGGCATCCTTAGGTCGCTGGTTCAAATCCGGCTCGAAGGACTTTTGCCAAATGCACATTTTATTGAATACTTGGAAAGTAAAATACTTGGAAAGTAAGATAACAGACAATTTATAATCATATCATATTTCATCACTGAAAATAGATGCCTTTTGCTTTGAGGCTGTGGCCACGTTATTTTTCTGTCCGACACCAATCTTCGTTGGTTTCCTGTGAGGTGTTTTGGATCCCCATCTCTTGCTATAAACTGACAAAACAGCAGAATCCCCTTGACAATCTTGATTTCTCAAGGGAAATGGGAGAACACTATACACCATCGAAGATATTAAAATATTGTCAAGGCGGAACACTGATAAATACTCTGAGGAGATGGCCTGTGAGGCGCCGCCTTTCAACTTTTCCTCCTTAGTATGGTGGTCAGTAACATGCGGGAGACTTCGGAGGGGGTCATTTTTTTAATTGGGAACTGATTTGCTTTTACTCAATTCGGGAACCTCACAAGCCAAATTTGTAGTATTTTGCACGAATTGCAAGAGATGTTTGCATGTCGACGGTTGAAGTGGAAGCTCGAATTGAGCTAGCTAGAGAATGATTTGCCAAGCCTTCGATAGCTCAGTTGGTAGAGCGGAGGACTGTAGTGGTAAAACAGGCATCCTTAGGTTGCTGGTTCAAATCCGGCTCGAAGGACTTTTGACAAATGCAAATTTTATTGAATACTTGGAAAGTAAAATACTTGGAAAATAAAATAACAGACAATTTATAATTATATTATATTTCCTCACTGAAAATATATGCCTTTTGCTTTGAGGCTGTGGCCACGTTATTTTTCTGTCCAACACGAATCTTCATTGGTTTCCTGTGGGGTGTTTTGGATCCCCATCTCTTGCTATGAACTGGCAAAACAGAAGAATCTCCTTGACAATCTTGATTTCTCAAGGAAAATGAGAGAACACTATACACCATCCAAGGTATTAAAATATTGTCAAGGCCCAACACTGCTGAATACTCTGAGGAGATGGCCTGTGAGGCGCCGCCTTTCAACTTTTCCCCCTTAGTATGGTGGTCAGTAACATGCGGGAGACTGCGGAGGGGGTCATTTTTTTAATTGGGAACTGATGTGCTTTTACTCAATTCGGGAACCTCACAAGCCAAATTTGTAGTATTTTGCACGAATTGCAAGAGATGTTTGCATGTCGACGGTTGAAGTGGAAGCTCGAATTGAGCTAGCTAGAGAATGATTTGCCAAGCCTTCGATAGTTCAGTTGGTAGAGCGGAGGACTGTAGTGGTAAAACAGGCATCCTTAGGTCACTGGTTCAAATCCGGCTCGAAGGACTTTTGACAAATGCAAATTTTATTGAATACTTGGAAAGTAAAATACTTGGAAAATAAAATAACAGACAATTTATAATTATATTATATTTCCTCACTGAAAATAGATGCCTTTTGCTTTGAGGCTCTGGCCACGTTATTTTTCTGTCCAACACGAATCTTCATTGGTTTCCTGCCAGGTGTTTTGGATCCCCATCTCTTGCTATGAACTGGCAAAACAGCAGAATCTCCTTGACAATCTTGATTTCTCAAGGAAAATGAGAGAACACTATACACCATCCAAGGTATTAAAATATTGTCAAGGCCCAACACTGCTGAATACTCTGAGGAGATGGCCTGTGAGGCGCCGCCTTTCAACTTTTCCCCCTTAGTATGGTGGTCAGTAACATGCGGGAGACTGCGGAGGGGGTCATTTTTTTTAATTGGGAACTGATGTGCTTTTACTCAATTCGGGAACCTCACAAGCCAAATTTGTAGTATTTTGCACGAATTGCAAGAGATGTTTGCATGTCGACAGCTGAAGTGGAAGCTCGTATAGAGCTTGCTAGAGAACAATTTGCCAAGCCTTCGATAGCTCAGTTGGTAGAGGGGAGGGCTGTAGTGGTAAAAGAGGCATCCTTAGGTCGCTCGTTCAAATCCGGCTCGAAGGACTTTTGCCAAATGCAAATTTTATTGAATACTTGGAAAGTACAATACTTGGAAAATAACATAACAGACAATTTATAATTATATTATATTTCATCACTGAAAATAGATGCCTTTTGCTTTGAGGCTGTGGCCACGTTATGTTTCTGTCCAACACCAATCTTCATTGGTTTCCTGTGAGGTGTTTTGGATCCCCATCTCTTGCTATGAACTGGCAAAACAGCAGAATCCCCTTGACAATCTTGATTTCTCAAGGGAAATAAGAGAACACTATACACCATCCAAGATATTAAAATATTGTCAAGGCCCAACACGGCTGAATACTCTGAGGAGATGGCCTGTCAGGCGCCGCCTTTCAACTTTTCCTCCTTACTGTGCTGGTCAGTAACATGCGGGAGACTGCGGAGGGGGTCATTTTCTTAATTGGGAACTGATGTGCTTTTACTCAATTCGGGAACCTCACAAGCCAAATTTGTAGTATTTTGCACGAATTGCAAGAGATGTTTACAAGTCGACGGTTGAAGTGGAAGCTCGTATTGAGTTTGCTAGAGTTGATTTTCCAAGCCTTCGATAGCTCAGTTGGTAGAGCGGAGGACTGTAGTTGTAAAACAAGCATCCTTAGGTCGCTGGTTCAAATCCAGCTCGAAGGACTTATGCCAAATGCAAATTTTATTGAATACTTGGAAAGTAAAATACTTGGAAAATAAAATAACAGACAATTTATAATTATATTATATTTCATCACTGAAAATAGATGCCTTTTGCTTTGAGGCTGTTGCCACGTTATGTTTCTGTCCAACACCAATCTTCATTGGTTTCCTGTGAGGTGTTTTGGATCCCCATCTCTTGCTATGAACTGGCAAAACAGCAGAATCCCCTTGACAATCTTGATTTCTCAAGGGAAATGAGAGAACACTATACACCATCCAAGATATTAAAATATTGTCAAGGCCCAACACGGCTGAATACTCTGAGGAGATGGCCTGTGAGGCGCCGCCTTTCAACTTTTCCCCCTTAGTATGGTGGTCAGTAACATGCGGGAGACTGCGGAGGGGGTCATTTTCTTAATTGGGAACTGATGTGCTTTTACTCAATTCGGGAACCTCACAAGCCAAATTTGTAGTATTTTGCACGAATTGCAAGAGATGTTTGCATGTCGACAGCTGAAGTGGAAGCTCGTATTGAGCTTGCTAGAGAACAATTTGCCAAGCCTTCGATAGCTCAGTTGGTAGAGGGGAGGGCTGTAGTGGTAAAAGAGGCATCCTTAGGTCGCTCGTTCAAATCCGGCTCGAAGGACTTTTGCCAAATGCAAATTTTATTGAATACTTGGAAAGTACAATACTTGGAAAATAACATAACAGACAATTTATAATTATATTATATTTCATCACTGAAAATAGATGCCTTTTGCTTTGAGGCTGTGGCCACGTTATGTTTCTGTCCAACAACAATCTTCATTGGTTTCCTGTGAGGTGTTTTGGATCCCCATCTCTTGCTATGAACTGGCAAAACAGCAGAATCCCCTTGACAATCTTGATTTCTCAAGGGAAATAAGAGAACACTATACACCATCCAAGATATTAAAATATTGTCAAGGCCCAACACGGCTGAATACTCTGAGGAGATGGCCTGTCAGGCGCCGCCTTTCAACTTTTCCTCCTTACTGTGCTGGTCAGTAACATGCGGGAGACTGCGGAGGGGGTCATTTTCTTAATTGGGAACCCATGTGCTTTTACTCAATTCGGGAACCTCACAAGCCAAATTTGTAGTATTTTGCACGAATTGCAAGAGATGTTTACAAGTCGACGGTTGAAGTGGAAGCTCGTATTGAGTTTGCTAGAGTTGATTTTCCAAGCCTTCGATAGCTCAGTTGGTAGAGCGGAGGACTGTAGTTGTAAAACAAGCATCCTTAGGTCGCTGGTTCAAATCCAGCTCGAAGGACTTTTGCCAAATGCAAATTTTATTGAATACTTGGAAAGTAAAATACTTGGAAAATAAAATAACAGACAATTTATAATTATATTATATTTCATCAATGAAAATAGATGCCTTTTGCTTTGAGGCTGTGGCCACGTTATGTTTCTGTCCAACACCAATCTTCATTGGTTTCCTGTGAGGTGTTTTGGATCCCCATCTCTTGCTATGAACTGGCAAAACAGCAGAATCCCCTTGACAATTTTGATTTCTCAAGGGAAATGAGAGAACACTATACACCATCCAAGATATTAAAATATTGTCAAGGACCAACACGGCTGAATACTCTGAGGAGATGGCCTGGGAGGCGCCGCCTTTCAACTTTTCCCCCTTAGTATCGTGGTCAGTAACATGCGGGAGACTGCGGAGGGGGTCATTTTTTTAATTGGGAACTGATGTGCTTTTACTCAATTCGGGAACCTCACAAGCCAAATTTGTAGTATTTTGCACGAATTGCAATAGATGTTTACAAGTCGACGGTTGAAGTGGAAGCTCGTATTGAGTTTGCTAGAAAATGATTAGCCAAGCCTTCGATAGCTCAGTTGGTAGAGCAGAGGACTGTAGTGGTAAAACAGGCATCCTTAGGTCGCTGGTTCAAATCCGGCTTGAAGGACTTTTGCCAAATGCACATTTTATTGAATACTTGGAAAGTAAAATACTTGGAAAGTAAAATAACAGACAATTTATAATCATATCATATTTCATCACTGAAAATAGATGCCTTTTGCTTTGAGGCTGTGGCCACGTTATTTTTCTGTCCGACACCAATCTTCGTTGGTTTCCTGTGAGGTGTTTTGGATCCCCATCTCTTGCTATGAACTGGCAAAACAGCAGAATCTCCTTGACAATCTTGATTTCTCAAGGAAAATGAGAGAACACTATACACCATCCAAGGTATTAAAATATTGTCAAGGCCCAACACTGCTGAATACTCTGAGGAGATGGCCTGTGAGGCGCCGCCTTTCAACTTTTCCCCCTTAGTATGGTGGTCAGTAACATGCGGGAGACTGCAGAGTGGGTTATTTTTTCAATTGTCAACTGATGTGCTTTTACTCAATTCGGGAACCTCACAAGCCAAATTTGTAGTATTTTGCACGAATTGCAAGAGATGTTTGCATGTCGACAGCTGAAGTGGAAGCTCGTATTGAGCTTGCTAGAGAGCAATTTGCCAAGCCTTCGATAGCTCAGTTGGTAGAGCGGAGGGCTGTAGTGGTAAAACAGGCATCCTTAGGTCGCTCGTTCAAATCCGGCTCGAAGGACTTTTGCCAAATGCAAATTTTATTGAATACTTGGAAAGTAAAATACTTGGAAAATAACATAACAGACAATTTATAATTATATTATATTTCATCACTGAAAATAGATGCCTTTTGCTTTGAGGCTGTGGCCACGTTATGTTTCTGTCCAACACCAATCTTCATTGGTTTCCTGTGAGGTGATTCGGATCCCCATCTCTTGCTATGAACTGGCAAAACAGCAGAATCCCCTTGACAATCTTGATTTCTCAAGGGAAATGAGAGAACAGTATACACCATCCAAGATATTAAAATATTGTCAAGGCCCAACACGGCTGAATACTCTGAGGAGATGGCCTGTCAGGCGCCGCCTTTCAACTTTTCCTCCTTACTATGCTGGTCAGTAACATGCGGGAGACTGCGGAGGGGGTCATTTTCTTAATTGGGAACTGATGTGCTTTTACTCAATTCGGGAACCTCACAAGCCAAATTTGTAGTATTTTGCACGAATTGCAAGAGATGTTTACAAGTCGACGGTTGAAGTGGAAGCTCGTATTGAGTTTGCTAGAGAATGATTAGCCATGCCTTCGATAGCTCAGTTGGTAGAGCGGAGGACTGTAGTGGTAAAACAGGCATCCTTAGGTCGCTGGTTCAAATCCGGCTTGAAGGACTTTTGCCAAATGCACATTTTATTGAATACTTGGAAAGTAAAATACTTGGAAAGTAAAATAACAGACAATTTATAATCATATCATGTTTCATCACTTAAAATAGATGCCTTTTGCTTTGAGGCTGTGGCCACGTTATTTTTCTGTCCGACACCAATCTTCGTTGGTTACCTGTGAGGTATTTTGGATCCCCATCTCTTGCTATAAACTGACAAAACAGCAGAATCCCCTTGACAATCTTGATTTATCAAGGGAAATGGGAGAACACTATACACCATCCAAGATATTAAAATATTGTCAAGGCGGAACACTGATGAATACTCTGAGGAGATGGCCTG
Source organism: Ambystoma mexicanum (assembly GCF_040938575.1). NCBI lineage: Eukaryota > Metazoa > Chordata > Amphibia > Caudata > Ambystomatidae > Ambystoma > Ambystoma mexicanum. The sequence continues at coordinate 1,024,199,392 of NC_090921.1, read as the reverse complement.
TGAGGCGCCGCCTTTCAACTTTTCCTCCTTAGTATGGTGGTCAGTAACATGCGGGAGACTGCGGAGGGGGTCATTTTTTTAATTGGGAACTGATGTGCTTTTACTCAATTCGGGAACCTCACAAGCCAAATTTGTAGTATTTTGCACAAATTGCAAGAGATGTTTACAAGTCGACGGTTGAAGTGGAAGCTCGTATTGAGTTTGCTAGAGTTGATTTCCCAAGCCTTTGATAGCTGAGTTGGTAGAGGGGAGGACTGTAGTGGTAAAACAGGCATCCTTAGGTTGCTGGTTCAAATCCGGCTCGAAGGACTTTTGCCAAATGCAAATTTTATTGAATACTTGGAAAGTAAAATACTTGGAAAGTAAAATAACAGACAATTTATAATTATATTATATTTCATCACTGAAAATAGATGCCTTTTGCTTTGAGGCTCTGGCCACGTTATTTTTCTGTCCAACACGAATCTTCATTGGTTTCCTGCGAGGTGTTTTGGATCCCCATCTCTTGCTATAAACTGACAAAACAGCAGAATCCCCTTGACAATCTTGATTTCTCAAGGGAAATGGGAGAACACTATACACCATCGAAGATATTAAAATATTGTCAAGGCGGAACACTGATAAATACTCTGAGGAGATGGCCTGTGAGGCGCCGCCTTTCAACTTTTCCTCCTTAGTATGGTGGTCAGTAACATGCGGGAGACTGCGGAGGGGGTCATTTTTTTAATTGGGAACTGATGTGCTTTTACTCAATTCGGGAACCTCACAAGCCAAATTTGTAGTATTTTGCACGAATTGCAAGAGATGTTTACAAGTCGACGGAAGTGGAAGCTCGTATTGAGTTTGCTAGAGAATGATTAGCCAAGCCTTCGATAGCTCAGTTGGTAGAGCGGAGGACTGTAGTGTTAAAACAGGCATCCTTAGGTCGCTGGTTCAAATTCGGCTGGAAGGACTTTTGCCAAATGCACATTTTATTGAATACTTGGAAAGTAAAATACTTGGAAAGTAAAATAACAGACAATTTATAATCATATCATATTTCATCACTGAAAATAGATGCCTTTTGCTTTGAGGCTGTGGCCACGTTATTTTTCTGTCCGACACCAATCTTCGTTGGTTTCCTGTGAGGTGTTTTGGATCCCCATCTCTTGCTATAAACTGACAAAACAGCAGAATCCCCTTGACAATCTTGATTTCTCAAGGGAAATGGGAGAACACTATACACCATCGAAGATATTAAAATATTGTCAAGGCGGAACACTGATAAATACTCTGAGGAGATGGCCTGTGAGGCGCCGCCTTTCAACTTTTCCTCCTTAGTATGGTGGTCAGTAACATGCGGCAGACTTCGGAGGGGGTCATTTTTTTAATTGGGAACTGATGTGCTTTTACTCAATTCGGGAACCTCACAAGCCAAATTTGTAGTATTTTGCACGAATTGCAAGAGATGTTTGCATGTCGACGGTTGAAGTGGAAGCTCGAATTGAGCTAGCTAGAGAATGATTTGCCAAGCCTTCGATAGCTCAGTTGGTAGAGCGGAGGACTGTAGTGGTAAAACAGGCATCCTTAGGTCGCTGGTTCAAATCCGGCTCGAAGGACTTTTGACAAATGCAAATTTTATTGAATACTTGGAAAGTAAAATACTTGGAAAATAAAATAACAGACAATTTATAATTATATTATATTTCCTCACTGAAAATATATGCCTTTTGTTTTGAGGCTGTGGCCACGTTATTTTTCTGTCCAACACGAATCTTCATTGGTTTCCTGTGAGGTGTTTTGGATCCCCATCTCTTGCTATGAACTGGCAAAACAGCAGAATCTCCTTGACAATCTTGATTTCTCAAGGAAAATGAGAGAACACTATACACCATCCAAGGTATTAAAATATTGTCAAGGCCCAACACTGCTGAATACTCTGAGGAGATGGCCTGTGAGGCGCCGCCTTTCAACTTTTCCCCCTTAGTATGGTGGTCAGTAACATGCGGGAGACTGCGGAGGGGTCATTTTTTTAATTGGGAACTGATGTGCTTTTACTCAATTCGGGAACCTCACAAGCCAAATTTGTAGTATTTTGCACGAATTGCAAGAGATGTTTACAAGTCGACGGTTGAAGTGGAAGCTCGTATTGAGTTTGCTAGAGAATGATTAGCCAAGCCTTCGATAGCTCAGTTGGTAGAGCGGAGGACTGTAGTGGTAAAACAGGCATCCTTAGGTCGCTGGTTCAAATTCGGCTGGAAGGACTTTTGCCAAATGCACATTTTATTGAATACTTGGAAAGTAAAATACTTGGAAAGTAAGATAACAGACAATTTATAATCATATCATATTTCATCACTGAAAATAGATGCCTTTTGCTTTGAGGCTGTGGCCACGTTATTTTTCTGTCCGACACCAATCTTCGTTGGTTTCCTGTGAGGTGTTTTGGATCCCCATCTCTTGCTATAAACTGACAAAACAGCAGAATCCCCTTGACAATCTTGATTTCTCAAGGGAAATGGGAGAACACTATACACCATCGAAGATATTAAAATATTGTCAAGGCGGAACACTGATAAATACTCTGAGGAGATGGCCTGTGAGGCGCCGCCTTTCAACTTTTCCTCCTTAGTATGGTGGTCAGTAACATGCGGGAGACTGCGGAGGGGGTCATTTTTTTAATTGGGAACTGATGTGCTTTTACTCAATTCGGGAACCTCACAAGCCAAATTTGTAGTATTTTGCACGAATTGCAAGAGATGTTTGAATGTCGACGGTTGAAGTGGAAGCTCGAATTGAGCTAGCTAGAGAATGATTTGCCAAGCCTTTGATAGCTCAGTTGGTAGAGCGGGGGACTGTAGTGGTAAAACAGTCATCCTTAGGTCGCTGGTTCAAATCCGGCTCAAAGGACTTTTGACAAATGCAAATTTTATTGAATACTTGGAAAGTAAAATACTTGGAAAATAAAATAACAGACAATTTATAATTATATTATATTTCCTCACTGAAAATAGATGCCTTTTGCTTTGAGGCTGTGGCCACGTTATTTTTCTGTCCAACACGAATCTTCATTGGTTTCCTGTGAGGTGTTTTGGATCCCCATCTCTTGCTATGAACTGGCAAAACAGCAGAATCCCCTTGACAATCTTGATTTCTCAAGGAAAATGAGAGAACACTATACACCATCCAAGGTATTAAAATATTGTCAAGGCCCAACACTGCTGAATACTCTGAGGAGATGGCCTGTGAGGCGCCGCCTTTCAACTTTTGCCCCTTAGTATGGTGGTCAGTAACATGCGGGAGACTGCAGAGTAGGTTATTTTTTTAATTGTCAACTGATGTGCTTTTACTCAATTCGGGAACCTCACAAGCCACATTTGTAGTATTTTGCACGAATTGCAAGAGATGTTTGCATGTCGACAGCTGAAGTGGAAGCTCGTATTGAGCTTGCTAGAGAACAATTTGCCAAGCCTTCGATAGCTCAGTTGGTAGAGCTGAGGGCTGTACTGGTAAAACAGGCATCCTTAGGTCGCTCGTTCAAATCCGGCTCAAAGGAATTTTGCCAAATGCAAATTTTATTGAATACTTGGAAAGTAAAATACTTGGAAAATAACATAACAGACAATTTATAATTATATTATATTTCATCACTGAAAATAGATGCCTTTTGCTTTGAGGCTGTGGCCACGTTATGTTTCTGTCCAACACCAATCTTCATTGGTTTCCTGTGAGGTGTTTTGGATCCCCATCTCTTGCTATGAACTGGCAAAACAGCAGAATCCCCTTGACAAGCTTGATTTCTCAAGGGAAATGAGAGAACACTATACACCATCCAAGATATTAAAATATTGTCAAGGCCCAACACGGCTGAATACTCTGAGGAGATGGCCTGTGAGGCGCCGCCTTTCAACTTTTCCTCCTTACTATGCTGGTCAGTAACATGCGGGAGACTGCGGAGGGGGTCATTTTCTTAATTGGGAACTGATGTGCTTTTACTCAATTCGGGAACCTCACAAGCCAAATTTGTAGTATTTTGCACGAATTGCAAGAGATGTTTACAAGTCGACGGTTGAAGTGGAAGCTCGTATTGAGTTTGATAGAGTTGATTTACCAAGCCTTCGATAGCTCAGTTGGTAGAGGGGAGGACTGTAGTGGTAAAACAGGCATCCTTAGGTTGCTGGTTCAAATCCGGCTCGAAGGACTTTTGCCAAATGCAAATTTTATTGAATACTTGGAAAGTAAAATACTTGGAAAGTAAAATAACAGACAATTTATAATTATATAATATTTCATCACTGACAATAGATGCCTTTTGCTTTGAGGCTGTGGCCACGTTATTTTTCTGTCCAACACCAATCTTCATTGGTTTCCTCTGAGGTGTTTTGGATCCCCATCTCTTGCTATGAACTGGCAAAACAGCAGAATCCCCTTGACAATCTTGATTTCTCAAGGGAAATGAGAGAACACTATACACCATCCAAGATATTAAAATATTGTCAAGGGGGAACACTGATGAATACTCTGAGGAGATGGCCTGTGAGGCGCCGCCTTTCAACTTTTCCTCCTTAGTATGGTGGTCAGTAACATGCGGGAGACTGCGGGGGGGTCATTTTTTTAATTTGGAACTGATGTGCTTTTACTCAATTCGGGAACCTCACAAGCCAAATTTGTAGTATTTTGCACGAATTGCAAGCGATGTTTGCATGTCGACGGTTGAAGTGGAAGCTCGAATTGAGCTTGCTAGAGAATGATTTGCCAAGCCTTCGATAGCTCAGTTGGTAGAGCTGAGGACTGTAGTGGTAAAACAGGCATCCTTAGGTTGCTGGTTCAAATCCGGCTCGAAGGACTTTTGCCAAATGCAAATTTTATTGAATACTTGGAAAGTAAAATACTTGGAAAATAAAATAACAGACAATTTATAATTATATTATATTTCCTCACTGAAAATAGATGCCTTTTGCTTTGAGGCTGTGGCCACGTTATTTTTCTGTCCAACACGAATCTTCATTGGTTTCCTGTGAGGTGTTTTGGATCCCCATCTCTTGCTATGAACTGGCAAAACAGCAGAATCTCCTTGACAATCTTGATTTCTCAAGGAAAATGAGAGAACACTATACACCATCCAAGGTATTAAAATATTGTCAAGGCCCAACACTGCTGAATACTCTGAGGAGATGGCCTGTGAGGCGCCGCCTTTCAACTTTTCCCCCTTAGTATGGTGGTCAGTAACATGCGGGAGACTGCGGAGGGGTCATTTTTTTAATTGGGAACTGATGTGCTTTTACTCAATTCGGGAACCTCACAAGCCAAATTTGTAGTATTTTGCACGAATTGTAAGAGATGTTTACAAGTCGACGGTTGAAGTGGAAGCTCGTATTGAGTTTGCTAGAGAATGATTAGCCAAGCCTTCGATAGCTCAGTTGGTAGAGCGGAGGACTGTAGTGGTAAAACAGGCATCCTTAGGTCGCTGGTTCAAATTCGGCTGGAAGGACTTTTGCCAAATGCACATTTTATTGAATACTTGGAAAGTAAAATACTTGGAAAGTAAGATAACAGACAATTTATAATCATATCATATTTCATCACTGAAAATAGATGCCTTTTGCTTTGAGGCTGTGGCCACGTTATTTTTCTGTCCGACACCAATCTTCGTTGGTTTCCTGTGAGGTGTTTTGGATCCCCATCTCTTGCTATAAACTGACAAAACAGCAGAATCCCCTTGACAATCTTGATTTCTCAAGGGAAATGGGAGAACACTATACACCATCGAAGATATTAAAATATTGTCAAGGCGGAACACTGATAAATACTCTGAGGAGATGGCCTGTGAGGCGCCGCCTTTCAACTTTTCCTCCTTAGTATGGTGGTCAGTAACATGCGGGAGACTGCGGAGGGGGTCATTTTTTTAATTGGGAACTGATGTGCTTTTACTCAATTCGGGAACCTCACAAGCCAAATTTGTAGTATTTTGCACGAATTGCAAGAGATGTTTGAATGTCGACGGTTGAAGTGGAAGCTCGAATTGAGCTAGCTAGAGAATGATTTGCCAAGCCTTTGATAGCTCAGTTGGTAGAGCGGGGGACTGTAGTGGTAAAACAGTCATCCTTAGGTCGCTGGTTCAAATCCGGCTCAAAGGACTTTTGACAAATGCAAATTTTATTGAATACTTGGAAAGTAAAATACTTGGAAAATAAAATAACAGACAATTTATAATTATATTATATTTCCTCACTGAAAATAGATGCCTTTTGCTTTGAGGCTGTGGCCACGTTATTTTTCTGTCCAACACGAATCTTCATTGGTTTCCTGTGAGGTGTTTTGGATCCCCATCTCTTGCTATGAACTGGCAAAACAGCAGAATCCCCTTGACAATCTTGATTTCTCAAGGAAAATGAGAGAACACTATACACCATCCAAGGTATTAAAATATTGTCAAGGCCCAACACTGCTGAATACTCTGAGGAGATGGCCTGTGAGGCGCCGCCTTTCAACTTTTCCCCCTTAGTATGGTGGTCAGTAACATGCGGGAGACTGCAGAGTAGGTTATTTTTTTAATTGTCAACTGATGTGCTTTTACTCAATTCGGGAACCTCACAAGCCACATTTGTAGTATTTTGCACGAATTGCAAGAGATGTTTGCATGTCGACAGCTGAAGTGGAAGCTCGTATTGAGCTTGCTAGAGAACAATTTGCCAAGCCTTCGATAGCTCAGTTGGTAGAGCTGAGGGCTGTACTGGTAAAACAGGCATCCTTAGGTCGCTCGTTCAAATCCGGCTCAAAGGAATTTTGCCAAATGCAAATTTTATTGAATACTTGGAAAGTAAAATACTTGGAAAATAACATAACAGACAATTTATAATTATATTATATTTCATCACTGAAAATAGATGCCTTTTGCTTTGAGGCTGTGGCCACGTTATGTTTCTGTCCAACACCAATCTTCATTGGTTTCCTGTGAGGTGTTTTGGATCCCCATCTCTTGCTATGAACTGGCAAAACAGCAGAATCCCCTTGACAAGCTTGATTTCTCAAGGGAAATGAGAGAACACTATACACCATCCAAGATATTAAAATATTGTCAAGGCCCAACACGGCTGAATACTCTGAGGAGATGGCCTGTGAGGCGCCGCCTTTCAACTTTTCCTCCTTACTATGCTGGTCAGTAACATGCGGGAGACTGCGGAGGGGGTCATTTTCTTAATTGGGAACTGATGTGCTTTTACTCAATTCGGGAACCTCACAAGCCAAATTTGTAGTATTTTGCACGAATTGCAAGAGATGTTTACAAGTCGACGGTTGAAGTGGAAGCTCGTATTGAGTTTGATAGAGTTGATTTACCAAGCCTTCGATAGCTCAGTTGGTAGAGGGGAGGACTGTAGTGGTAAAACAGGCATCCTTAGGTTGCTGGTTCAAATCCGGCTCGAAGGACTTTTGCCAAATGCAAATTTTATTGAATACTTGGAAAGTAAAATACTTGGAAAGTAAAATAACAGACAATTTATAATTATATAATATTTCATCACTGACAATAGATGCCTTTTGCTTTGAGGCTGTGGCCACGTTATTTTTCTGTCCAACACCAATCTTCATTGGTTTCCTCTGAGGTGTTTTGGATCCCCATCTCTTGCTATGAACTGGCAAAACAGCAGAATCCCCTTGACAATCTTGATTTCTCAAGGGAAATGAGAGAACACTATACACCATCCAAGATATTAAAATATTGTCAAGGGGGAACACTGATGAATACTCTGAGGAGATGGCCTGTGAGGCGCCGCCTTTCAACTTTTCCTCCTTAGTATGGTGGTCAGTAACATGCGGGAGACTGCGGGGGGGTCATTTTTTTAATTTGGAACTGATGTGCTTTTACTCAATTCGGGAACCTCACAAGCCAAATTTGTAGTATTTTGCACGAATTGCAAGCGATGTTTGCATGTCGACGGTTGAAGTGGAAGCTCGAATTGAGCTTGCTAGAGAATGATTTGCCAAGCCTTCGATAGCTCAGTTGGTAGAGCTGAGGACTGTAGTGGTAAAACAGGCATCCTTAGGTTGCTGGTTCAAATCCGGCTCGAAGGACTTTTGCCAAATGCAAATTTTATTGAATACTTGGAAAGTAAAATACTTGGAAAATAAAATAACAGACAATTTATAATTATATTATATTTCCTCACTGAAAATAGATGCCTTTTGCTTTGAGGCTGTGGCCACGTTATTTTTCTGTCCAACACGAATCTTCATTGGTTTCCTGTGAGGTGTTTTGGATCCCCATCTCTTGCTATGAACTGGCAAAACAGCAGAATCCCCTTGACAATCGAGATTTCTCAAGGAAAATGAGAGAACACTATACACCATCCAAGATATTAAAATATTGTCAAGGCCCAACACGGCTGAATACTCTGAGGAGATGGCCTGTGAGGCGCCGCCTTTCAACTTTTCCCCCTTAATATGGTGGTCAGTAACATGCGGGAGACTGCGGAGGGCGTCATTTTTTTAATTGGGAACTGATGTGCTTTTACTCAATTCGGGAACCTCACAAGCCAAATTTGTAGTTTTTTGCACGAATTGCAAGAGATGTTTACAAGTCGACGGTTGAAGTGGAAGCTCATATTGAGTTTGCTAGAGAATGATTTGCCAAGCCTTCGATAGCTCAGTTGGTAGAGCGGAGAACTGTAGTGGTAAAACAGGCATCCTTAGGTCGCTAGTTCAAATCCGGCTTAAAGGACTTTTGCCAAATGCACATTTCATTGAATACTTGGAAAGTAAAATACTTGGAAAGTAAAATAACAGACAATTTATAATTATATTATATTTCATCACTGAAAATAGATGCCTTTTGCTTTGAGGCTGTGGCCACGTTATTTTTCTGTCCAACACGAATCTTCATTGGTTTCCTGTGAGGTGTTTTGGATCCCCATCTCTTGCTATGAACTGGCAAAACAGCAGAATCCCCTTTACAATCTTGATTTCTCAAGGGAAATGAGAGAACACTATACACCATGCAAGATATTAAAATATTGTCAAGGCCCAACACGGCTGAATACTGTGAGGAGATGGCCTGTGAGGCACCGCCTTTCAACTTTTCCCCCTTAGTATGGCGGTCAGTAACATGCGGGAGACTGCGGAGGGGGTCATTTTTTTAATTGGGAACTGATGTGCTTTTACTCAATTCGGGAACCTCACAAGCCAAATTTGTAGTATTTTGCACGAATTGCAAGAGATGTTTGCATGTCGACAGCTGAAGTGGAAGCTCGTATTGAGCTTGCTAGAGAACAATTTGCCAAGCCTTCGATAGCTCAGTTGGTAGAGCTGAGGGCTGTACTGGTAAAACAGGCATCCTTAGGTCGCTCGTTCAAATCCGGCTCAAAGGAATTTTGCCAAATGCAAATTTTATTGAATACTTGGAAAGTAAAATACTTGGAAAATAACATAACAGACAATTTATAATTATATTATATTTCATCACTGAAAATAGATGCCTTTTGCTTTGAGGCTGTGGCCACGTTATGTTTCTGTCCAACACCAATCTTCATTGGTTTCCTGTGAGGTGTTTTGGATCCCCATCTCTTGCTATGAACTGGCAAAACAGCAGAATCCCCTTGACAAGCTTGATTTCTCAAGGGAAATGAGAGAACACTATACACCATCCAAGATATTAAAATATTGTCAAGGCCCAACACGGCTGAATACTCTGAGGAGATGGCCTGTGAGGCGCCGCCTTTCAACTTTTCCTCCTTACTATGCTGGTCAGTAACATGCGGGAGACTGCGGAGGGGGTCATTTTCTTAATTGGGAACTGATGTGCTTTTACTCAATTCGGGAACCTCACAAGCCAAATTTGTAGTATTTTGCACGAATTGCAAGAGATGTTTACAAGTCGACGGTTGAAGTGGAAGCTCGTATTGAGTTTGATAGAGTTGATTTACCAAGCCTTCGATAGCTCAGTTGGTAGAGGGGAGGACTGTAGTGGTAAAACAGGCATCCTTAGGTTGCTGGTTCAAATCCGGCTCGAAGGACTTTTGCCAAATGCAAATTTTATTGAATACTTGGAAAGTAAAATACTTGGAAAGTAAAATAACAGACAATTTATAATTATATAATATTTCATCACTGACAATAGATGCCTTTTGCTTTGAGGCTGTGGCCACGTTATTTTTCTGTCCAACACCAATCTTCATTGGTTTCCTCTGAGGTGTTTTGGATCCCCATCTCTTGCTATGAACTGGCAAAACAGCAGAATCCCCTTGACAATCTTGATTTCTCAAGGGAAATGAGAGAACACTATACACCATCCAAGATATTAAAATATTGTCAAGGGGGAACACTGATGAATACTCTGAGGAGATGGCCTGTGAGGCGCCGCCTTTCAACTTTTCCTCCTTAGTATGGTGGTCAGTAACATGCGGGAGACTGCGGGGGGGTCATTTTTTTAATTTGGAACTGATGTGCTTTTACTCAATTCGGGAACCTCACAAGCCAAATTTGTAGTATTTTGCACGAATTGCAAGCGATGTTTGCATGTCGACGGTTGAAGTGGAAGCTCGAATTGAGCTTGCTAGAGAATGATTTGCCAAGCCTTCGATAGCTCAGTTGGTAGAGCTGAGGACTGTAGTGGTAAAACAGGCATCCTTAGGTTGCTGGTTCAAATCCGGCTCGAAGGACTTTTGCCAAATGCAAATTTTATTGAATACTTGGAAAGTAAAATACTTGGAAAATAAAATAACAGACAATTTATAATTATATTATATTTCCTCACTGAAAATAGATGCCTTTTGCTTTGAGGCTGTGGCCACGTTATTTTTCTGTCCAACACGAATCTTCATTGGTTTCCTGTGAGGTGTTTTGGATCCCCATCTCTTGCTATGAACTGGCAAAACAGCAGAATCCCCTTGACAATCGAGATTTCTCAAGGAAAATGAGAGAACACTATACACCATCCAAGATATTAAAATATTGTCAAGGCCCAACACGGCTGAATACTCTGAGGAGATGGCCTGTGAGGCGCCGCCTTTCAACTTTTCCCCCTTAATATGGTGGTCAGTAACATGCGGGAGACTGCGGAGGGCGTCATTTTTTTAATTGGGAACTGATGTGCTTTTACTCAATTCGGGAACCTCACAAGCCAAATTTGTAGTTTTTTGCACGAATTGCAAGAGATGTTTACAAGTCGACGGTTGAAGTGGAAGCTCATATTGAGTTTGCTAGAGAATTATTTGCCAAGCCTTCGATAGCTCAGTTGGTAGAGCGGAGAACTGTAGTGGTAAAACAGGCATCCTTAGGTCGCTAGTTCAAATCCGGCTTAAAGGACTTTTGCCAAATGCACATTTCATTGAATACTTGGAAAGTAAAATACTTGGAAAGTAAAATAACAGACAATTTATAATTATATTATATTTCATCACTGAAAATAGATGCCTTTTGCTTTGAGGCTGTGGCCACGTTATTTTTCTGTCCAACACGAATCTTCATTGGTTTCCTGTGAGGTGTTTTGGATCCCCATCTCTTGCTATGAACTGGCAAAACAGCAGAATCCCCTTTACAATCTTGATTTCTCAAGGGAAATGAGAGAACACTATACACCATGCAAGATATTAAAATATTGTCAAGGCCCAACACGGCTGAATACTGTGAGGAGATGGCCTGTGAGGCACCGCCTTTCAACTTTTCCCCCTTAGTATGGCGGTCAGTAACATGCGGGAGACTGCGGAGGGGGTCATTTTTTTAATTGGGAACTGATGTGCTTTTACTCAATTCGGGAACCTCACAAGCCAAATTTGTAGTATTTTGCACGAATTGCAAGAGATGTTTGCATGTCGACAGCTGAAGTGGAAGCTCGTATTGAGCTTGCTAGAGAACAATTTGCCAAGCCTTCGATAGCTCAGTTGGTAGAGGGGAGGGCTGTAGTGGTAAAAGAGGCATCCTTAGGTCGCTGGTTCAAATCCGGCTCAAAGGACTTTTGACAAATGCAAATTTTATTGAATACTTGGAAAGTAAAATACTTGGAAAATAAAATAACAGACAATTTATAATTATATTATATTTCATCACTGAAAATAGATGCCTTTTGCTTTGAGGCTGTTGCCACGTTATGTTTCTGTCCAACACCAATCTTCATTGGTTTCCTGTGAGGTGTTTTGGATCCCCATCTCTTGCTATGAACTGGCAAAACAGCAGAATCCCCTTGACAATCTTGATTTCTCAAGGGAAATGAGAGAACACTATACACCATCCAAGATATTAAAATATTGTCAAGGCCCAACACGGCTGAATACTCTGAGGAGATGGCCTGTGAGGCGCCGCCTTTCAACTTTTCCCCCTTAGTATGGTGGTCAGTAACATGCGGGAGACTGCGGAGGGGGTCATTTTTTTAATTGGGAACTGATGTGCTTTTACTCAATTCGGGAACCTCACAAGCCAAATTTGTAGTATTTTGCACGAATTGCAAGAGATGTTTGCATGTCGACAGCTGAAGTGGAAGCTCGTATTGAGCTTGCTAGAGAACAATTTGCCAAGCCTTCGATAGCTCAGTTGGTAGAGGGGAGGGCTGTAGTGGTAAAAGAGGCATCCTTAGGTCGCTCGTTCAAATCCGGCTCGAAGGACTTTTGCCAAATGCAAATTTTATTGAATACTTGGAAAGTACAATACTTGGAAAATAACATAACAGACAATTTATAATTATATTATATTTCATCACTGAAAATAGATGCCTTTTGCTTTGAGGCTGTGGCCACGTTATGTTTCTGTCCAACAACAATCTTCATTGGTTTCCTGTGAGGTGTTTTGGATCCCCATCTCTTGCTATGAACTGGCAAAACAGCAGAATCCCCTTGACAATCTTGATTTCTCAAGGGAAATAAGAGAACACTATACACCATCCAAGATATTAAAATATTGTCAAGGCCCAACACGGCTGAATACTCTGAGGAGATGGCCTGTCAGGCGCCGCCTTTCAACTTTTCCTCCTTACTGTGCTGGTCAGTAACATGCGGGAGACTGCGGAGGGGGTCATTTTCTTAATTGGGAACCCATGTGCTTTTACTCAATTCGGGAACCTCACAAGCCAAATTTGTAGTATTTTGCACGAATTGCAAGAGATGTTTACAAGTCGACGGTTGAAGTGGAAGCTCGTATTGAGTTTGCTAGAGTTGATTTTCCAAGCCTTCGATAGCTCAGTTGGTCGAGCGGAGGACTGTAGTTGTAAAACAAGCATCCTTAGGTCGCTGGTTCAAATCCAGCTCGAAGGACTTTTGCCAAATGCAAATTTTATTGAATACTTGGAAAGTAAAATACTTGGAAAATAAAATAACAGACAATTTATAATTATATTATATTTCATCAATGAAAATAGATGCCTTTTGCTTTGAGGCTGTGGCCACGTTATGTTTCTGTCCAACACCAATCTTCATTGGTTTCCTGTGAGGTGTTTTGGATCCCCATCTCTTGCTATGAACTGGCAAAACAGCAGAATCCCCTTGACAATTTTGATTTCTCAAGGGAAATGAGAGAACACTATACACCATCCAAGATATTAAAATATTGTCAAGGACCAACACGGCTGAATACTCTGAGGAGATGGCCTGGGAGGCGCCGCCTTTCAACTTTTCCCCCTTAGTATCGTGGTCAGTAACATGCGGGAGACTGCGGAGGGGGTCATTTTTTTAATTGGGAACTGATGTGCTTTTACTCAATTCGGGAACCTCACAAGCCAAATTTGTAGTATTTTGCACGAATTGCAATAGATGTTTACAAGTCGACGGTTGAAGTGGAAGCTCGTATTGAGTTTGCTAGAAAATGATTAGCCAAGCCTTCGATAGCTCAGTTGGTAGAGCGAAGGACTGTAGTGGTAAAACAGGCATCCTTAGGTCGCTGGTTCAAATCCGGCTTGAAGGACTTTTGCCAAATGCACATTTTATTGAATACTTGGAAAGTAAAATACTTGGAAAGTAAAATAACAGACAATTTATAATCATATCATATTTCATCACTGAAAATAGATGCCTTTTGCTTTGAGGCTGTGGCCACGTTATTTTTCTGTCCGACACCAATCTTCGTTGGTTTCCTGTGAGGTGTTTTGGATCCCCATCTCTTGCTATGAACTGGCAAAACAGCAGAATCTCCTTGACAATCTTGATTTCTCAAGGAAAATGAGAGAACACTATACACCATCCAAGGTATTAAAATATTGTCAAGGCCCAACACTGCTGAATACTCTGAGGAGATGGCCTGTGAGGCGCCGCCTTTCAACTTTTCCCCCTTAGTATGGTGGTCAGTAACATGCGGGAGACTGCAGAGTGGGTTATTTTTTTAATTGTCAACTGATGTGCTTTTACTCAATTCGGGAACCTCACAAGCCAAATTTGTAGTATTTTGCACGAATTGCAAGAGATGTTTGCATGTCGACAGCTGAAGTGGAAGCTCGTATTGAGCTTGCTAGAGAGCAATTTGCCAAGCCTTCGATAGCTCAGTTGGTAGAGCGGAGGGCTGTAGTGGTAAAACAGGCATCCTTAGGTCGCTCGTTCAAATCCGGCTCGAAGGACTTTTGCCAAATGCAAATTTTATTGAATACTTGGAAAGTAAAATACTTGGAAAATAACATAACAGACAATTTATAATTATATTATATTTCATCACTGAAAATAGATGCCTTTTGCTTTGAGGCTGTGGCCACGTTATGTTTCTGTCCAACACCAATCTTCATTGGTTTCCTGTGAGGTGATTCGGATCCCCATCTCTTGCTATGAACTGGCAAAACAGCAGAATCCCCTTGACAATCTTGATTTCTCAAGGGAAATGAGAGAACAGTATACACCATCCAAGATATTAAAATATTGTCAAGGCCCAACACGGCTGAATACTCTGAGGAGATGGCCTGTCAGGCGCCGCCTTTCAACTTTTCCTCCTTACTATGCTGGTCAGTAACATGCGGGAGACTGCGGAGGGGGTCATTTTCTTAATTGGGAACTGATGTGCTTTTACTCAATTCGGGAACCTCACAAGCCAAATTTGTAGTATTTTGCACGAATTGCAAGAGATGTTTACAAGTCGACGGTTGAAGTGGAAGCTCGTATTGAGTTTGCTAGAGAATGATTAGCCATGCCTTCGATAGCTCAGTTGGTAGAGCGGAGGACTGTAGTGGTAAAACAGGCATCCTGAGGTCGCTGGTTCAAATCCGGCTTGAAGGACTTTTGCCAAATGCACATTTTATTGAATACTTGGAAAGTAAAATACTTGGAAAGTAAAATAACAGACAATTTATAATCATATCATGTTTCATCACTTAAAATAGATGCCTTTTGCTTTGAGGCTGTGGCCACGTTATTTTTCTGTCCGACACCAATCTTCGTTGGTTACCTGTGAGGTATTTTGGATCCCCATCTTTTGGATCCCCATCTCTTGCTATAAACTGACAAAACAGCAGAATCCCCTTGACAATCTTGATTTATCAAGGGAAATGGGAGAACACTATACACCATCCAAGATATTAAAATATTGTCAAGGCGGAACACTGATGAATACTCTGAGGAGATGGCCTGTGAGGCGCCGCCTTTCAACTTTTCCTCCTTAGTATGGTGGTCAGTAACATGCGGGAGACTGCGGAGGGGGTCATTTTTTTAATTGGGAACTGATGTGCTTTTACTCAATTCGGGAACCTCACAAGCCAAATTTGTAGTATTTTGCACAAATTGCAAGAGATGTTTACAAGTCGACGGTTGAAGTGGAAGCTCGTATTGAGTTTGCTAGAGTTGATTTCCCAAGCCTTTGATAGCTGAGTTGGTAGAGGGGAGGACTGTAGTGGTAAAACAGGCATCCTTAGGTTGCTGGTTCAAATCCGGCTCGAAGGACTTTTGCCAAATGCAAATTTTATTGAATACTTGGAAAGTAAAATACTTGGAAAGTAAAATAACAGACAATTTATAATTATATTATATTTCATCACTGAAAATAGATGCCTTTTGCTTTGAGGCTCTGGCCACGTTATTTTTCTGTCCAACACGAATCTTCATTGGTTTCCTGCGAGGTGTTTTGGATCCCCATCTCTTGCTATAAACTGACAAAACAGCAGAATCCCCTTGACAATCTTGATTTCTCAAGGGAAATGGGAGAACACTATACACCATCGAAGATATTAAAATATTGTCAAGGCGGAACACTGATAAATACTCTGAGGAGATGGCCTGTGAGGCGCCGCCTTTCAACTTTTCCTCCTTAGTATGGTGGTCAGTAACATGCGGGAGACTGCGGAGGGGGTCATTTTTTTAATTGGGAACTGATGTGCTTTTACTCAATTCGGGAACCTCACAAGCCAAATTTGTAGTATTTTGCACGAATTGCAAGAGATGTTTACAAGTCGACGGAAGTGGAAGCTCGTATTGAGTTTGCTAGAGAATGATTAGCCAAGCCTTCGATAGCTCAGTTGGTAGAGCGGAGGACTGTAGTGTTAAAACAGGCATCCTTAGGTCGCTGGTTCAAATTCGGCTGGAAGGACTTTTGCCAAATGCACATTTTATTGAATACTTGGAAAGTAAAATACTTGGAAAGTAAAATAACAGACAATTTATAATCATATCATATTTCATCACTGAAAATAGATGCCTTTTGCTTTGAGGCTGTGGCCACGTTATTTTTCTGTCCGACACCAATCTTCGTTGGTTTCCTGTGAGGTGTTTTGGATCCCCATCTCTTGCTATAAACTGACAAAACAGCAGAATCCCCTTGACAATCTTGATTTCTCAAGGGAAATGGGAGAACACTATACACCATCGAAGATATTAAAATATTGTCAAGGCGGAACACTGATAAATACTCTGAGGAGATGGCCTGTGAGGCGCCGCCTTTCAACTTTTCCTCCTTAGTATGGTGGTCAGTAACATGCGGGAGACTTCGGAGGGGGTCATTTTTTTAATTGGGAACTGATGTGCTTTTACTCAATTCGGGAACCTCACAAGCCAAATTTGTAGTATTTTGCACGAATTGCAAGAGATGTTTGCATGTCGACGGTTGAAGTGGAAGCTCGAATTGAGCTAGCTAGAGAATGATTTGCCAAGCCTTCGATAGCTCAGTTGGTAGAGCGGAGGACTGTAGTGGTAAAACAGGCATCCTTAGGTCGCTGGTTCAAATCCGGCTCGAAGGACTTTTGACAAATGCAAATTTTATTGAATACTTGGAAAGTAAAATACTTGGAAAATAAAATAACAGACAATTTATAATTATATTATATTTCCTCACTGAAAATATATGCCTTTTGTTTTGAGGCTGTGGCCACGTTATTTTTCTGTCCAACACGAATCTTCATTGGTTTCCTGTGAGGTGTTTTGGATCCCCATCTCTTGCTATGAACTGGCAAAACAGCAGAATCTCCTTGACAATCTTGATTTCTCAAGGAAAATGAGAGAACACTATACACCATCCAAGGTATTAAAATATTGTCAAGGCCCAACACTGCTGAATACTCTGAGGAGATGGCCTGTGAGGCGCCGCCTTTCAACTTTTCCCCCTTAGTATGGTGGTCAGTAACATGCGGGAGACTGCGGAGGGGTCATTTTTTTAATTGGGAACTGATGTGCTTTTACTCAATTCGGGAACCTCACAAGCCAAATTTGTAGTATTTTGCACGAATTGCAAGAGATGTTTACAAGTCGACGGTTGAAGTGGAAGCTCGTATTGAGTTTGCTAGAGAATGATTAGCCAAGCCTTCGATAGCTCAGTTGGTAGAGCGGAGGACTGTAGTGGTAAAACAGGCATCCTTAGGTCGCTGGTTCAAATTCGGCTGGAAGGACTTTTGCCAAATGCACATTTTATTGAATACTTGGAAAGTAAAATACTTGGAAAGTAAGATAACAGACAATTTATAATCATATCATATTTCATCACTGAAAATAGATGCCTTTTGCTTTGAGGCTGTGGCCACGTTATTTTTCTGTCCGACACCAATCTTCGTTGGTTTCCTGTGAGGTGTTTTGGATCCCCATCTCTTGCTATAAACTGACAAAACAGCAGAATCCCCTTGACAATCTTGATTTCTCAAGGGAAATGGGAGAACACTATACACCATCGAAGATATTAAAATATTGTCAAGGCGGAACACTGATAAATACTCTGAGGAGATGGCCTGTGAGGCGCCGCCTTTCAACTTTTCCTCCTTAGTATGGTGGTCAGTAACATGCGGGAGACTGCGGAGGGGGTCATTTTTTTAATTGGGAACTGATGTGCTTTTACTCAATTCGGGAACCTCACAAGCCAAATTTGTAGTATTTTGCACGAATTGCAAGAGATGTTTGAATGTCGACGGTTGAAGTGGAAGCTCGAATTGAGCTAGCTAGAGAATGATTTGCCAAGCCTTTGATAGCTCAGTTGGTAGAGCGGGGGACTGTAGTGGTAAAACAGTCATCCTTAGGTCGCTGGTTCAAATCCGGCTCAAAGGACTTTTGACAAATGCAAATTTTATTGAATACTTGGAAAGTAAAATACTTGGAAAATAAAATAACAGACAATTTATAATTATATTATATTTCCTCACTGAAAATAGATGCCTTTTGCTTTGAGGCTGTGGCCACGTTATTTTTCTGTCCAACACGAATCTTCATTGGTTTCCTGTGAGGTGTTTTGGATCCCCATCTCTTGCTATGAACTGGCAAAACAGCAGAATCCCCTTGACAATCTTGATTTCTCAAGGAAAATGAGAGAACACTATACACCATCCAAGGTATTAAAATATTGTCAAGGCCCAACACTGCTGAATACTCTGAGGAGATGGCCTGTGAGGCGCCGCCTTTCAACTTTTCCCCCTTAGTATGGTGGTCAGTAACATGCGGGAGACTGCAGAGTAGGTTATTTTTTTAATTGTCAACTGATGTGCTTTTACTCAATTCGGGAACCTCACAAGCCACATTTGTAGTATTTTGCACGAATTGCAAGAGATGTTTGCATGTCGACAGCTGAAGTGGAAGCTCGTATTGAGCTTGCTAGAGAACAATTTGCCAAGCCTTCGATAGCTCAGTTGGTAGAGCTGAGGGCTGTACTGGTAAAACAGGCATCCTTAGGTCGCTCGTTCAAATCCGGCTCAAAGGAATTTTGCCAAATGCAAATTTTATTGAATACTTGGAAAGTAAAATACTTGGAAAATAACATAACAGACAATTTATAATTATATTATATTTCATCACTGAAAATAGATGCCTTTTGCTTTGAGGCTGTGGCCACGTTATGTTTCTGTCCAACACCAATCTTCATTGGTTTCCTGTGAGGTGTTTTGGATCCCCATCTCTTGCTATGAACTGGCAAAACAGCAGAATCCCCTTGACAAGCTTGATTTCTCAAGGGAAATGAGAGAACACTATACACCATCCAAGATATTAAAATATTGTCAAGGCCCAACACGGCTGAATACTCTGAGGAGATGGCCTGTGAGGCGCCGCCTTTCAACTTTTCCTCCTTACTATGCTGGTCAGTAACATGCGGGAGACTGCGGAGGGGGTCATTTTCTTAATTGGGAACTGATGTGCTTTTACTCAATTCGGGAACCTCACAAGCCAAATTTGTAGTATTTTGCACGAATTGCAAGAGATGTTTACAAGTCGACGGTTGAAGTGGAAGCTCGTATTGAGTTTGATAGAGTTGATTTACCAAGCCTTCGATAGCTCAGTTGGTAGAGGGGAGGACTGTAGTGGTAAAACAGGCATCCTTAGGTTGCTGGTTCAAATCCGGCTCGAAGGACTTTTGCCAAATGCAAATTTTATTGAATACTTGGAAAGTAAAATACTTGGAAAGTAAAATAACAGACAATTTATAATTATATAATATTTCATCACTGACAATAGATGCCTTTTGCTTTGAGGCTGTGGCCACGTTATTTTTCTGTCCAACACCAATCTTCATTGGTTTCCTCTGAGGTGTTTTGGATCCCCATCTCTTGCTATGAACTGGCAAAACAGCAGAATCCCCTTGACAATCTTGATTTCTCAAGGGAAATGAGAGAACACTATACACCATCCAAGATATTAAAATATTGTCAAGGGGGAACACTGATGAATACTCTGAGGAGATGGCCTGTGAGGCGCCGCCTTTCAACTTTTCCTCCTTAGTATGGTGGTCAGTAACATGCGGGAGACTGCGGGGGGGTCATTTTTTTAATTTGGAACTGATGTGCTTTTACTCAATTCGGGAACCTCACAAGCCAAATTTGTAGTATTTTGCACGAATTGCAAGCGATGTTTGCATGTCGACGGTTGAAGTGGAAGCTCGAATTGAGCTTGCTAGAGAATGATTTGCCAAGCCTTCGATAGCTCAGTTGGTAGAGCTGAGGACTGTAGTGGTAAAACAGGCATCCTTAGGTTGCTGGTTCAAATCCGGCTCGAAGGACTTTTGCCAAATGCAAATTTTATTGAATACTTGGAAAGTAAAATACTTGGAAAATAAAATAACAGACAATTTATAATTATATTATATTTCCTCACTGAAAATAGATGCCTTTTGCTTTGAGGCTGTGGCCACGTTATTTTTCTGTCCAACACGAATCTTCATTGGTTTCCTGTGAGGTGTTTTGGATCCCCATCTCTTGCTATGAACTGGCAAAACAGCAGAATCCCCTTGACAATCGAGATTTCTCAAGGAAAATGAGAGAACACTATACACCATCCAAGATATTAAAATATTGTCAAGGCCCAACACGGCTGAATACTCTGAGGAGATGGCCTGTGAGGCGCCGCCTTTCAACTTTTCCCCCTTAATATGGTGGTCAGTAACATGCGGGAGACTGCGGAGGGCGTCATTTTTTTAATTGGGAACTGATGTGCTTTTACTCAATTCGGGAACCTCACAAGCCAAATTTGTAGTTTTTTGCACGAATTGCAAGAGATGTTTACAAGTCGACGGTTGAAGTGGAAGCTCATATTGAGTTTGCTAGAGAATGATTTGCCAAGCCTTCGATAGCTCAGTTGGTAGAGCGGAGAACTGTAGTGGTAAAACAGGCATCCTTAGGTCGCTAGTTCAAATCCGGCTTAAAGGACTTTTGCCAAATGCACATTTCATTGAATACTTGGAAAGTAAAATACTTGGAAAGTAAAATAACAGACAATTTATAATTATATTATATTTCATCACTGAAAATAGATGCCTTTTGCTTTGAGGCTGTGGCCACGTTATTTTTCTGTCCAACACGAATCTTCATTGGTTTCCTGTGAGGTGTTTTGGATCCCCATCTCTTGCTATGAACTGGCAAAACAGCAGAATCCCCTTTACAATCTTGATTTCTCAAGGGAAATGAGAGAACACTATACACCATGCAAGATATTAAAATATTGTCAAGGCCCAACACGGCTGAATACTGTGAGGAGATGGCCTGTGAGGCACCGCCTTTCAACTTTTCCCCCTTAGTATGGCGGTCAGTAACATGCGGGAGACTGCGGAGGGGGTCATTTTTTTAATTGGGAACTGATGTGCTTTTACTCAATTCGGGAACCTCACAAGCCAAATTTGTAGTATTTTGCACGAATTGCAAGAGATGTTTACAAGTCGACGGAAGTGGAAGCTCGTATTGAGTTTGCTAGAGAATGATTAGCCAAGCCTTCGATAGCTCAGTTGGTAGAGCGGAGGACTGTAGTGTTAAAAGAGGCATCCTTAGGTCGCTGGTTCAAATTCGGCTGGAAGGACTTTTGCCAAATGCACATTTTATTGAATACTTGGAAAGTAAAATACTTGGAAAGTAAAATAACAGACAATTTATAATCATATCATATTTCATCACTGAAAATAGATGCCTTTTGCTTTGAGGCTGTGGCCACGTTATTTTTCTGTCCGACACCAATCTTCGTTGGTTTCCTGTGAGGTGTTTTGGATCCCCATCTCTTGCTATAAACTGACAAAACAGCAGAATCCCCTTGACAATCTTGATTTCTCAAGGGAAATGGGAGAACACTATACACCATCGAAGATATTAAAATATTGTCAAGGCGGAACACTGATAAATACTCTGAGGAGATGGCCTGTGAGGCGCCGCCTTTCAACTTTTCCTCCTTAGTATGGTGGTCAGTAACATGCGGGAGACTTCGGAGGGGGTCATTTTTTTAATTGGGAACTGATGTGCTTTTACTCAATTCGGGAACCTCACAAGCCACATTTGTAGTATTTTGCACGAATTGCAAGAGATGTTTGCATGTCGACGGTTGAAGTGGAAGCTCGAATTGAGCTAGCTAGAGAATGATTTGCCAAGCCTTCGATAGCTCAGTTGGTAGAGCGGAGGACTGTAGTGGTAAAACAGGCATCCTTAGGTCGCTGGTTCAAATCCGGCTCGAAGGACTTTTGACAAATGCAAATTTTATTGAATACTTGGAAAGTAAAATACTTGGAAAATAAAATAACAGACAATTTATAATTATATTATATTTCCTCACTGAAAATATATGCCTTTTGTTTTGAGGCTGTGGCCACGTTATTTTTCTGTCCAACACGAATCTTCATTGGTTTCCTGTGAGGTGTTTTGGATCCCCATCTCTTGCTATGAACTGGCAAAACAGCAGAATCTCCTTGACAATCTTGATTTCTCAAGGAAAATGAGAGAACACTATACACCATCCAAGGTATTAAAATATTGTCAAGGCCCAACACTGCTGAATACTCTGAGGAGATGGCCTGTGAGGCGCCGCCTTTCAACTTTTCCCCCTTAGTATGGTGGTCAGTAACATGCGGGAGACTGCGGAGGGGGTCATTTTTTT
The DNA here is from genome assembly GCF_040938575.1 of Ambystoma mexicanum. NCBI lineage: Eukaryota > Metazoa > Chordata > Amphibia > Caudata > Ambystomatidae > Ambystoma > Ambystoma mexicanum. The sequence goes on along the minus strand of NC_090921.1, from coordinate 1,024,176,710 downwards.
AATTGGGAACTGATGTGCTTTTACTCAATTCGGGAACCTCACAAGCCAAATTTGTAGTATTTTGCACGAATTGCAAGAGATGTTTACAAGTCGACGGTTGAAGTGGAAGCTCGTATTGAGTTTGCTAGAGAATGATTAGCCAAGCCTTCGATAGCTCAGTTGGTAGAGCGGAGGACTGTAGTGGTAAAACAGGCATCCTTAGGTGGCTGGTTCAAATTCGGCTGGAAGGACTTTTGCCAAATGCACATTTTATTGAATACTTGGAAAGTAAAATACTTGGAAAGTAAGATAACAGACAATTTATAATCATATCATATTTCATCACTGAAAATAGATGCCTTTTGCTTTGAGGCTGTGGCCACGTTATTTTTCTGTCCGACACCAATCTTCGTTGGTTTCCTGTGAGGTGTTTTGGATCCCCATCTCTTGCTATAAACTGACAAAACAGCAGAATCCCCTTGACAATCTTGATTTCTCAAGGGAAATGGGAGAACACTATACACCATCGAAGATATTAAAATATTGTCAAGGCGGAACACTGATAAATACTCTGAGGAGATGGCCTGTGAGGCGCCGCCTTTCAACTTTTCCTCCTTAGTATGGTGGTCAGTAACATGCGGGAGACTGCGGAGGGGGTCATTTTTTTAATTGGGAACTGATGTGCTTTTACTCAATTCGGGAACCTCACAAGCCAAATTTGTAGTATTTTGCACGAATTGCAAGAGATGTTTGAATGTCGACGGTTGAAGTGGAAGCTCGAATTGAGCTAGCTAGAGAATGATTTGCCAAGCCTTTGATAGCTCAGTTGGTAGAGCGGAGGACTGTAGTGGTAAAACAGTCATCCTTAGGTCGCTGGTTCAAATCCGGCTCAAAGGACTTTTGACAAATGCAAATTTTATTGAATACTTGGAAAGTAAAATACTTGGAAAATAAAATAACAGACAATTTATAATTATATTATATTTCCTCACTGAAAATAGATGCCTTTTGCTTTGAGGCTGTGGCCACGTTATTTTTCTGTCCAACACGAATCTTCATTGGTTTCCTGTGAGGTGTTTTGGATCCCCATCTCTTGCTATGAACTGGCAAAACAGCAGAATCCCCTTGACAATCTTGATTTCTCAAGGAAAATGAGAGAACACTATACACCATCCAAGGTATTAAAATATTGTCAAGGCCCAACACTGCTGAATACTCTGAGGAGATGGCCTGTGAGGCGCCGCCTTTCAACTTTTCCCCCTTAGTATGGTGGTCAGTAACATGCGGGAGACTGCAGAGTAGGTTATTTTTTTAATTGTCAACTGATGTGCTTTTACTCAATTCGGGAACCTCACAAGCCACATTTGTAGTATTTTGCACGAATTGCAAGAGATGTTTGCATGTCGACAGCTGAAGTGGAAGCTCGTATTGAGCTTGCTAGAGAACAATTTGCCAAGCCTTCGATAGCTCAGTTGGTAGAGCTGAGGGCTGTACTGGTAAAACAGGCATCCTTAGGTCGCTCGTTCAAATCCGGCTCAAAGGAATTTTGCCAAATGCAAATTTTATTGAATACTTGGAAAGTAAAATACTTGGAAAATAACATAACAGACAATTTATAATTATATTATATTTCATCACTGAAAATAGATGCCTTTTGCTTTGAGGCTGTGGCCACGTTATGTTTCTGTCCAACACCAATCTTCATTGGTTTCCTGTGAGGTGTTTTGGATCCCCATCTCTTGCTATGAACTGGCAAAACAGCAGAATCCCCTTGACAAGCTTGATTTCTCAAGGGAAATGAGAGAACACTATACACCATCCAAGATATTAAAATATTGTCAAGGCCCAACACGGCTGAATACTCTGAGGAGATGGCCTGTGAGGCGCCGCCTTTCAACTTTTCCTCCTTACTATGCTGGTCAGTAACATGCGGGAGACTGCGGAGGGGGTCATTTTCTTAATTGGGAACTGATGTGCTTTTACTCAATTCGGGAACCTCACAAGCCAAATTTGTAGTATTTTGCACGAATTGCAAGAGATGTTTACAAGTCGACGGTTGAAGTGGAAGCTCGTATTGAGTTTGATAGAGTTGATTTACCAAGCCTTCGATAGCTCAGTTGGTAGAGGGGAGGACTGTAGTGGTAAAACAGGCATCCTTAGGTTGCTGGTTCAAATCCGGCTCGAAGGACTTTTGCCAAATGCAAATTTTATTGAATACTTGGAAAGTAAAATACTTGGAAAGTAAAATAACAGACAATTTATAATTATATAATATTTCATCACTGACAATAGATGCCTTTTGCTTTGAGGCTGTGGCCACGTTATTTTTCTGTCCAACACCAATCTTCATTGGTTTCCTCTGAGGTGTTTTGGATCCCCATCTCTTGCTATGAACTGGCAAAACAGCAGAATCCCCTTGACAATCTTGATTTCTCAAGGGAAATGAGAGAACACTATACACCATCCAAGATATTAAAATATTGTCAAGGGGGAACACTGATGAATACTCTGAGGAGATGGCCTGTGAGGCGCCGCCTTTCAACTTTTCCTCCTTAGTATGGTGGTCAGTAACATGCGGGAGACTGCGGGGGGGTCATTTTTTTAATTTGGAACTGATGTGCTTTTACTCAATTCGGGAACCTCACAAGCCAAATTTGTAGTATTTTGCACGAATTGCAAGCGATGTTTGCATGTCGACGGTTGAAGTGGAAGCTCGAATTGAGCTTGCTAGAGAATGATTTGCCAAGCCTTCGATAGCTCAGTTGGTAGAGCTGAGGACTGTAGTGGTAAAACAGGCATCCTTAGGTTGCTGGTTCAAATCCGGCTCGAAGGACTTTTGCCAAATGCAAATTTTATTGAATACTTGGAAAGTAAAATACTTGGAAAATAAAATAACAGACAATTTATAATTATATTATATTTCCTCACTGAAAATAGATGCCTTTTGCTTTGAGGCTGTGGCCACGTTATTTTTCTGTCCAACACGAATCTTCATTGGTTTCCTGTGAGGTGTTTTGGATCCCCATCTCTTGCTATGAACTGGCAAAACAGCAGAATCCCCTTGACAATCGAGATTTCTCAAGGAAAATGAGAGAACACTATACACCATCCAAGATATTAAAATATTGTCAAGGCCCAACACGGCTGAATACTCTGAGGAGGTGGCCTGTGAGGCGCCGCCTTTCAACTTTTCCTCCTTAGTATGGTGGTCAGTAACATGCGGGAGACTTCGGAGGGGGTCATTTTTTTAATTGGGAACTGATGTGCTTTTACTCAATTCGGGAACCTCACAAGCCAAATTTGTAGTTTTTTGCACGAATTGCAAGAGATGTTTACAAGTCGACGGTTGAAGTGGAAGCTCATATTGAGTTTGCTAGAGAATGATTTGCCAAGCCTTCGATAGCTCAGTTGGTAGAGCGGAGAACTGTAGTGGTAAAACAGGCATCCTTAGGTCGCTAGTTCAAATCCGGCTTAAAGGACTTTTGCCAAATGCACATTTCATTGAATACTTGGAAAGTAAAATACTTGGAAAGTAAAATAACAGACAATTTATAATTATATTATATTTCATCACTGAAAATAGATGCCTTTTGCTTTGAGGCTGTGGCCACGTTATTTTTCTGTCCAACACGAATCTTCATTGGTTTCCTGTGAGGTGTTTTGGATCCCCATCTCTTGCTATGAACTGGCAAAACAGCAGAATCCCCTTTACAATCTTGATTTCTCAAGGGAAATGAGAGAACACTATACACCATGCAAGATATTAAAATATTGTCAAGGCCCAACACGGCTGAATACTGTGAGGAGATGGCCTGTGAGGCACCGCCTTTCAACTTTTCCCCCTTAGTATGGCGGTCAGTAACATGCGGGAGACTGCGGAGGGGGTCATTTTTTTAATTGGGAACTGATGTGCTTTTACTCAATTCGGGAACCTCACAAGCCAAATTTGTAGTATTTTGCACGAATTGCAAGAGATGTTTACAAGTCCGAGGTTGAAGTGGAAGCTCCTATTGAGTTTGCTAGAGAATGGTTTGCCTAGCCTTCGATAGCTCAGTTGGTAGAACGGAGGACTGTAGTGGTAAAACAGGCATCCATAGGTCGCTGGTTCAAATCCGGCTCGAAGGACTGTAGCCAAATGCACATTTTATTGAATACTTGGAAAGTAAAATAACAGACAATTTATAATTATATTATATTTCATCGCTGAAAATAGATGCCTTTTGCTTTGAGGCTGTGGCCACGTTATGTTTCTGTCCAACACCAATCTTCATTGGTTTCCTGTGAGGTGTTTTGGATCCCCATCTCTTGCTATGAACTGGCAAAACAGCAGAATCCCCTTGACAATTTTGATTTCTCAAGGGAAATGAGAGAACACTATACACCATCCAAGATATTAAAATATTGTCAAGGCGGAACACTGATAAATACTCTGAGGAGATGGCCTGTGAGGCGCCGCCTTTCAACTTTTCCTCCTTAGTATGGTGGTCAGTAACATGCGGGAGACTGCGGAGGGGGTCATTTTTTTAATTGGGAACTGATGTGCTTTTACTCAATTCGGGAACCTCACAAGCCAAATTTGTAGTATTTTGCACGAATTGCAAGAGATGTTTGCATGTCGACGGTTGAAGTGGAAGCTCGAATTGAGCTAGCTAGAGAATGATTTGCCAAGCCTTTGATAGCTCAGTTGGTAGAGCGGAGGACTGTAGTGGTAAAACAGTCATCCTTAGGTCGCTGGTTCAAATCTGGCTCAAAGGACTTTTGACAAATGCAAATTTTATTGAATACTTGGAAAGTAAAATACTTGGAAAATAAAATAACAGACAATTTATAATTATATTATATTTCCTCACTGAAAATAGATGCCTTTTGCTTTGAGGCTGTGGCCACGTTATTTTTCTGTCCAACACGAATCTTCATTGGTTTCCTGTGAGGTGTTTTGGATCCCCATCTCTTGCTATGAACTGGCAAAACAGCAGAATCTCCTTGACAATCTTGATTTCTCAAGGAAAATGAGAGAACACTATACACCATCCAAGGTATTAAAATATTGTCAAGGCCCAACACTGCTGAATACTCTGAGGAGATGGCCTGTGAGGCGCCGCCTTTCAACTTTTCCCCCTTAGTATGGTGGTCAGTAACATGCGGGAGACTGCGGAGGGGGTCATTTTTTTAATTGGGAACTGATGTGCTTTTACTCAATTCGGGAACCTCACAAGCCAAATTTGTAGTATTTTGCACGAATTGCAAGAGATGTTTGCATGTCGACGGTTGAAGTGGAAGCTCGAATTGAGCTAGCTAGAGAATGATTTGCCAAGCCTTCGATAGCTCAGTTGGTAGAGCGGAGGACTGTAGTGATAAAACAGGCATCCTTAGGTCGCTGGTTCAAATCCGGCTCGAAGGACTTTTGACAAATGCACATTTTATTGAATACTTGGAAAGTAAAATACTTGGAAAATAAAATAACAGACAATTTATAATTATATTATATTTCCTCACTGAAAATAGATGCATTTTGCTTTGAGGCTGTGGCCACGTTATTTTTCTGTCCAACACGAATCTTCATTGGTTTCCTGCGAGGTGTTTTGGATCCCCATCTCTTGCTATGAACTGGTAAAACAGCAGAATCTCCTTGACAATCTTGATTTCTCAAGGAAAATGAGAGAACACTATACACCATCCAAGGTATTAAAATATTGTCAAGGCCCAACAATGCTGAATACTCTGAGGAGATGGCCTGTGAGGCGCCGCCTTTCAACTTTTCCCCCTTAGTATGGTGGTCAGTAACATGCGGGAGACTGCAGAGTGGGTTATTTTTTTAATTGTCAACTGATGTGCTTTTACTCAATTCGGGAATCTCACAAGCCAAATTTGTAGTATTTTGCACGAATTGCAAGAGATGTTTGCATGTCGACAGCTGAAGTGGAAGCTCGTATTGAGCTTGCTAGAGAACAATTTGCCAAGCCTTCGATAGCTCAGTTGGTAGAGCGGAGGGCTGTAGTGGTAAAAGAGGCATCCTTAGGTCGCTCGTTCAAATCCGGCTCGAAGGACTTCTGCCAAATGCAAATTTTATTGAATACTTGGAAAGTACAATACTTGGAAAATAACATAACAGACAATTTATAATTATATTATATTTCATCACTGAAAATAGATGCCTTTTGCTTTGAGGCTGTGGCCACGTTATGTTTCTGTCCAACACCAATCTTCATTGGTTTCCTGTGAGGTGTTTTGGATCCCCATCTCTTGATATGAACTGGCAAAACAGCAGAATCCCCTTGACAATCTTGATTTCTCAAGGGAAATGAGAGAACACTATACACCATCCAAGGTATTAAAATATTGTCAAGGCCCAACACTGCTGAATACTCTGAGGAGATGGCCTGTGAGGCGCCGCCTTTCAACTTTTCCCCCTTAGTATGGTGGTCAGTAACATGCGGGAGACTGCAGAGTAGGTTATTTTTTTAATTGTCAACTGATGTGCTTTTACTCAATTCGGGAACCTCACAAGCCACATTTGTAGTATTTTGCACGAATTGCAAGAGATGTTTGCATGTCGACAGCTGAAGTGGAAGCTCGTATTGAGCTTGCTAGAGAACAATTTGCCAAGCCTTCGATAGCTCAGTTGGTAGAGGGGAGGGCTGTAGTGGTAAAAGAGGCATCCTTAGGTCGCTCGTTCAAAACCGGCTCGAAGGACTTTTGCCAAATGCAAATTTTATTGAATACTTGGAAAGTACAATACTTGGAAAATAACATAACAGACAATTTATAATTATATTATATTTCATCACTGAAAATAGATGCCTTTTGCTTTGAGGCTGTGGCCACGTTATGTTTCTGTCCAACACCCATCTTCATTGGTTTCCTGTGAGGTGTTTTGGATCCCCATCTCTTGCTATGAACTGGCAAAACAGCAGAATCCCCTTGACAATCTTGATTTCTCAAGGGAAATAAGAGAACACTATACACCATCCAAGATATTAAAATATTGTCAAGGCCCAACACGGCTGAATACTCTGAGGAGATGGCCTGTCAGGCGCCGCCTTTCAACTTTTCCTCCTTACTGTGCTGGTCAGTAACATGCGGGAGACTGCGGAGGGGGTCATTTTCTTAATTGGGAACTGATGTGCTTTTACTCAATTCGGGAACCTCACAAGCCAAATTTGTAGTATTTTGCACGAATTGCAAGAGATGTTTACAAGTCGACGGTTGAAGTGGAAGCTCGTATTGAGTTTGCTAGAGTTGATTTTCCAAGCCTTCGATAGCTCAGTTGGTAGAGCGGAGGACTGTAGTTGTAAAACAAGCATCCTTAGGTCGCTGGTTCAAATCCAGCTCGAAGGACTTTTGCCAAATGCAAATTTTATTGAATACTTGGGAAGTAAAATACTTGGAAAATAAAATAACAGACAATTTATAATTATATTATATTTCATCGCTGAAAATAGATGCCTTTTGCTTTGAGGCTGTTGCCACGTTATGTTTCTGTCCAACACCAATCTTCATTGGTTTCCTGTGAGGTGTTTTGGATCCCCATCTCTTGCTATGAACTGGCAAAACAGCAGAATCCCCTTGACAATCTTGATTTCTCAAGGGAAATGAGAGAACACTATACACCATCCAAGATATTAAAATATTGTCAAGGCCCAACACGGCTGAATACTCTGAGGAGATGGCCTGTGAGGCGCCGCCTTTCAACTTTTCCCCCTTAGTATGGTGGTCAGTAACATGCGGGAGACTGCGGAGGGGGTCATTTTTTTAATTGGGAACTGATGTGCTTTTACTCAATTCGGGAACCTCACAAGCCAAATTTGTAGTATTTTGCACGAATTGCAAGAGATGTTTGCATGTCGACAGCTGAAGTGGAAGCTCGTATTGAGCTTGCTAGAGAACAATTTGCCAAGCCTTCGATAGCTCAGTTGGTAGAGGGGAGGGCTGTAGTGGTAAAAGAGGCATCCTTAGGTCGCTCGTTCAAATCCGGCTCGAAGGACTTTTGCCAAATGCAAATTTTATTGAATACTTGGAAAGTACAATACTTGGAAAATAACATAACAGACAATTTATAATTATATTATATTTCATCACTGAAAATAGATGCCTTTTGCTTTGAGGCTGTGGCCACGTTATGTTTCTGTCCAACACCAATCTTCATTGGTTTCCTGTGAGGTGTTTTGGATCCCCATCTCTTGCTATGAACTGGCAAAACAGCAGAATCCCCTTGACAATCTTGATTTCTCAAGGGAAATAAGAGAACACTATACACCATCCAAGATATTAAAATATTGTCAAGGCCCAACACGGCTGAATACTCTGAGGAGATGGCCTGTCAGGCGCCGCCTTTCAACTTTTCCTCCTTACTGTGCTGGTCAGTAACATGCGGGAGACTGCGGAGGGGGTCATTTTCTTAATTGGGAACTGATGTGCTTTTACTCAATTCGGGAACCTCACAAGCCAAATTTGTAGTATTTTGCACGAATTGCAAGAGATGTTTACAAGTCGACGGTTGAAGTGGAAGCTCGTATTGAGTTTGCTAGAGTTGATTTTCCAAGCCTTCGATAGCTCAGTTGGTAGAGCGGAGGACTGTAGTTGTAAAACAAGCATCCTTAGGTCGCTGGTTCAAATCCAGCTCGAAGGACTTTTGCCAAATGCAAATTTTATTGAATACTTGGAAAGTAAAATACTTGGAAAATAAAATAACAGACAATTTATAATTATATTATATTTCATCAATGAAAATAGATGCCTTTTGCTTTGAGGCTGTGGCCACGTTATGTTTCTGTCCAACACCAATCTTCATTGGTTTCCTGTGAGGTGTTTTGGATCCCCATCTCTTGCTATGAACTGGCAAAACAGCAGAATCTCCTTGACAATTTTGATTTCTCAAGGGAAATGAGAGAACACTATACACCATCCAAGATATTAAAATATTGTCAAGGACCAACACGGCTGAATACTCTGAGGAGATGGCCTGTGAGGCGCCGCCTTTCAACTTTTCCCCCTTAGTATCGTGGTCAGTAACATGCGGGAGACTACGGAGGGGGTCATTTTTTTAATTGGGAACTGATGTGCTTTTACTCAATTCGGGAACCTCACAAGCCAAATTTGTAGTATTTTGCACGAATTGCAAGAGATGTTTACAAGTCGACGGTTGAAGTGGAAGCTCGTATTGAGTTTGCTAGAAAATGATTATCCAAGCCTTCGATAGCTCAGTTGGTAGAGCGGAGGACTGTAGTGGTAAAACAGGCATCCTTAGGTCGCTGGTTCAAATCCGGCTTGAAGGACTTTTGCCAAATGCACATTTTATTGAATACTTGGAAAGTAAAATACTTGGAAAGTAAAATAACAGACAATTTATAATCATATCATATTTCATCACTGAAAATAGATGCCTTTTGCTTTGAGGCTGTGGCCACGTTATGTTTCTGTCCGACACCAATCTTCGTTGGTTTCCTGTGAGGTGTTTTGGATCCCCATCTCTTGCTATGAACTGGCAAAACAGCAGAATCTCCTTGACAATCTTGATTTCTCAAGGAAAATGAGAGAACACTATACACCATCCAAGGTATTAAAATATTGTCAAGGCCCAACACTGCTGAATACTCTGAGGAGATGGCCTGTGAGGCGCCGCCTTTCAACTTTTCCCCCTTAGTATGGTGGTCAGTAACATGCGGGAGACTGCAGAGTGGGTTATTTTTTTAATTGTCAACTGATGTGCTTTTACTCAATTCGGGAACCTCACAAGCCAAATTTGTAGTATTTTGCACGAATTGCAAGAGATGTTTGCATGTCGACAGCTGAAGTGGAAGCTCGTATTGAGCTTGCTAGAGAGCAATTTGCCAAGCCTTCGATAGCTCAGTTGGTAGAGCGGAGGGCTGTAGTGGTAAAACAGGCATCCTTAGGTCGCTCGTTCAAATCCGGCTCGAAGGACTTTTGCCAAATGCAAATTTTATTGAATACTTGGAAAGTAAAATACTTGGAAAATAACATAACAGACAATTTATAATTATATTATATTTCATCACTGAAAATAGATGCCTTTTGCTTTGAGGCTGTGGCCACGTTATGTTTCTGTCCAACACCAATCTTCATTGGTTTCCTGTGAGGTGATTCGGATCCCCATCTCTTGCTATGAACTGGCAAAACAGCAGAATCCCCTTGACAATCTTGATTTCTCAAGGGAAATGAGAGAACAGTATACACCATCCAAGATATTAAAATATTGTCAAGGCCCAACACGGCTGAATACTCTGAGGAGATGGCCTGTCAGGCGCCGCCTTTCAACTTTTCCTCCTTACTATGCTGGTCAGTAACATGCGGGAGACTGCGGAGGGGGTCATTTTCTTAATTGGGAACTGATGTGCTTTTACTCAATTCGGGAACCTCACAAGCCAAATTTGTAGTATTTTGCACGAATTGCAAGAGATGTTTACAAGTCGACGGTTGAAGTGGAAGCTCGTATTGAGTTTGCTAGAGAATGATTAGCCATGCCTTCGATAGCTCAGTTGGTAGAGCGGAGAACTGTAGTGGTAAAACAGGCATCCTTAGGTCGCTGGTTCAAATCCGGCTTGAAGGACTTTTGCCAAATGCACATTTTATTGAATACTTGGAAAGTAAAATACTTGGAAAGTAAAATAACAGACAATTTATAATCATATCATGTTTCATCACTTAAAATAGATGCCTTTTGCTTTGAGGCTGTGGCCACGTTATTTTTCTGTCCGACACCAATCTTCGTTGGTTACCTGTGAGGTATTTTGGATCCCCATCTCTTGCTATAAACTGACAAAACAGCAGAATCCCCTTGACAATCTTGATTTATCAAGGGAAATGGGAGAACACTATACACCATCCAAGATATTAAAATATTGTCAAGGCGGAACACTGATGAATACTCTGAGGAGATGGCCTGTGAGGCGCCGCCTTTCAACTTTTCCTCCTTAGTATGGTGGTCAGTAACATGCGGGAGACTGCGGAGGGGGTCATTTTTTTAATTGGGAACTGATGTGCTTTTACTCAATTCGGGAACCTCACAAGCCAAATTTGTAGTATTTTGCACAAATTGCAAGAGATGTTTAAAAGTCGACGGTTGAAGTGGAAGCTCGTATTGAGTTTGCTAGAGTTGATTTCCCAAGCCTTTGATAGCTGAGTTGGTAGAGGGGAGGACTGTAGTGGTAAAACAGGCATCCTTAGGTTGCTGGTTCAAATCCGGCTCGAAGGACTTTTGCCAAATGCAAATTTTATTGAATACTTGGAAAGTAAAATACTTGGAAAGTAAAATAACAGACAATTTATAATTATATTATATTTCATCACTGAAAATAGATGCCTTTTGCTTTGAGGCTCTGGCCACGTTATTTTTCTGTCCAACACGAATCTTCATTGGTTTCCTGCGAGGTGTTTTGGATCCCCATCTCTTGCTATAAACTGACAAAACAGCAGAATCCCCTTGACAATCTTGATTTCTCAAGGGAAATGGGAGAACACTATACACCATCGAAGATATTAAAATATTGTCAAGGCGGAACACTGATAAATACTCTGAGGAGATGGCCTGTGAGGCGCCGCCTTTCAACTTTTCCTCCTTAGTATGGTGGTCAGTAACATGCGGGAGACTGCGGAGGGGGTCATTTTTTTAATTGGGAACTGATGTGCTTTTACTCAATTCGGGAACCTCACAAGCCAAATTTGTAGTATTTTGCACGAATTGCAAGAGATGTTTACAAGTCGACGGAAGTGGAAGCTCGTATTGAGTTTGCTAGAGAATGATTAGCCAAGCCTTCGATAGCTCAGTTGGTAGAGCGGAGGACTGTAGTGTTAAAACAGGCATCCTTAGGTCGCTGGTTCAAATTCGGCTGGAAGGACTTTTGCCAAATGCACATTTTATTGAATACTTGGAAAGTAAAATACTTGGAAAGTAAAATAACAGACAATTTATAATCATATCATATTTCATCACTGAAAATAGATGCCTTTTGCTTTGAGGCTGTGGCCACGTTATTTTTCTGTCCGACACCAATCTTCGTTGGTTTCCTGTGAGGTGTTTTGGATCCCCATCTCTTGCTATAAACTGACAAAACAGCAGAATCCCCTTGACAATCTTGATTTCTCAAGGGAAATGGGAGAACACTATACACCATCGAAGATATTAAAATATTGTCAAGGCGGAACACTGATAAATACTCTGAGGAGATGGCCTGTGAGGCGCCGCCTTTCAACTTTTCCTCCTTAGTATGGTGGTCAGTAACATGCGGGAGACTTCGGAGGGGGTCATTTTTTTAATTGGGAACTGATGTGCTTTTACTCAATTCGGGAACCTCACAAGCCAAATTTGTAGTATTTTGCACGAATTGCAAGAGATGTTTGCATGTCGACGGTTGAAGTGGAAGCTCGAATTGAGCTAGCTAGAGAATGATTTGCCAAGCCTTCGATAGCTCAGTTGGTAGTGCGGAGGACTGTAGTGGTAAAACAGGCATCCTTAGGTCGCTGGTTCAAATCCGGCTCGAAGGACTTTTGACAAATGCAAATTTTATTGAATACTTGGAAAGTAAAATACTTGGAAAATAAAATAACAGACAATTTATAATTATATTATATTTCCTCACTGAAAATATATGCCTTTTGTTTTGAGGCTGTGGCCACGTTATTTTTCTGTCCAACACGAATCTTCATTGGTTTCCTGTGAGGTGTTTTGGATCCCCATCTCTTGCTATGAACTGGCAAAACAGCAGAATCTCCTTGACAATCTTGATTTCTCAAGGAAAATGAGAGAACACTATACACCATCCAAGGTATTAAAATATTGTCAAGGCCCAACACTGCTGAATACTCTGAGGAGATGGCCTGTGAGGCGCCGCCTTTCAACTTTTCCCCCTTAGTATGGTGGTCAGTAACATGCGGGAGACTGCGGAGGGGTCATTTTTTTAATTGGGAACTGATGTGCTTTTACTCAATTCGGGAACCTCACAAGCCAAATTTGTAGTATTTTGCACGAATTGCAAGAGATGTTTACAAGTCGACGGTTGAAGTGGAAGCTCGTATTGAGTTTGCTAGAGAATGATTAGCCAAGCCTTCGATAGCTCAGTTGGTAGAGCGGAGGACTGTAGTGGTAAAACAGGCATCCTTAGGTCGCTGGTTCAAATTCGGCTGGAAGGACTTTTGCCAAATGCACATTTTATTGAATACTTGGAAAGTAAAATACTTGGAAAGTAAGATAACAGACAATTTATAATCATATCATATTTCATCACTGAAAATAGATGCCTTTTGCTTTGAGGCTGTGGCCACGTTATTTTTCTGTCCGACACCAATCTTCGGTGGTTTCCTGTGAGGTGTTTTGGATCCCCATCTCTTGCTATAAACTGACAAAACAGCAGAATCCCCTTGACAATCTTGATTTCTCAAGGGAAATGGGAGAACACTATACACCATCGAAGATATTAAAATATTGTCAAGGCGGAACACTGATAAATACTCTGAGGAGATGGCCTGTGAGGCGCCGCCTTTCAACTTTTCCTCCTTAGTATGGTGGTCAGTAACATGCGGGAGACTTCGGAGGGGGTCATTTTTTTAATTGGGAACTGATGTGCTTTTACTCAATTCGGGAACCTCACAAGCCAAATTTGTAGTATTTTGCACGAATTGCAAGAGATGTTTGCATGTCGACGGTTGAAGTGGAAGCTCGAATTGAGCTAGCTAGAGAATGATTTGCCAAGCCTTCGATAGCTCAGTTGGTAGAGCGGAGGACTGTAGTGGTAAAACAGGCATCCTTAGGTCGCTGGTTCAAATCCGGCTCGAAGGACTTTTGACAAATGCAAATTTTATTGAATACTTGGAAAGTAAAATACTTGGAAAATAAAATAACAGACAATTTATAATTATATTATATTTCCTCACTGAAAATATATGCCTTTTGTTTTGAGGCTGTGGCCACGTTATTTTTCTGTCCAACACGAATCTTCATTGGTTTCCTGTGAGGTGTTTTGGATCCCCATCTCTTGCTATGAACTGGCAAAACAGCAGAATCTCCTTGACAATCTTGATTTCTCAAGGAAAATGAGAGAACACTATACACCATCCAAGGTATTAAAATATTGTCAAGGCCCAACACTGCTGAATACTCTGAGGAGATGGCCTGTGAGGCGCCGCCTTTCAACTTTTCCCCCTTAGTATGGTGGTCAGTAACATGCGGGAGACTGCGGAGGGGTCATTTTTTTAATTGGGAACTGATGTGCTTTTACTCAATTCGGGAACCTCACAAGCCAAATTTGTAGTATTTTGCACGAATTGCAAGAGATGTTTACAAGTCGACGGTTGAAGTGGAAGCTCGTATTGAGTTTGCTAGAGAATGATTAGCCAAGCCTTCGATAGCTCAGTTGGTAGAGCGGAGGACTGTAGTGGTAAAACAGGCATCCTTAGGTCGCTGGTTCAAATTCGGCTGGAAGGACTTTTGCCAAATGCACATTTTATTGAATACTTGGAAAGTAAAATACTTGGAAAGTAAGATAACAGACAATTTATAATCATATCATATTTCATCACTGAAAATAGATGCCTTTTGCTTTGAGGCTGTGGCCACGTTATTTTTCTGTCCGACACCAATCTTCGTTGGTTTCCTGTGAGGTGTTTTGGATCCCCATCTCTTGCTATAAACTGACAAAACAGCAGAATCCCCTTGACAATCTTGATTTCTCAAGGGAAATGGGAGAACACTATACACCATCGAAGATATTAAAATATTGTCAAGGCGGAACACTGATAAATACTCTGAGGAGATGGCCTGTGAGGCGCCGCCTTTCAACTTTTCCTCCTTAGTATGGTGGTCAGTAACATGCGGGAGACTGCGGAGGGGGTCATTTTTTTAATTGGGAACTGATGTGCTTTTACTCAATTCGGGAACCTCACAAGCCAAATTTGTAGTATTTTGCACGAATTGCAAGAGATGTTTGAATGTCGACGGTTGAAGTGGAAGCTCGAATTGAGCTAGCTAGAGAATGATTTGCCAAGCCTTTGATAGCTCAGTTGGTAGAGCGGGGGACTGTAGTGGTAAAACAGTCATCCTTAGGTCGCTGGTTCAAATCCGGCTCAAAGGACTTTTGACAAATGCAAATTTTATTGAATACTTGGAAAGTAAAATACTTGGAAAATAAAATAACAGACAATTTATAATTATATTATATTTCCTCACTGAAAATAGATGCCTTTTGCTTTGAGGCTGTGGCCACGTTATTTTTCTGTCCAACACGAATCTTCATTGGTTTCCTGTGAGGTGTTTTGGATCCCCATCTCTTGCTATGAACTGGCAAAACAGCAGAATCCCCTTGACAATCTTGATTTCTCAAGGAAAATGAGAGAACACTATACACCATCCAAGGTATTAAAATATTGTCAAGGCCCAACACTGCTGAATACTCTGAGGAGATGGCCTGTGAGGCGCCGCCTTTCAACTTTTCCCCCTTAGTATGGTGGTCAGTAACATGCGGGAGACTGCGGAGGGGGTCATTTTTTTAATTGGGAACTGATGTGCTTTTACTCAATTCGGGAACCTCACAAGCCAAATTTGTAGTATTTTGCACGAATTGCAAGAGATGTTTGCATGTCGACGGTTGAAGTGGAAGCTCGAATTGAGCTAGCTAGAGAATGATTTGCCAAGCCTTCGATAGCTCAGTTGGTAGAGCGGAGGACTGTAGTGATAAAACAGGCATCCTTAGGTCGCTGGTTCAAATCCGGCTCGAAGGACTTTTGACAAATGCACATTTTATTGAATACTTGGAAAGTAAAATACTTGGAAAATAAAATAACAGACAATTTATAATTATATTATATTTCCTCACTGAAAATAGATGCATTTTGCTTTGAGGCTGTGGCCACGTTATTTTTCTGTCCAACACGAATCTTCATTGGTTTCCTGCGAGGTGTTTTGGATCCCCATCTCTTGCTATGAACTGGTAAAACAGCAGAATCTCCTTGACAATCTTGATTTCTCAAGGAAAATGAGAGAACACTATACACCATCCAAGGTATTAAAATATTGTCAAGGCCCAACAATGCTGAATACTCTGAGGAGATGGCCTGTGAGGCGCCGCCTTTCAACTTTTCCCCCTTAGTATGGTGGTCAGTAACATGCGGGAGACTGCAGAGTGGGTTATTTTTTTAATTGTCAACTGATGTGCTTTTACTCAATTCGGGAATCTCACAAGCCAAATTTGTAGTATTTTGCACGAATTGCAAGAGATGTTTGCATGTCGACAGCTGAAGTGGAAGCTCGTATTGAGCTTGCTAGAGAACAATTTGCCAAGCCTTCGATAGCTCAGTTGGTAGAGCGGAGGGCTGTAGTGGTAAAAGAGGCATCCTTAGGTCGCTCGTTCAAATCCGGCTCGAAGGACTTCTGCCAAATGCAAATTTTATTGAATACTTGGAAAGTACAATACTTGGAAAATAACATAACAGACAATTTATAATTATATTATATTTCATCACTGAAAATAGATGCCTTTTGCTTTGAGGCTGTGGCCACGTTATGTTTCTGTCCAACACCAATCTTCATTGGTTTCCTGTGAGGTGTTTTGGATCCCCATCTCTTGATATGAACTGGCAAAACAGCAGAATCCCCTTGACAATCTTGATTTCTCAAGGGAAATGAGAGAACACTATACACCATCCAAGGTATTAAAATATTGTCAAGGCCCAACACTGCTGAATACTCTGAGGAGATGGCCTGTGAGGCGCCGCCTTTCAACTTTTCCCCCTTAGTATGGTGGTCAGTAACATGCGGGAGACTGCAGAGTAGGTTATTTTTTTAATTGTCAACTGATGTGCTTTTACTCAATTCGGGAACCTCACAAGCCACATTTGTAGTATTTTGCACGAATTGCAAGAGATGTTTGCATGTCGACAGCTGAAGTGGAAGCTCGTATTGAGCTTGCTAGAGAACAATTTGCCAAGCCTTCGATAGCTCAGTTGGTAGAGGGGAGGGCTGTAGTGGTAAAAGAGGCATCCTTAGGTCGCTCGTTCAAATCCGGCTCGAAGGACTTTTGCCAAATGCAAATTTTATTGAATACTTGGAAAGTACAATACTTGGAAAATAACATAACAGACAATTTATAATTATATTATATTTCATCACTGAAAATAGATGCCTTTTGCTTTGAGGCTGTGGCCACGTTATGTTTCTGTCCAACACCCATCTTCATTGGTTTCCTGTGAGGTGTTTTGGATCCCCATCTCTTGCTATGAACTGGCAAAACAGCAGAATCCCCTTGACAATCTTGATTTCTCAAGGGAAATAAGAGAACACTATACACCATCCAAGATATTAAAATATTGTCAAGGCCCAACACGGCTGAATACTCTGAGGAGATGGCCTGTCAGGCGCCGCCTTTCAACTTTTCCTCCTTACTGTGCTGGTCAGTAACATGCGGGAGACTGCGGAGGGGGTCATTTTCTTAATTGGGAACTGATGTGCTTTTACTCAATTCGGGAACCTCACAAGCCAAATTTGTAGTATTTTGCACGAATTGCAAGAGATGTTTACAAGTCGACGGTTGAAGTGGAAGCTCGTATTGAGTTTGCTAGAGTTGATTTTCCAAGCCTTCGATAGCTCAGTTGGTAGAGCGGAGGACTGTAGTTGTAAAACAAGCATCCTTAGGTCGCTGGTTCAAATCCAGCTCGAAGGACTTTTGCCAAATGCAAATTTTATTGAATACTTGGGAAGTAAAATACTTGGAAAATAAAATAACAGACAATTTATAATTATATTATATTTCATCACTGAAAATAGATGCCTTTTGCTTTGAGGCTGTTGCCACGTTATGTTTCTGTCCAACACCAATCTTCATTGGTTTCCTGTGAGGTGTTTTGGATCCCCATCTCTTGCTATGAACTGGCAAAACAGCAGAATCCCCTTGACAATCTTGATTTCTCAAGGGAAATGAGAGAACACTATACACCATCCAAGATATTAAAATATTGTCAAGGCCCAACACGGCTGAATACTCTGAGGAGATGGCCTGTGAGGCACCGCCTTTCAACTTTTCCCCCTTAGTATGGTGGTCAGTAACATGCGGGAGACTGCGGAGGGGGTCATTTTTTTAATTGGGAACTGATGTGCTTTTACTCAATTCGGGAACCTCACAAGCCAAATTTGTAGTATTTTGCACGAATTGCAAGAGATGTTTGCATGTCGACAGCTGAAGTGGAAGCTCGTATTGAGCTTGCTAGAGAACAATTTGCCAAGCCTTCGATAGCTCAGTTGGTAGAGGGGAGGGCTGTAGTGGTAAAAGAGGCATCCTTAGGTCGCTCGTTCAAATCCGGCTCGAAGGACTTTTGCCAAATGCAAATTTTATTGAATACTTGGAAAGTACAATACTTGGAAAATAACATAACAGACAATTTATAATTATATTATATTTCATCACTGAAAATAGATGCCTTTTGCTTTGAGGCTGTGGCCACGTTATGTTTCTGTCCAACACCAATCTTCATTGGTTTCCTGTGAGGTGTTTTGGATCCCCATCTCTTGCTATGAACTGGCAAAACAGCAGAATCCCCTTGACAATCTTGATTTCTCAAGGGAAATAAGAGAACACTATACACCATCCAAGATATTAAAATATTGTCAAGGCCCAACACGGCTGAATACTCTGAGGAGATGGCCTGTCAGGCGCCGCCTTTCAACTTTTCCTCCTTACTGTGCTGGTCAGTAACATGCGGGAGACTGCGGAGGGGGTCATTTTCTTAATTGGGAACTGATGTGCTTTTACTCAATTCGGGAACCTCACAAGCCAAATTTGTAGTATTTTGCACGAATTGCAAGAGATGTTTACAAGTCGACGGTTGAAGTGGAAGCTCGTATTGAGTTTGCTAGAGTTGATTTTCCAAGCCTTCGATAGCTCAGTTGGTAGAGCGGAGGACTGTAGTTGTAAAACAAGCATCCTTAGGTCGCTGGTTCAAATCCAGCTCGAAGGACTTTTGCCAAATGCAAATTTTATTGAATACTTGGAAAGTAAAATACTTGGAAAATAAAATAACAGACAATTTATAATTATATTATATTTCATCAATGAAAATAGATGCCTTTTGCTTTGAGGCTGTGGCCACGTTATGTTTCTGTCCAACACCAATCTTCATTGGTTTCCTGTGAGGTGTTTTGGATCCCCATCTCTTGCTATGAACTGGCAAAACAGCAGAATCTCCTTGACAATTTTGATTTCTCAAGGGAAATGAGAGAACACTATACACCATCCAAGATATTAAAATATTGTCAAGGACCAACACGGCTGAATACTCTGAGGAGATGGCCTGTGAGGCGCCGCCTTTCAACTTTTCCCCCTTAGTATCGTGGTCAGTAACATGCGGGAGACTACGGAGGGGGTCATTTTTTTAATTGGGAACTGATGTGCTTTTACTCAATTCGGGAACCTCACAAGCCAAATTTGTAGTATTTTGCACGAATTGCAAGAGATGTTTACAAGTCGACGGTTGAAGTGGAAGCTCGTATTGAGTTTGCTAGAAAATGATTATCCAAGCCTTCGATAGCTCAGTTGGTAGAGCGGAGGACTGTAGTGGTAAAACAGGCATCCTTAGGTCGCTGGTTCAAATCCGGCTTGAAGGACTTTTGCCAAATGCACATTTTATTGAATACTTGGAAAGTAAAATACTTGGAAAGTAAAATAACAGACAATTTATAATCATATCATATTTCATCACTGAAAATAGATGCCTTTTGCTTTGAGGCTGTGGCCACGTTATGTTTCTGTCCGACACCAATCTTCGTTGGTTTCCTGTGAGGTGTTTTGGATCCCCATCTCTTGCTATGAACTGGCAAAACAGCAGAATCTCCTTGACAATCTTGATTTCTCAAGGAAAATGAGAGAACACTATACACCATCCAAGGTATTAAAATATTGTCAAGGCCCAACACTGCTGAATACTCTGAGGAGATGGCCTGTGAGGCGCCGCCTTTCAACTTTTCCCCCTTAGTATGGTGGTCAGTAACATGCGGGAGACTGCAGAGTGGGTTATTTTTTTAATTGTCAACTGATGTGCTTTTACTCAATTCGGGAACCTCACAAGCCAAATTTGTGGTATTTTGCACGAATTGCAAGAGATGTTTGCATGTCGACAGCTGAAGTGGAAGCTCGTATTGAGCTTGCTAGAGAGCAATTTGCCAAGCCTTCGATAGCTCAGTTGGTAGAGCGGAGGGCTGTAGTGGTAAAACAGGCATCCTTAGGTCGCTCGTTCAAATCCGGCTCGAAGGACTTTTGCCAAATGCAAATTTTATTGAATACTTGGAAAGTAAAATACTTGGAAAATAACATAACAGACAATTTATAATTATATTATATTTCATCACTGAAAATAGATGCCTTTTGCTTTGAGGCTGTGGCCACGTTATGTTTCTGTCCAACACCAATCTTCATTGGTTTCCTGTGAGGTGATTCGGATCCCCATCTCTTGCTATGAACTGGCAAAACAGCAGAATCCCCTTGACAATCTTGATTTCTCAAGGGAAATGAGAGAACAGTATACACCATCCAAGATATTAAAATATTGTCAAGGCCCAACACGGCTGAATACTCTGAGGAGATGGCCTGTCAGGCGCCGCCTTTCAACTTTTCCTCCTTACTATGCTGGTCAGTAACATGCGGGAGACTGCGGAGGGGGTCATTTTCTTAATTGGGAACTGATGTGCTTTTACTCAATTCGGGAACCTCACAAGCCAAATTTGTAGTATTTTGCACGAATTGCAAGAGATGTTTACAAGTCGACGGTTGAAGTGGAAGCTCGTATTGAGTTTGCTAGAGAATGATTAGCCATGCCTTCGATAGCTCAGTTGGTAGAGCGGAGAACTGTAGTGGTAAAACAGGCATCCTTAGGTCGCTGGTTCAAATCCGGCTTGAAGGACTTTTGCCAAATGCACATTTTATTGAATACTTGGAAAGTAAAATACTTGGAAAGTAAAATAACAGACAATTTATAATCATATCATGTTTCATCACTTAAAATAGATGCCTTTTGCTTTGAGGCTGTGGCCACGTTATTTTTCTGTCCGACACCAATCTTCGTTGGTTACCTGTGAGGTATTTTGGATCCCCATCTCTTGCTATAAACTGACAAAACAGCAGAATCCCCTTGACAATCTTGATTTATCAAGGGAAATGGGAGAACACTATACACCATCCAAGATATTAAAATATTGTCAAGGCGGAACACTGATGAATACTCTGAGGAGATGGCCTGTGAGGCGCCGCCTTTCAACTTTTCCTCCTTAGTATGGTGGTCAGTAACATGCGGGAGACTGCGGAGGGGGTCATTTTTTTAATTGGGAACTGATGTGCTTTTACTCAATTCGGGAACCTCACAAGCCAAATTTGTAGTATTTTGCACAAATTGCAAGAGATGTTTAAAAGTCGACGGTTGAAGTGGAAGCTCGTATTGAGTTTGCTAGAGTTGATTTCCCAAGCCTTTGATAGCTGAGTTGGTAGAGGGGAGGACTGTAGTGGTAAAACAGGCATCCTTAGGTTGCTGGTTCAAATCCGGCTCGAAGGACTTTTGCCAAATGCAAATTTTATTGAATACTTGGAAAGTAAAATACTTGGAAAGTAAAATAACAGACAATTTATAATTATATTATATTTCATCACTGAAAATAGATGCCTTTTGCTTTGAGGCTCTGGCCACGTTATTTTTCTGTCCAACACGAATCTTCATTGGTTTCCTGCGAGGTGTTTTGGATCCCCATCTCTTGCTATAAACTGACAAAACAGCAGAATCCCCTTGACAATCTTGATTTCTCAAGGGAAATGGGAGAACACTATACACCATCGAAGATATTAAAATATTGTCAAGGCGGAACACTGATAAATACTCTGAGGAGATGGCCTGTGAGGCGCCGCCTTTCAACTTTTCCTCCTTAGTATGGTGGTCAGTAACATGCGGGAGACTGCGGAGGGGGTCATTTTTTTAATTGGGAACTGATGTGCTTTTACTCAATTCGGGAACCTCACAAGCCAAATTTGTAGTATTTTGCACGAATTGCAAGAGATGTTTACAAGTCGACGGAAGTGGAAGCTCGTATTGAGTTTGCTAGAGAATGATTAGCCAAGCCTTCGATAGCTCAGTTGGTAGAGCGGAGGACTGTAGTGTTAAAACAGGCATCCTTAGGTCGCTGGTTCAAATTCGGCTGGAAGGACTTTTGCCAAATGCACATTTTATTGAATACTTGGAAAGTAAAATACTTGGAAAGTAAAATAACAGACAATTTATAATCATATCATATTTCATCACTGAAAATAGATGCCTTTTGCTTTGAGGCTGTGGCCACGTTATTTTTCTGTCCGACACCAATCTTCGTTGGTTTCCTGTGAGGTGTTTTGGATCCCCATCTCTTGCTATAAACTGACAAAACAGCAGAATCCCCTTGACAATCTTGATTTCTCAAGGGAAATGGGAGAACACTATACACCATCGAAGATATTAAAATATTGTCAAGGCGGAACACTGATAAATACTCTGAGGAGATGGCCTGTGAGGCGCCGCCTTTCAACTTTTCCTCCTTAGTATGGTGGTCAGTAACATGCGGGAGACTTCGGAGGGGGTCATTTTTTTAATTGGGAACTGATGTGCTTTTACTCAATTCGGGAACCTCACAAGCCAAATTTGTAGTATTTTGCACGAATTGCAAGAGATGTTTGCATGTCGACGGTTGAAGTGGAAGCTCGAATTGAGCTAGCTAGAGAATGATTTGCCAAGCCTTCGATAGCTCAGTTGGTAGAGCGGAGGACTGTAGTGGTAAAACAGGCATCCTTAGGTCGCTGGTTCAAATCCGGCTCGAAGGACTTTTGACAAATGCAAATTTTATTGAATACTTGGAAAGTAAAATACTTGGAAAATAAAATAACAGACAATTTATAATTATATTATATTTCCTCACTGAAAATATATGCCTTTTGTTTTGAGGCTGTGGCCACGTTATTTTTCTGTCCAACACGAATCTTCATTGGTTTCCTGTGAGGTGTTTTGGATCCCCATCTCTTGCTATGAACTGGCAAAACAGCAGAATCTCCTTGACAATCTTGATTTCTCAAGGAAAATGAGAGAACACTATACACCATCCAAGGTATTAAAATATTGTCAAGGCCCAACACTGCTGAATACTCTGAGGAGATGGCCTGTGAGGCGCCGCCTTTCAACTTTTCCCCCTTAGTATGGTGGTCAGTAACATGCGGGAGACTGCGGAGGGGTCATTTTTTTAATTGGGAACTGATGTGCTTTTACTCAATTCGGGAACCTCACAAGCCAAATTTGTAGTATTTTGCACGAATTGCAAGAGATGTTTACAAGTCGACGGTTGAAGTGGAAGCTCGTATTGAGTTTGCTAGAGAATGATTAGCCAAGCCTTCGATAGCTCAGTTGGTAGAGCGGAGGACTGTAGTGGTAAAACAGGCATCCTTAGGTCGCTGGTTCAAATTCGGCTGGAAGGACTTTTGCCAAATGCACATTTTATTGAATACTTGGAAAGTAAAATACTTGGAAAGTAAGATAACAGACAATTTATAATCATATCATATTTCATCACTGAAAATAGATGCCTTTTGCTTTGAGGCTGTGGCCACGTTATTTTTCTGTCCGACACCAATCTTCGGTGGTTTCCTGTGAGGTGTTTTGGATCCCCATCTCTTGCTATAAACTGACAAAACAGCAGAATCCCCTTGACAATCTTGATTTCTCAAGGGAAATGGGAGAACACTATACACCATCGAAGATATTAAAATATTGTCAAGGCGGAACACTGATAAATACTCTGAGGAGATGGCCTGTGAGGCGCCGCCTTTCAACTTTTCCTCCTTAGTATGGTGGTCAGTAACATGCGGGAGACTTCGGAGGGGGTCATTTTTTTAATTGGGAACTGATGTGCTTTTACTCAATTCGGGAACCTCACAAGCCAAATTTGTAGTATTTTGCACGAATTGCAAGAGATGTTTGCATGTCGACGGTTGAAGTGGAAGCTCGAATTGAGCTAGCTAGAGAATGATTTGCCAAGCCTTCGATAGCTCAGTTGGTAGAGCGGAGGACTGTAGTGGTAAAACAGGCATCCTTAGGTCGCTGGTTCAAATCCGGCTCGAAGGACTTTTGACAAATGCAAATTTTATTGAATACTTGGAAAGTAAAATACTTGGAAAATAAAATAACAGACAATTTATAATTATATTATATTTCCTCACTGAAAATATATGCCTTTTGTTTTGAGGCTGTGGCCACGTTATTTTTCTGTCCAACACGAATCTTCATTGGTTTCCTGTGAGGTGTTTTGGATCCCCATCTCTTGCTATGAACTGGCAAAACAGCAGAATCTCCTTGACAATCTTGATTTCTCAAGGAAAATGAGAGAACACTATACACCATCCAAGGTATTAAAATATTGTCAAGGCCCAACACTGCTGAATACTCTGAGGAGATGGCCTGTGAGGCGCCGCCTTTCAACTTTTCCCCCTTAGTATGGTGGTCAGTAACATGCGGGAGACTGCGGAGGGGTCATTTTTTTAATTGGGAACTGATGTGCTTTTACTCAATTCGGGAACCTCACAAGCCAAATTTGTAGTATTTTGCACGAATTGCAAGAGATGTTTACAAGTCGACGGTTGAAGTGGAAGCTCGTATTGAGTTTGCTAGAGAATGATTAGCCAAGCCTTCGATAGCTCAGTTGGTAGAGCGGAGGACTGTAGTGGTAAAACAGGCATCCTTAGGTCGCTGGTTCAAATTCGGCTGGAAGGACTTTTGCCAAATGCACATTTTATTGAATACTTGGAAAGTAAAATACTTGGAAAGTAAGATAACAGACAATTTATAATCATATCATATTTCATCACTGAAAATAGATGCCTTTTGCTTTGAGGCTGTGGCCACGTTATTTTTCTGTCCGACACCAATCTTCGTTGGTTTCCTGTGAGGTGTTTTGGATCCCCATCTCTTGCTATAAACTGACAAAACAGCAGAATCCCCTTGACAATCTTGATTTCTCAAGGGAAATGGGAGAACACTATACACCATCGAAGATATTAAAATATTGTCAAGGCGGAACACTGATAAATACTCTGAGGAGATGGCCTGTGAGGCGCCGCCTTTCAACTTTTCCTCCTTAGTATGGTGGTCAGTAACATGCGGGAGACTGCGGAGGGGGTCATTTTTTTAATTGGGAACTGATGTGCTTTTACTCAATTCGGGAACCTCACAAGCCAAATTTGTAGTATTTTGCACGAATTGCAAGAGATGTTTGAATGTCGACGGTTGAAGTGGAAGCTCGAATTGAGCTAGCTAGAGAATGATTTGCCAAGCCTTTGATAGCTCAGTTGGTAGAGCGGGGGACTGTAGTGGTAAAACAGTCATCCTTAGGTCGCTGGTTCAAATCCGGCTCAAAGGACTTTTGACAAATGCAAATTTTATTGAATACTTGGAAAGTAAAATACTTGGAAAATAAAATAACAGACAATTTATAATTATATTATATTTCCTCACTGAAAATAGATGCCTTTTGCTTTGAGGCTGTGGCCACGTTATTTTTCTGTCCAACACGAATCTTCATTGGTTTCCTGTGAGGTGTTTTGGATCCCCATCTCTTGCTATGAACTGGCAAAACAGCAGAATCCCCTTGACAATCTTGATTTCTCAAGGAAAATGAGAGAACACTATACACCATCCAAGGTATTAAAATATTGTCAAGGCCCAACACTGCTGAATACTCTGAGGAGATGGCCTGTGAGGCGCCGCCTTTCAACTTTTCCCCCTTAGTATGGTGGTCAGTAACATGCGGGAGACTGCAGAGTAGGTTATTTTTTTAATTGTCAACTGATGTGCTTTTACTCAATTCGGGAACCTCACAAGCCACATTTGTAGTATTTTGCACGAATTGCAAGAGATGTTTGCATGTCGACAGCTGAAGTGGAAGCTCGTATTGAGCTTGCTAGAGAACAATTTGCCAAGCCTTCGATAGCTCAGTTGGTAGAGCTGAGGGCTGTACTGGTAAAACAGGCATCCTTAGGTCGCTCGTTCAAATCCGGCTCAAAGGAATTTTGCCAAATGCAAATTTTATTGAATACTTGGAAAGTAAAATACTTGGAAAATAACATAACAGACAATTTATAATTATATTATATTTCATCACTGAAAATAGATGCCTTTTGCTTTGAGGCTGTGGCCACGTTATGTTTCTGTCCAACACCAATCTTCATTGGTTTCCTGTGAGGTGTTTTGGATCCCCATCTCTTGCTATGAACTGGCAAAACAGCAGAATCCCCTTGACAAGCTTGATTTCTCAAGGGAAATGAGAGAACACTATACACCATCCAAGATATTAAAATATTGTCAAGGCCCAACACGGCTGAATACTCTGAGGAGATGGCCTGTGAGGCGCCGCCTTTCAACTTTTCCTCCTTACTATGCTGGTCAGTAACATGCGGGAGACTGCGGAGGGGGTCATTTTCTTAATTGGGAACTGATGTGCTTTTACTCAATTCGGGAACCTCACAAGCCAAATTTGTAGTATTTTGCACGAATTGCAAGAGATGTTTACAAGTCGACGGTTGAAGTGGAAGCTCGTATTGAGTTTGATAGAGTTGTTTTACCAA
Organism: Ambystoma mexicanum; assembly: GCF_040938575.1. Taxonomy (NCBI): domain Eukaryota; kingdom Metazoa; phylum Chordata; class Amphibia; order Caudata; family Ambystomatidae; genus Ambystoma; species Ambystoma mexicanum. The sequence goes on along the minus strand of NC_090921.1, from coordinate 1,024,150,116 downwards.
GCCTTCGATAGCTCAGTTGGTAGAGGGGAGGACTGTAGTGGTAAAACAGGCATCCTTAGGTTGCTGGTTCAAATCCGGCTCGAAGGACTTTTGCCAAATGCAAATTTTATTGAATACTTGGAAAGTAAAATACTTGGAAAGTAAAATAACAGACAATTTATAATTATATAATATTTCATCACTGACAATAGATGCCTTTTGCTTTGAGGCTGTGGCCACGTTATTTTTCTGTCCAACACCAATCTTCATTGGTTTCCTCTGAGGTGTTTTGGATCCCCATCTCTTGCTATGAACTGGCAAAACAGCAGAATCCCCTTGACAATCTTGATTTCTCAAGGGAAATGAGAGAACACTATACACCATCCAAGATATTAAAATATTGTCAAGGGGGAACACTGATGAATACTCTGAGGAGATGGCCTGTGAGGCGCCGCCTTTCAACTTTTCCTCCTTAGTATGGTGGTCAGTAACATGCGGGAGACTGCGGAGGGGGTCATTTTTTTAATTGGGAACTGATGTGCTTTTACTCAATTCGGGAACCTCACAAGCCAAATTTGTAGTATTTTGCACGAATTGCAAGAGATGTTTGAATGTCGACGGTTGAAGTGGAAGCTCGAATTGAGCTAGCTAGAGAATGATTTGCCAAGCCTTTGATAGCTCAGTTGGTAGAGCGGGGGACTGTAGTGGTAAAACAGTCATCCTTAGGTCGCTGGTTCAAATCCGGCTCAAAGGACTTTTGACAAATGCAAATTTTATTGAATACTTGGAAAGTAAAATACTTGGAAAATAAAATAACAGACAATTTATAATTATATTATATTTCCTCACTGAAAATAGATGCCTTTTGCTTTGAGGCTGTGGCCACGTTATTTTTCTGTCCAACACGAATCTTCATTGGTTTCCTGTGAGGTGTTTTGGATCCCCATCTCTTGCTATGAACTGGCAAAACAGCAGAATCCCCTTGACAATCTTGATTTCTCAAGGAAAATGAGAGAACACTATACACCATCCAAGGTATTAAAATATTGTCAAGGCCCAACACTGCTGAATACTCTGAGGAGATGGCCTGTGAGGCGCCGCCTTTCAACTTTTCCCCCTTAGTATGGTGGTCAGTAACATGCGGGAGACTGCAGAGTAGGTTATTTTTTTAATTGTCAACTGATGTGCTTTTACTCAATTCGGGAACCTCACAAGCCACATTTGTAGTATTTTGCACGAATTGCAAGAGATGTTTGCATGTCGACAGCTGAAGTGGAAGCTCGTATTGAGCTTGCTAGAGAACAATTTGCCAAGCCTTCGATAGCTCAGTTGGTAGAGCTGAGGGCTGTACTGGTAAAACAGGCATCCTTAGGTCGCTCGTTCAAATCCGGCTCAAAGGAATTTTGCCAAATGCAAATTTTATTGAATACTTGGAAAGTAAAATACTTGGAAAATAACATAACAGACAATTTATAATTATATTATATTTCATCACTGAAAATAGATGCCTTTTGCTTTGAGGCTGTGGCCACGTTATGTTTCTGTCCAACACCAATCTTCATTGGTTTCCTGTGAGGTGTTTTGGATCCCCATCTCTTGCTATGAACTGGCAAAACAGCAGAATCCCCTTGACAAGCTTGATTTCTCAAGGGAAATGAGAGAACACTATACACCATCCAAGATATTAAAATATTGTCAAGGCCCAACACGGCTGAATACTCTGAGGAGATGGCCTGTGAGGCGCCGCCTTTCAACTTTTCCTCCTTACTATGCTGGTCAGTAACATGCGGGAGACTGCGGAGGGGGTCATTTTCTTAATTGGGAACTGATGTGCTTTTACTCAATTCGGGAACCTCACAAGCCAAATTTGTAGTATTTTGCACGAATTGCAAGAGATGTTTACAAGTCGACGGTTGAAGTGGAAGCTCGTATTGAGTTTGATAGAGTTGTTTTACCAAGCCTTCGATAGCTCAGTTGGTAGAGGGGAGGACTGTAGTGGTAAAACAGGCATCCTTAGGTTGCTGGTTCAAATCCGGCTCGAAGGACTTTTGCCAAATGCAAATTTTATTGAATACTTGGAAAGTAAAATACTTGGAAAGTAAAATAACAGACAATTTATAATTATATAATATTTCATCACTGACAATAGATGCCTTTTGCTTTGAGGCTGTGGCCACGTTATTTTTCTGTCCAACACCAATCTTCATTGGTTTCCTCTGAGGTGTTTTGGATCCCCATCTCTTGCTATGAACTGGCAAAACAGCAGAATCCCCTTGACAATCTTGATTTCTCAAGGGAAATGAGAGAACACTATACACCATCCAAGATATTAAAATATTGTCAAGGGGGAACACTGATGAATACTCTGAGGAGATGGCCTGTGAGGCGCCGCCTTTCAACTTTTCCTCCTTAGTATGGTGGTCAGTAACATGCGGGAGACTGCGGGGGGGTCATTTTTTTAATTTGGAACTGATGTGCTTTTACTCAATTCGGGAACCTCACAAGCCAAATTTGTAGTATTTTGCACGAATTGCAAGCGATGTTTGCATGTCGACGGTTGAAGTGGAAGCTCGAATTGAGCTTGCTAGAGAATGATTTGCCAAGCCTTCGATAGCTCAGTTGGTAGAGCTGAGGACTGTAGTGGTAAAACAGGCATCCTTAGGTTGCTGGTTCAAATCCGGCTCGAAGGACTTTTGCCAAATGCAAATTTTATTGAATACTTGGAAAGTAAAATACTTGGAAAATAAAATAACAGACAATTTATAATTATATTATATTTCCTCACTGAAAATAGATGCCTTTTGCTTTGAGGCTGTGGCCACGTTATTTTTCTGTCCAACACGAATCTTCATTGGTTTCCTGTGAGGTGTTTTGGATCCCCATCTCTTGCTATGAACTGGCAAAACAGCAGAATCCCCTTGACAATCGAGATTTCTCAAGGAAAATGAGAGAACACTATACACCATCCAAGATATTAAAATATTGTCAAGGCCCAACACGGCTGAATACTCTGAGGAGATGGCCTGTGAGGCGCCGCCTTTCAACTTTTCCCCCTTAATATGGTGGTCAGTAACATGCGGGAGACTGCGGAGGGCGTCATTTTTTTAATTGGGAACTGATGTGCTTTTACTCAATTCGGGAACCTCACAAGCCAAATTTGTAGTTTTTTGCACGAATTGCAAGAGATGTTTACAAGTCGACGGTTGAAGTGGAAGCTCATATTGAGTTTGCTAGAGAATGATTTGCCAAGCCTTCGATAGCTCAGTTGGTAGAGCGGAGAACTGTAGTGGTAAAACAGGCATCCTTAGGTCGCTAGTTCAAATCCGGCTTAAAGGACTTTTGCCAAATGCACATTTCATTGAATACTTGGAAAGTAAAATACTTGGAAAGTAAAATAACAGACAATTTATAATTATATTATATTTCATCACTGAAAATAGATGCCTTTTGCTTTGAGGCTGTGGCCACGTTATTTTTCTGTCCAACACGAATCTTCATTGGTTTCCTGTGAGGTGTTTTGGATCCCCATCTCTTGCTATGAACTGGCAAAACAGCAGAATCCCCTTTACAATCTTGATTTCTCAAGGGAAATGAGAGAACACTATACACCATGCAAGATATTAAAATATTGTCAAGGCCCAACACGGCTGAAAACTGTGAGGAGATGGCCTGTGAGGCACCGCCTTTCAACTTTTCCCCCTTAGTATGGCGGTCAGTAACATGCGGGAGACTGCGGAGGGGGTCATTTTTTTAATTGGGAACTGATGTGCTTTTACTCAATTCGGGAACCTCACAAGCCAAATTTGTAGTATTTTGCACGAATTGCAAGAGATGTTTACAAGTCGACGGAAGTGGAAGCTCGTATTGAGTTTGCTAGAGAATGATTAGCCAAGCCTTCGATAGCTCAGTTGGTAGAGCGGAGGACTGTAGTGTTAAAACAGGCATCCTTAGGTCGCTGGTTCAAATTCGGCTGGAAGGACTTTTGCCAAATGCACATTTTATTGAATACTTGGAAAGTAAAATACTTGGAAAGTAAAATAACAGACAATTTATAATCATATCATATTTCATCACTGAAAATAGATGCCTTTTGCTTTGAGGCTGTGGCCACGTTATTTTTCTGTCCGACACCAATCTTCGTTGGTTTCCTGTGAGGTGTTTTGGATCCCCATCTCTTGCTATAAACTGACAAAACAGCAGAATCCCCTTGACAATCTTGATTTCTCAAGGGAAATGGGAGAACACTATACACCATCGAAGATATTAAAATATTGTCAAGGCGGAACACTGATAAATACTCTGAGGAGATGGCCTGTGAGGCGCCGCCTTTCAACTTTTCCTCCTTAGTATGGTGGTCAGTAACATGCGGGAGACTTCGGAGGGGGTCATTTTTTTAATTGGGAACTGATGTGCTTTTACTCAATTCGGGAACCTCACAAGCCACATTTGTAGTATTTTGCACGAATTGCAAGAGATGTTTGCATGTCGACGGTTGAAGTGGAAGCTCGAATTGAGCTAGCTAGAGAATGATTTGCCAAGCCTTCGATAGCTCAGTTGGTAGAGCGGAGGACTGTAGTGGTAAAACAGGCATCCTTAGGTCGCTGGTTCAAATCCGGCTCGAAGGACTTTTGACAAATGCAAATTTTATTGAATACTTGGAAAGTAAAATACTTGGAAAATAAAATAACAGACAATTTATAATTATATTATATTTCCTCACTGAAAATATATGCCTTTTGTTTTGAGGCTGTGGCCACGTTATTTTTCTGTCCAACACGAATCTTCATTGGTTTCCTGTGAGGTGTTTTGGATCCCCATCTCTTGCTATGAACTGGCAAAACAGCAGAATCTCCTTGACAATCTTGATTTCTCAAGGAAAATGAGAGAACACTATACACCATCCAAGGTATTAAAATATTGTCAAGGCCCAACACTGCTGAATACTCTGAGGAGATGGCCTGTGAGGCGCCGCCTTTCAACTTTTCCCCCTTAGTATGGTGGTCAGTAACATGCGGGAGACTGCGGAGGGGGTCATTTTTTTAATTGGGAACTGATGTGCTTTTACTCAATTCGGGAACCTCACAAGCCAAATTTGTAGTATTTTGCACGAATTGCAAGAGATGTTTACAAGTCGACGGTTGAAGTGGAAGCTCGTATTGAGTTTGCTAGAGAATGATTAGCCAAGCCTTCGATAGCTCAGTTGGTAGAGCGGAGGACTGTAGTGGTAAAACAGGCATCCTTAGGTGGCTGGTTCAAATTCGGCTGGAAGGACTTTTGCCAAATGCACATTTTATTGAATACTTGGAAAGTAAAATACTTGGAAAGTAAGATAACAGACAATTTATAATCATATCATATTTCATCACTGAAAATAGATGCCTTTTGCTTTGAGGCTGTGGCCACGTTATTTTTCTGTCCGACACCAATCTTCGTTGGTTTCCTGTGAGGTGTTTTGGATCCCCATCTCTTGCTATAAACTGACAAAACAGCAGAATCCCCTTGACAATCTTGATTTCTCAAGGGAAATGGGAGAACACTATACACCATCGAAGATATTAAAATATTGTCAAGGCGGAACACTGATAAATACTCTGAGGAGATGGCCTGTGAGGCGCCGCCTTTCAACTTTTCCTCCTTAGTATGGTGGTCAGTAACATGCGGGAGACTGCGGAGGGGGTCATTTTTTTAATTGGGAACTGATGTGCTTTTACTCAATTCGGGAACCTCACAAGCCAAATTTGTAGTATTTTGCACGAATTGCAAGAGATGTTTGAATGTCGACGGTTGAAGTGGAAGCTCGAATTGAGCTAGCTAGAGAATGATTTGCCAAGCCTTTGATAGCTCAGTTGGTAGAGCGGAGGACTGTAGTGGTAAAACAGTCATCCTTAGGTCGCTGGTTCAAATCCGGCTCAAAGGACTTTTGACAAATGCAAATTTTATTGAATACTTGGAAAGTAAAATACTTGGAAAATAAAATAACAGACAATTTATAATTATATTATATTTCCTCACTGAAAATAGATGCCTTTTGCTTTGAGGCTGTGGCCACGTTATTTTTCTGTCCAACACGAATCTTCATTGGTTTCCTGTGAGGTGTTTTGGATCCCCATCTCTTGCTATGAACTGGCAAAACAGCAGAATCCCCTTGACAATCTTGATTTCTCAAGGAAAATGAGAGAACACTATACACCATCCAAGGTATTAAAATATTGTCAAGGCCCAACACTGCTGAATACTCTGAGGAGATGGCCTGTGAGGCGCCGCCTTTCAACTTTTCCCCCTTAGTATGGTGGTCAGTAACATGCGGGAGACTGCAGAGTAGGTTATTTTTTTAATTGTCAACTGATGTGCTTTTACTCAATTCGGGAACCTCACAAGCCACATTTGTAGTATTTTGCACGAATTGCAAGAGATGTTTGCATGTCGACAGCTGAAGTGGAAGCTCGTATTGAGCTTGCTAGAGAACAATTTGCCAAGCCTTCGATAGCTCAGTTGGTAGAGCTGAGGGCTGTGCTGGTAAAACAGGCATCCTTAGGTCGCTCGTTCAAATCCGGCTCAAAGGAATTTTGCCAAATGCAAATTTTATTGAATACTTGGAAAGTAAAATACTTGGAAAATAACATAACAGACAATTTATAATTATATTATATTTCATCACTGAAAATAGATGCCTTTTGCTTTGAGGCTGTGGCCACGTTATGTTTCTGTCCAACACCAATCTTCATTGGTTTCCTGTGAGGTGTTTTGGATCCCCATCTCTTGCTATGAACTGGCAAAACAGCAGAATCCCCTTGACAAGCTTGATTTCTCAAGGGAAATGAGAGAACACTATACACCATCCAAGATATTAAAATATTGTCAAGGCCCAACACGGCTGAATACTCTGAGGAGATGGCCTGTGAGGCGCCGCCTTTCAACTTTTCCTCCTTACTATGCTGGTCAGTAACATGCGGGAGACTGCGGAGGGGGTCATTTTCTTAATTGGGAACTGATGTGCTTTTACTCAATTCGGGAACCTCACAAGCCAAATTTGTAGTATTTTGCACGAATTGCAAGAGATGTTTACAAGTCGACGGTTGAAGTGGAAGCTCGTATTGAGTTTGATAGAGTTGATTTACCAAGCCTTCGATAGCTCAGTTGGTAGAGGGGAGGACTGTAGTGGTAAAACAGGCATCCTTAGGTTGCTGGTTCAAATCCGGCTCGAAGGACTTTTGCCAAATGCAAATTTTATTGAATACTTGGAAAGTAAAATACTTGGAAAGTAAAATAACAGACAATTTATAATTATATAATATTTCATCACTGACAATAGATGCCTTTTGCTTTGAGGCTGTGGCCACGTTATTTTTCTGTCCAACACCAATCTTCATTGGTTTCCTCTGAGGTGTTTTGGATCCCCATCTCTTGCTATGAACTGGCAAAACAGCAGAATCCCCTTGACAATCTTGATTTCTCAAGGGAAATGAGAGAACACTATACACCATCCAAGATATTAAAATATTGTCAAGGGGGAACACTGATGAATACTCTGAGGAGATGGCCTGTGAGGCGCCGCCTTTCAACTTTTCCTCCTTAGTATGGTGGTCAGTAACATGCGGGAGACTGCGGGGGGGTCATTTTTTTAATTTGGAACTGATGTGCTTTTACTCAATTCGGGAACCTCACAAGCCAAATTTGTAGTATTTTGCACGAATTGCAAGCGATGTTTGCATGTCGACGGTTGAAGTGGAAGCTCGAATTGAGCTTGCTAGAGAATGATTTGCCAAGCCTTCGATAGCTCAGTTGGTAGAGCTGAGGACTGTAGTGGTAAAACAGGCATCCTTAGGTTGCTGGTTCAAATCCGGCTCGAAGGACTTTTGCCAAATGCAAATTTTATTGAATACTTGGAAAGTAAAATACTTGGAAAATAAAATAACAGACAATTTATAATTATATTATATTTCATCACTGAAAATAGATGCCTTTTGCTTTGAGGCTGTGGCCACGTTATTTTTCTGTCCAACACGAATCTTCATTGGTTTCCTGTGAGGTGTTTTGGATCCCCATCTCTTGCTATGAACTGGCAAAACAGCAGAATCCCCTTGACAATCGAGATTTCTCAAGGAAAATGAGAGAACACTATACACCATCCAAGATATTAAAATATTGGCAAGGCCCAACACGGCTGAATACTCTGAGGAGATGGCCTGTGAGGCGCCGCCTTTCAACTTTTCCCCCTTAATATGGTGGTCAGTAACATGCGGGAGACTGCGGAGGGCGTCATTTTTTTAATTGGGAACTGATGTGCTTTTACTCAATTCGGGAACCTCACAAGCCAAATTTGTAGTTTTTTGCACGAATTGCAAGAGATGTTTACAAGTCGACGGTTGAAGTGGAAGCTCATATTGAGTTTGCTAGAGAATGATTTGCCAAGCCTTCGATAGCTCAGTTGATAGAGCGGAGAACTGTAGTGGTAAAACAGGCATCCTTAGGTCGCTAGTTCAAATCCGGCTTAAAGGACTTTTGCCAAATGCACATTTCATTGAATACTTGGAAAGTAAAATACTTGGAAAGTAAAATAACAGACAATTTATAATTATATTATATTTCATCACTGAAAATAGATGCCTTTTGCTTTGAGGCTGTGGCCACGTTATTTTTCTGTCCAACACGAATCTTCATTGGTTTCCTGTGAGGTGTTTTGGATCCCCATCTCTTGCTATGAACTGGCAAAACAGCAGAATCCCCTTTACAATCTTGATTTCTCAAGGGAAATGAGAGAACACTATACACCATGCAAGATATTAAAATATTGTCAAGGCCCAACACGGCTGAATACTGTGAGGAGATGGCCTGTGAGGCACCGCCTTTCAACTTTTCCCCCTTAGTATGGCGGTCAGTAACATGCGGGAGACTGCGGAGGGGGTCATTTTTTTAATTGGGAACTGATGTGCTTTTACTCAATTCGGGAACCTCACAAGCCAAATTTGTAGTATTTTGCACGAATTGCAAGAGATGTTTACAAGTCCGAGGTTGAAGTGGAAGCTCCTATTGAGTTTGCTAGAGAATGGTTTGCCTAGCCTTCGATAGCTCAGTTGGTAGAACGGAGGACTGTAGTGGTAAAACAGGCATCCATAGGTCGCTGGTTCAAATCCGGCTCGAAGGACTGTAGCCAAATGCACATTTTATTGAATACTTGGAAAGTAAAATACTTGGAAAGTAAAATAACAGACAATTTATAATTATATTATATTTCATCGCTGAAAATAGATGCCTTTTGCTTTGAGGCTGTGGCCACGTTATGTTTCTGTCCAACACCAATCTTCATTGGTTTCCTGTGAGGTGTTTTGGATCCCCATCTCTTGCTATGAACTGGCAAAACAGCAGAATCCCCTTGACAATTTTGATTTCTCAAGGGAAATGAGAGAACACTATACACCATCCAAGATATTAAAATATTGTCAAGGCGGAACACTGATAAATACTCTGAGGAGATGGCCTGTGAGGCGCCGCCTTTCAACTTTTCCTCCTTAGTATGGTGGTCAGTAACATGCGGGAGACTGCGGAGGGGGTCATTTTTTTAATTGGGAACTGATGTGCTTTTACTCAATTCGGGAACCTCACAAGCCAAATTTGTAGTATTTTGCACGAATTGCAAGAGATGTTTGCATGTCGACGGTTGAAGTGGAAGCTCGAATTGAGCTAGCTAGAGAATGATTTGCCAAGCCTTTGATAGCTCAGTTGGTAGAGCGGAGGACTGTAGTGGTAAAACAGTCATCCTTAGGTCGCTGGTTCAAATCCGGCTCAAAGGACTTTTGACAAATGCAAATTTTATTGAATACTTGGAAAGTAAAATACTTGGAAAATAAAATAACAGACAATTTATAATTATATTATATTTCCTCACTGAAAATAGATGCCTTTTGCTTTGAGGCTGTGGCCACGTTATTTTTCTGTCCAACACGAATCTTCATTGGTTTCCTGTGAGGTGTTTTGGATCCCCATCTCTTGCTATGAACTGGCAAAACAGCAGAATCTCCTTGACAATCTTGATTTCTCAAGGAAAATGAGAGAACACTATACACCATCCAAGGTATTAAAATATTGTCAAGGCCCAACACTGCTGAATACTCTGAGGAGATGGCCTGTGAGGCGCCGCCTTTCAACTTTTCCCCCTTAGTATGGTGGTCAGTAACATGCGGGAGACTGCGGAGGGGGTCATTTTTTTAATTGGGAACTGATGTGCTTTTACTCAATTCGGGAACCTCACAAGCCAAATTTGTAGTATTTTGCACGAATTGCAAGAGATGTTTGCATGTCGACGGTTGAAGTGGAAGCTCGAATTGAGCTAGCTAGAGAATGATTTGCCAAGCCTTCGATAGCTCAGTTGGTAGAGCGGAGGACTGTAGTGATAAAACAGGCATCCTTAGGTCGCTGGTTCAAATCCGGCTCGAAGGACTTTTGACAAATGCAAATTTTATTGAATACTTGGAAAGTAAAATACTTGGAAAATAAAATAACAGACAATTTATAATTATATTATATTTCCTCACTGAAAATAGATGCATTTTGCTTTGAGGCTGTGGCCACGTTATTTTTCTGTCCAACACGAATCTTCATTGGTTTCCTGCGAGGTGTTTTGGATCCCCATCTCTTGCTATGAACTGGTAAAACAGCAGAATCTCCTTGACAATCTTGATTTCTCAAGGAAAATGAGAGAACACTATACACCATCCAAGGTATTAAAATATTGTCAAGGCCCAACAATGCTGAATACTCTGAGGAGATGGCCTGTGAGGCGCCGCCTTTCAACTTTTCCCCCTTAGTATGGTGGTCAGTAACATGCGGGAGACTGCAGAGTGGGTTATTTTTTTAATTGTCAACTGATGTGCTTTTACTCAATTCGGGAATCTCACAAGCCAAATTTGTAGTATTTTGCACGAATTGCAAGAGATGTTTGCATGTCGACAGCTGAAGTGGAAGCTCGTATTGAGCTTGCTAGAGAACAATTTGCCAAGCCTTCGATAGCTCAGTTGGTAGAGCGGAGGGCTGTAGTGGTAAAAGAGGCATCCTTAGGTCGCTCGTTCAAATCCGGCTCGAAGGACTTCTGCCAAATGCAAATTTTATTGAATACTTGGAAAGTACAATACTTGGAAAATAACATAACAGACAATTTATAATTATATTATATTTCATCACTGAAAATAGATGCCTTTTGCTTTGAGGCTGTGGCCACGTTATGTTTCTGTCCAACACCAATCTTCATTGGTTTCCTGTGAGGTGTTTTGGATCCCCATCTCTTGATATGAACTGGCAAAACAGCAGAATCCCCTTGACAATCTTGATTTCTCAAGGGAAATGAGAGAACACTATACACCATCCAAGGTATTAAAATATTGTCAAGGCCCAACACTGCTGAATACTCTGAGGAGATGGCCTGTGAGGCGCCGCCTTTCAACTTTTCCCCCTTAGTATGGTGGTCAGTAACATGCGGGAGACTGCAGAGTAGGTTATTTTTTTAATTGTCAACTGATGTGCTTTTACTCAATTCGGGAACCTCACAAGCCACATTTGTAGTATTTTGCACGAATTGCAAGAGATGTTTGCATGTCGACAGCTGAAGTGGAAGCTCGTATTGAGCTTGCTAGAGAACAATTTGCCAAGCCTTCGATAGCTCAGTTGGTAGAGGGGAGGGCTGTAGTGGTAAAAGAGGCATCCTTAGGTCGCTCGTTCAAATCCGGCTCGAAGGACTTTTGCCAAATGCAAATTTTATTGAATACTTGGAAAGTACAATACTTGGAAAATAACATAACAGACAATTTATAATTATATTATATTTCATCACTGAAAATAGATGCCTTTTGCTTTGAGGCTGTGGCCACGTTATGTTTCTGTCCAACACCCATCTTCATTGGTTTCCTGTGAGGTGTTTTGGATCCCCATCTCTTGCTATGAACTGGCAAAACAGCAGAATCCCCTTGACAATCTTGATTTCTCAAGGGAAATAAGAGAACACTATACACCATCCAAGATATTAAAATATTGTCAAGGCCCAACACGGCTGAATACTCTGAGGAGATGGCCTGTCAGGCGCCGCCTTTCAACTTTTCCTCCTTACTGTGCTGGTCAGTAACATGCGGGAGACTGCGGAGGGGGTCATTTTCTTAATTGGGAACTGATGTGCTTTTACTCAATTCGGGAACCTCACAAGCCAAATTTGTAGTATTTTGCACGAATTGCAAGAGATGTTTACAAGTCGACGGTTGAAGTGGAAGCTCGTATTGAGTTTGCTAGAGTTGATTTTCCAAGCCTTCGATAGCTCAGTTGGTAGAGCGGAGGACTGTAGTTGTAAAACAAGCATCCTTAGGTCGCTGGTTCAAATCCAGCTCGAAGGACTTTTGCCAAATGCAAATTTTATTGAATACTTGGGAAGTAAAATACTTGGAAAATAAAATAACAGACAATTTATAATTATATTATATTTCATCACTGAAAATAGATGCCTTTTGCTTTGAGGCTGTTGCCACGGTATGTTTCTGTCCAACACCAATCTTCATTGGTTTCCTGTGAGGTGTTTTGGATCCCCATCTCTTGCTATGAACTGGCAAAACAGCAGAATCCCCTTGACAATCTTGATTTCTCAAGGGAAATGAGAGAACACTATACACCATCCAAGATATTAAAATATTGTCAAGGCCCAACACGGCTGAATACTCTGAGGAGATGGCCTGTGAGGCGCCGCCTTTCAACTTTTCCCCCTTAGTATGGTGGTCAGTAACATGCGGGAGACTGCGGAGGGGGTCATTTTTTTAATTGGGAACTGATGTGCTTTTACTCAATTCGGGAACCTCACAAGCCAAATTTGTAGTATTTTGCACGAATTGCAAGAGATGTTTGCATGTCGACAGCTGAAGTGGAAGCTCGTATTGAGCTTGCTAGAGAACAATTTGCCAAGCCTTCGATAGCTCAGTTGGTAGAGGGGAGGGCTGTAGTGGTAAAAGAGGCATCCTTAGGTCGCTCGTTCAAATCCGGCTCGAAGGACTTTTGCCAAATGCAAATTTTATTGAATACTTGGAAAGTACAATACTTGGAAAATAACATAACAGACAATTTATAATTATATTATATTTCATCACTGAAAATAGATGCCTTTTGCTTTGAGGCTGTGGCCACGTTATGTTTCTGTCCAACACCAATCTTCATTGGTTTCCTGTGAGGTGTTTTGGATCCCCATCTCTTGCTATGAACTGGCAAAACAGCAGAATCCCCTTGACAATCTTGATTTCTCAAGGGAAATAAGAGAACACTATACACCATCCAAGATATTACAATATTGTCAAGGCCCAACACGGCTGAATACTCTGAGGAGATGGCCTGTCAGGCGCCGCCTTTCAACTTTTCCTCCTTACTGTGCTGGTCAGTAACATGCGGGAGACTGCGGAGGGGGTCATTTTCTTAATTGGGAACTGATGTGCTTTTACTCAATTCGGGAACCTCACAAGCCAAATTTGTAGTATTTTGCACGAATTGCAAGAGATGTTTACAAGTCGACGGTTGAAGTGGAAGCTCGTATTGAGTTTGCTAGAGTTGATTTTCCAAGCCTTCGATAGCTCAGTTGGTAGAGCGGAGGACTGTAGTTGTAAAACAAGCATCCTTAGGTCGCTGGTTCAAATCCAGCTCGAAGGACTTTTGCCAAATGCAAATTTTATTGAATACTTGGAAAGTAAAATACTTGGAAAATAAAATAACAGACAATTTATAATTATATTATATTTCATCAATGAAAATAGATGCCTTTTGCTTTGAGGCTGTGGCCACGTTATGTTTCTGTCCAACACCAATCTTCATTGGTTTCCTGTGAGGTGTTTTGGATCCCCATCTCTTGCTATGAACTGGCAAAACAGCAGAATCCCCTTGACAATTTTGATTTCTCAAGGGAAATGAGAGAACACTATACACCATCCAAGATATTAAAATATTGTCAAGGACCAACACGGCTGAATACTCTGAGGAGATGGCCTGTGAGGCGCCGCCTTTCAACTTTTCCCCCTTAGTATCGTGGTCAGTAACATGCGGGAGACTACGGAGGGGGTCATTTTTTTAATTGGGAACTGATGTGCTTTTACTCAATTCGGGAACCTCACAAGCCAAATTTGTAGTATTTTGCACGAATTGCAAGAGATGTTTACAAGTCGACGGTTGAAGTGGAAGCTCGTATTGAGTTTGCTAGAAAATGATTATCTAAGCCTTCGATAGCTCAGTTGGTAGAGCGGAGGACTGTAGTGGTAAAACAGGCATCCTTAGATCGCTGGTTCAAATCCGGCTTGAAGGACTTTTGCCAAATGCACATTTTATTGAATACTTGGAAAGTAAAATACTTGGAAAGTAAAATAACAGACAATTTATAATCATATCATATTTCATCACTGAAAATAGATGCCTTTTGCTTTGAGGCTGTGGCCACGTTATTTTTCTGTCCGACACCAATCTTCGTTGGTTTCCTGTGAGGTGTTTTGGATCCCCATCTCTTGCTATGAACTGGCAAAACAGCAGAATCTCCTTGACAATCTTGATTTCTCAAGGAAAATGAGAGAACACTATACACCATCCAAGGTATTAAAATATTGTCAAGGCCCAACACTGCTGAATACTCTGAGGAGATGGCCTGTGAGGTGCCGCCTTTCAACTTTTCCCCCTTAGTATGGTGGTCAGTAACATGCGGGAGACTGCAGAGTGGGTTATTTTTTTAATTGTCAACTGATGTGCTTTTACTCAATTCGGGAACCTCACAAGCCAAATTTGTAGTATTTTGCACGAATTGCAAGAGATGTTTGCATGTCGACAGCTGAAGTGGAAGCTCGTATTGAGCTTGCTAGAGAGCAATTTGCCAAGCCTTCGATAGCTCAGTTGGTAGAGCGGAGGGCTGTAGTGGTAAAACAGGCATCCTTAGGTCGCTCGTTCAAATCCGGCTCGAAGGACTTTTGCCAAATGCAAATTTTATTGAATACTTGGAAAGTAAAATACTTGGAAAATAACATAACAGACAATTTATAATTATATTATATTTCATCACTGAAAATAGATGCCTTTTGCTTTGAGGCTGTGGCCACGTTATGTTTCTGTCCAACACCAATCTTCATTGGTTTCCTGTGAGGTGATTCGGATCCCCATCTCTTGCTATGAACTGGCAAAACAGCAGAATCCCCTTGACAATCTTGATTTCTCAAGGGAAATGAGAGAACAGTATACACCATCCAAGATATTAAAATATTGTCAAGGCCCAACACGGCTGAATACTCTGAGGAGATGGCCTGTCAGGCGCCGCCTTTCAACTTTTCCTCCTTACTATGCTGGTCAGTAACATGCGGGAGACTGCGGAGGGGGTCATTTTCTTAATTGGGAACTGATGTGCTTTTACTCAATTCGGGAACCTCACAAGCCAAATTTGTAGTATTTTGCACGAATTGCAAGAGATGTTTACAAGTCGACGGTTGAAGTGGAAGCTCGTATTGAGTTTGCTAGAGAATGATTAGCCAAGCCTTCGATAGCTCAGTTGGTAGAGCGGAGGACTGTAGTGGTAAAACAAGCATCCTTAGGTCGCTGGTTCAGATCCAGCTCGAAGGACTTTTGCCAAATGCAAATTTTATTGAATACTTGGAAAGTAAAATACTTGGAAAGTAAGATAACAGACAATTTATAATTATATTATATTTCATCAATGAAAATAGATGCCTTTTGCTTTGAGGCTGTGGCCACGTTATGTTTCTGTCCAACACCAATCTTCATTGGTTTCCTGTGAGGTGTTTTGGATCCCCATCTCTTGCTATGAACTGGCAAAACAGCAGAATCCCCTTGACAATTTTGATTTCTCAAGGGAAATGAGAGAACACTATACACCATCCAAGATATTAAAATATTGTCAAGGACCAACACGGCTGAATACTCTGAGGAGATGGCCTGGGAGGCGCCGCCTTTCAACTTTTCCCCCTTAGTATCGTGGTCAGTAACATGCGGGAGACTGCGGAGGGGGTCATTTTTTTAATTGGGAACTGATGTGCTTTTACTCAATTCGGGAACCTCACAAGACAAATTTGTAGTATTTTGCACGAATTGCAAGAGATGTTTACAAGTCGACGGTTGAAGTGGAAGCTCGTATTGAGTTTGCTAGAAAATGATTATCCAAGCCTTCGATAGCTCAGTTGGTAGAGCGAGGACTGTAGTGGTAAAACAGGCATCCTTAGGTCGCTGGTTCAAATCCGGCTTGAAGGACTTTTGCCAAATGCACATTTTATTGAATACTTGGAAAGTAAAATACTTGGAAAGTAAAATAACAGACAATTTATAATCATATCATATTTCATCACTGAAAATAGATGCCTTTTGCTTTGAGGCTGTGGCCACGTTATTTTTCTGTCCGACACCAATCTTCGTTGGTTTCCTGTGAGGTGTTTTGGATCCCCATCTCTTGCTATGAACTGGCAAAACAGCAGAATCTCCTTGACAATCTTGATTTCTCAAGGAAAATGAGAGAACACTATACACCATCCAAGGTATTAAAATATTGTCAAGGCCCAACACTGCTGAATACTCTGAGGAGATGGCCTGTGAGGCGCCGCCTTTCAACTTTTCCCCCTTAGTATGGTGGTCAGTAACATGCGGGAGACTGCAGAGTGGGTTATTTTTTTAATTGTCAACTGATGTGCTTTTACTCAATTCGGGAACCTCACAAGCCAAATTTGTAGTATTTTGCACGAATTGCAAGAGATGTTTGCATGTCGACAGCTGAAGTGGAAGCTCGTATTGAGCTTGCTAGAGAGCAATTTGCCAAGCCTTCGATAGCTCAGTTGGTAGAGCGGAGGGCTGTAGTGGTAAAACAGGCATCCTTAGGTCGCTCGTTCAAATCCGGCTCGAAGGACTTTTGCCAAATGCAAATTTTATTGAATACTTGGAAAGTAAAATACTTGGAAAATAACATAACATACAATTTATAATTATATTATATTTCATCACTGAAAATAGATGCCTTTTGCTTTGAGGCTGTGGCCACGTTATGTTTCTGTCCAACACCAATCTTCATTGGTTTCCTGTGAGGTGATTCGGATCCCCATCTCTTGCTATGAACTGGCAAAACAGCAGAATCCCCTTGACAATCTTGATTTCTCAAGGGAAATGAGAGAACAGTATACACCATCCAAGATATTAAAATATTGTCAAGGCCCAACACGGCTGAATACTCTGAGGAGATGGCCTGTCAGGCGCCGCCTTTCAACTTTTCCTCCTTACTATGCTGGTCAGTAACATGCGGGAGACTGCGGAGGGGGTCATTTTCTTAATTGGGAACTGATGTGCTTTTACTCAATTCGGGAACCTCACAAGCCAAATTTGTAGTATTTTGCACGAATTGCAAGAGATGTTTACAAGTCGACGGTTGAAGTGGAAGCTCGTATTGAGTTTGCTAGAGAATGATTAGCCAAGCCTTCGATAGCTCAGTTGGTAGAGCGGAGGACTATAGTGGTAAAACAGGCATCCTTAGGTCGCTGGTTCAAATCCCGCTCGAAGGACTTTTGCCAAATGCACATTTTATTGAATACTTGGAAAGTAAAATACTTGGAAAGTAAGATAACAGACAATTTATAATCATATCATATTTCATCACTGAAAATAGATGCCTTTTGCTTTTAGGCTGTGGCCACGTTATTTTTCTGTCCGACACCAATCTTCGTTGGTTTCCTGTGAGGTTTTTTGGATCCCCATCTCTTGCTATAAACTGACAAAACAGCAGAATCCCCTTGACAATCTTGATTTCTCAAGGGAAATGGGAGAACACTATACACCATCGAAGATATTAAAATATTGTCAAGGCGGAACACTGATAAATACTCTGAGGAGATGGCCTGTGAGGCGCCGCCTTTCAACTTTTCCTTCTTAGTATGGTGGTCAGTAACATGCGGGAGACTGCGGAGGGGGTCATTTTTTTAATTGGGAACTGATGTGCTTTTACTCAATTCGGGAACCTCACAAGCCAAATTTGTAGTATTTTGCACGAATTGCAAGAGATGTTTGCATGTCGACGGTTGAAGTGGAAGCTCGAATTGAGCTAGCTAGAGAATGATTTGCCAAGCCTTAGATAGCTCAGTTGGTAGAGCAGAGGACTGTAGTGGTAAAACAGTCATCCTTAGGTCGCTGGTTCAAATCCGGCTCGAAGGACTTTTGACAAATGCAAATTTTATTGAATACTTGGAAAGTAAAATACTTGGAAAATAAAATAACAGACAATTTATAATTATATTATATTTCCTCACTGAAAATAGATGCCTTTTGCTTTGAGGCTGTGGCCACGTTATTTTTCTGTCCAACACGAATCTTCATTGGTTTCCTGTGAGGTGTTTTGGATCCCCATCTCTTGCTATGAACTGGCAAAACAGCAGAATCTCCTTGACAATCTTGATTTCTCAAGGAAAATGAGAGAACACTATACACCATCCAAGGTATTAAAATATTGTCAAGGCCCAACACTGCTGAATACTCTGAGGAGATGGCCTCTGTGAGGCGCCGCCTTTCAACTTTTCCCCCTTAGTATGGTGGTCAGTAACATGCGTGAGACTGCGGAGGGGGTCATTTTTTTAATTGGGAACTGATGTGCTTTTACTCAATTCGGGAACCTCACAAGCCAAATTTGTAGTATTTTGCACGAATTGCAAGAGATGTTTGCATGTCGACGGTTGAAGTGGAAGCTCGAATTGAGCTAGCTAGAGAATGATTTGCCAAGCCTTCGATAGCTCAGTTGGTAGAGCGGAGGGCTGTAGTGGTAAAACAGGCATCCTTAGGTCGCTCGTTCAAATCCGGCTCGAAGGACTTTTGCCAAATGCAAATTTTATTGAATACTTGGAAAGTAAAATACTTGGAAAATAACATAACAGACAATTTATAATTATATTATATTTCATCACTGAAAATAGATGCCTTTTGCTTTGAGGCTGTGGCCACGTTATGTTTCTGTCCAACACCAATCTTCATTGGTTTCCTGTGAGGTGTTTTGGATCCCCATCTCTTGCTATGAACTGGCAAAACAGCAGAATCCCCTTGACAATCTTGATTTCTCAAGGGAAATGAGAGAACACTATACACCATCCAAGATATTAAAATATTGTCAAGGCCCAACGCGGCTGAATACTCTGAGGAGATGGCCTGTCAGGCGCCGCCTTTCAACTTTTCCTCCTTACTATGCTGGTCAGTAACATGCGGGAGACTGCGGAGGGGGTCATTTTCTTAATTGGGAACTGATGTGCGTTTACTCAATTCGGGAACCTCACAAGCCAAATTTGTAGTATTTTGCACGAATTGCAAGAGATGTTTACAAGTCGACGGTTGAAGTGGAAGCTCGTATTGAGTTTGCTAGAGAATGATTAGCCAAGCCTTCGATAGCTCATTTGGTGCGGACTGTAGTGGTAAAGCAGGCATCCTTAGGTCGCTGGTTCAAACCCGGTTCGAAGGACTTTTGCCAAATGCACATTTTATTGAATACTTGGAAAGTAAAATACTTGGAAAGTAAAATAACAGACAATTTATAATCATATCATATTTCATCACTGAAAATAGATGCCTTTTGCTTTGAGGCTGTGGCCACGTTATTTTTCTGTCCGACACCAATCTTCGTTGGTTTCCTGTGAGGTGTTTTGGATCCCCATCTCTTGCTATGAACTGGCAAAACAGCAGAATCTCCTTGACAATCTTGATTTCTCAAGGAAAATGAGAGAACACTATACACCATCCAAGGTATTAAAATATTGTCAAGGCCCAACACTGCTGAATACTCTGAGGAGATGGCCTGTGAGGCGCCGCCTTTCAACTTTTCCCCCTTAGTATGGTGGTCAGTAACATGCGGGAGACTGCAGAGTGGGTTATTTTTTTAATTGTCAACTGATGTGCTTTTACTCAATTCGGGAACCTCACAAGCCAAATTTGTAGTATTTTGCACGAATTGCAAGAGATGTTTGCATGTCGACAGCTGAAGTGGAAGCTCGTATTGAGCTTGCTAGAGAGCAATTTGCCAAGCCTTCGATAGCTCAGTTGGTAGAGCGGAGGGCTGTAGTGGTAAAACAGCATCCTTAGGTCGCTCGTTCAAATCCGGCTCGAAGGACTTTTGCCAAATGCAAATTTTATTGAATACTTGGAAAGTAAAATACTTGGAAAATAACATAACAGACAATTTATAATTATATTATATTTCATCACTGAAAATAGATGCCTTTTGCTTTGAGGCTGTGGCCACGTTATGTTTCTGTCCAACACCAATCTTCATTGGTTTCCTGTGAGGTGATTCGGATCCCCATCTCTTGCTATGAACTGGCAAAACAGCAGAATCCCCTTGACAATCTTGATTTCTCAAGGGAAATGAGAGAACAGTATACACCATCCAAGATATTAAAATATTGTCAAGGCCCAACACGGCTGAATACTCTGAGGAGATGGCCTGTCAGGCGCCGCCTTTCAACTTTTCCTCCTTACTATGCTGGTCAGTAACATGCGGGAGACTGCGGAGGGGGTCATTTTCTTAATTGGGAACTGATGTGCTTTTACTCAATTCGGGAACCTCACAAGCCAAATTTGTAGTATTTTGCACGAATTGCAAGAGATGTTTACAAGTCGACGGTTGAAGTGGAAGCTCGTATTGAGTTTGCTAGAGAATGATTAGCCAAGCCTTCGATAGCTCAGTTGGTAGAGCGGAGGACTGTAGTGGTAAAACAGGCATCCTTAGGTCGCTGGTTCAAATCCGGCTCGAAGGACTTTTGCCAAATGCACATTTTATTGAATACTTGGAAAGTAAAATACTTGGAAAGTAAGATAACAGACAATTTATAATCATATCATATTTCATCACTGAAAATAGATGCCTTTTGCTTTTAGGCTGTGGCCACGTTATTTTTCTGTCCGACACCAATCTTCGTTGGTTTCCTGTGAGGTTTTTTGGATCCCCATCTCTTGCTATAAACTGACAAAACAGCAGAATCCCCTTGACAATCTTGATTTCTCAAGGGAAATGGGAGAACACTATACACCATCGAAGATATTAAAATATTGTCAAGGCGGAACACTGATAAATACTCTGAGGAGATGGCCTGTGAGGCGCCGCCTTTCAACTTTTCCTTCTTAGTATGGTGGTCAGTAACATGCGGGAGACTGCGGAGGGGGTCATTTTTTTAATTGGGAACTGATGTGCTTTTACTCAATTCGGGAACCTCACAAGCCAAATTTGTAGTATTTTGCACGAATTGCAAGAGATGTTTGCATGTCGACGGTTGAAGTGGAAGCTCGAATTGAGCTAGCTAGAGAATGATTTGCCAAGCCTTAGATAGCTCAGTTGGTAGAGCAGAGGACTGTAGTGGTAAAACAGTCATCCTTAGGTCGCTGGTTCAAATCCGGCTCGAAGGACTTTTGACAAATGCAAATTTTATTGAATACTTGGAAAGTAAAATACTTGGAAAATAAAATAACAGACAATTTATAATTATATTATATTTCCTCACTGAAAATAGATGCCTTTTGCTTTGAGGCTGTGGCCACGTTATTTTTCTGTCCAACACGAATCTTCATTGGTTTCCTGTGAGGTGTTTTGGATCCCCATCTCTTGCTATGAACTGGCAAAACAGCAGAATCTCCTTGACAATCTTGATTTCTCAAGGAAAATGAGAGAACACTATACACCATCCAAGGTATTAAAATATTGTCAAGGCCCAACACTGCTGAATACTCTGAGGAGATGGCCTGTGAGGCGCCGCCTTTCAACTTTTCCCCCTTAGTATGGTGGTCAGTAACATGCGTGAGACTGCGGAGGGGGTCATTTTTTTAATTGGGAACTGATGTGCTTTTACTCAATTCGGGAACCTCACAAGCCAAATTTGTAGTATTTTGCACGAATTGCAAGAGATGTTTGCATGTCGACGGTTGAAGTGGAAGCTCGAATTGAGCTAGCTAGAGAATGATTTGCCAAGCCTTCGATAGCTCAGTTGGTAGAGCGGAGGGCTGTAGTGGTAAAACAGGCATCCTTAGGTCGCTCGTTCAAATCCGGCTCGAAGGACTTTTGCCAAATGCAAATTTTATTGAATACTTGGAAAGTAAAATACTTGGAAAATAACATAACAGACAATTTATAATTATATTATATTTCATCACTGAAAATAGATGCCTTTTGCTTTGAGGCTGTGGCCACGTTATGTTTCTGTCCAACACCAATCTTCATTGGTTTCCTGTGAGGTGTTTTGGATCCCCATCTCTTGCTATGAACTGGCAAAACAGCAGAATCCCCTTGACAATCTTGATTTCTCAAGGGAAATGAGAGAACACTATACACCATCCAAGATATTAAAATATTGTCAAGGCCCAACGCGGCTGAATACTCTGAGGAGATGGCCTGTCAGGCGCCGCCTTTCAACTTTTCCTCCTTACTATGCTGGTCAGTAACATGCGGGAGACTGCGGAGGGGGTCATTTTCTTAATTGGGAACTGATGTGCGTTTACTCAATTCGGGAACCTCACAAGCCAAATTTGTAGTATTTTGCACGAATTGCAAGAGATGTTTACAAGTCGACGGTTGAAGTGGAAGCTCGTATTGAGTTTGCTAGAGAATGATTAGCCAAGCCTTCGATAGCTCATTTGGTGCGGACTGTAGTGGTAAAGCAGGCATCCTTAGGTCGCTGGTTCAAATCCGGTTCGAAGGACTTTTGCCAAATGCACATTTTATTGAATACTTGGAAAGTAAAATACTTGGAAAGTAAAATAACAGACAATTTATAATCATATCATATTTCATCACTGAAAATAGATGCCTTTTGCTTTGAGGCTGTGGCCACGTTATTTTTCTGTCCGACACCAATCTTCGTTGGTTTCCTGTGAGGTGTTTTGGATCCCCATCTCTTGCTATGAACTGGCAAAACAGCAGAATCTCCTTGACAATCTTGATTTCTCAAGGAAAATGAGAGAACACTATACACCATCTAAGGTATTAAAATATTGTCAAGGCCCAACACTGCTGAATACTCTGAGGAGATGGCCTGTGAGGCGCCACCTTTCAACTTTTCCCCCTTAGTATGGTGGTCAGTAACATGCGGGAGACTGCAGAGTGGGTTATTTTTTTAATTGTCAACTGATGTGCTTTTACTCAATTCGGGAACCTCACAAGCCAAATTTGTAGTATTTTGCACGAATTGCAAGAGATGTTTGCATGTCGACAGCTGAAGTGGAAGCTCGTATTGAGCTTGCTAGAGAGCAATTTGCCAAGCCTTCGATAGCTCAGTTGGTAGAGTGGAGGGCAGTAGTGGTAAAACAGGCATCCTTAGGTCGCTCGTTCAAATCCGGCTCGAAGGACTTTTGCCAAATGCAAATTTTATTGAATACTTGGAAAGTAAAATACTTGGAAAATAACATAACAGACAATTTATAATTATATTATATTTCATCACTGAAAATAGATGCCTTTTGCTTTGAGGCTGTGGCCACGTTATGTTTCTGTCCAACACCAATCTTCATTGGTTTCCTGTGAGGTGTTTTGGATCCCCATCTCTTGCTATGAACTGGCAAAACAGCAGAATCCCCTTGACAATCTTGATTTCTCAAGGGAAATGAGAGAACACTATACACCATCCAAGATATTAAAATATTGTCAAGGCCCAACACGGCTGAATACTCTGAGGAGATGGCCTGTGAGGCGCCGCCTTTCAACTTTTCCTCCTTACTATGCTGGTCAGTAACATGCGGGAGACTGCGGAGGGGGTCATTTTCTTAATTGGGAACTGATGTGCTTTTACTCAATTCGGGAACCTCACAAGTCAAATTTGTAGTATTTTGCACAAATTGCAAGAGATGTTTACAAGTCGACGGTTGAAGTGGAAGCTCGTATTGAGTTTGCTAGAGTTGGTTTCCCAAGCCTTCGATAGCTCAGTTGGTAGAGGGGAGGACTGTAGTGGTAAAACAGGCATCCTTAGGTTGCTGGTTCAAATCCGGCTCGAAGGACTTTTGCCAAATGCAAATTTTATTGAATACTTGGAAAGTAAAATACTTGGAAAGTAAAATAACAGACAATTTATAATTATATAATATTTCATCACTGAAAATAGATGCCTTTTGCTTTGAGGCTGTGGCCACGTTATTTTTCTGTCCAACACCAATCTTCATTGGTTTCCTGTGAGGTGTTTTGGATCCCCATCTCTTGCTATGAACTGGCAAAACAGCAGAATCCCCTTGACAATCTTGATTTCTCAAGGGAAATGAGAGAACACTATACACCATCCAAGATATTAAAATATTGTCAAGGCCCAACACGGCTGAATACTCTGAGGAGATGGCCTGTGAGGCGCCGCCTTTCAACTTGTCCCCCTTAGTATGGTGGTCAGTAACATGCGGGAGACTGCAGAGGGGGTCATTTTTTTAATTGGGTACTGATGTGCTTTTACTCAATTTGGGAACCTCACAAGCCAAATTTGTAGTATTTTGCACGAATTCAAGAGATGTTTACAAGTCTACGGTTGAAGTGGAAGCTCGTATTGAGTTTGCTAGACAATGATTTGCCAAGCCTTCGATAGCTCAGTTGGTAGAGCGGAGGACTGGAGTGGTAAAACAGACATCCTTAGGTCGCTGGTTCAAATCCGGCTTGAAGGACTTTTGCCAAATGCACATTTTATTGAATACTTGGAAAGAAAGTAAAATACTTGGAATGTAAAATAACAGACAATTTATAATTATATTATATTTCATCACTGAAAATAGATGCCTTTTGCTTTGAGGCTGTGGCCACGTTATTTTTCTGTCCGACACCAATCTTCGTTGGTTTCCTGTGAGGTGTTTTGGATCCCCATCTCTTGCTATGGACTGACAAAACAGCAGAATCCCCTTGACAATCTTGATTTCTCAAGGGAAATGGGAGAACACTATACACCATCCAAGATATTAAAATATTGTCAAGGGGGAACACTGATGAATACTCTGAGGAGATGGCCTGTGAGGCGCCGCCTTTCAACTTTTCCTCCTTAGTATGGTGGTCAGTAACATGCGGGAGACTGCGGGGGGGTCATTTTTTTAATTGGGAAGTGATGTGCTTTTACTCAATTCGGGAACCTCACAAGCCAAATTTGTAGTATTTTGCACGAATTGCAAGAGATGTTTACAAGTCGGAGGTTGAAGTGGAAGCTCGAATTGAGCTAGCTAGAGAATGGTTTGCCAAGCCTTCGATAGCTCAGTTGGTAGAGCGGAGGACTGTAGTGGTAAAACAGCATCCTTAGGTCGCTGGTTCAAAGGACTTTTGACAAATGCAAATTTTATTGAATACTTGGAAAGTAAAATACTTGGAAAATAACATAACAGACAATTTATAATTATATTATATTTCATCACTGAAAATAGATGCCTTTTGCTTTGAGGCTGTGGCCACGTTATTTTTCTGTCCGACACCAATCTTCATTGGTTTCCTGTGAGGTGATTCGGATCCCCATCTCTTGCTATGAACTGGCAAAACAGCAGAATCCCCTTGACAATCTTGATTTCTCAAGGGAAATGAGAGAACAGTATACACCATCCAAGATATTAAAATATTGTCAAGGCCCAACACGGCTGAATACTCTGAGGAGATGGCCTGTCAGGCGCCGCCTTTCAACTTTTCCTCCTTACTATGCTGGTCAGTAACATGCGGGAGACTGCGGAGGGGGTCATTTTCTTAATTGGGAACTGATGTGCTTTTACTCAATTCGGGAACCTCACAAGCCAAATTTGTAGTATTTTGCACGAATTGCAAGAGATATTTACAAGTCGACGGTTGAAGTGGAAGCTCGTATTGAGTTTGCTAGAGAATGATTAGCCAAGCCTTCGATAGCTCAGTTGGTGAGGACTGTAGTGGTAAAACAGGCATCCTTAGGTCGCTGGTTCAAATCCGGTTCGAAGGACTTTTGCCAAATGCACATTTTATTGAATACTTGGAAAGTAAAATACTTGGAAAGTAAAATAACAGACAATTTATAATCATATCATATTTCATCACTGAAAATAGATGCCTTTTGCTTTGAGGCTGTGGCCACGTTATTTTTCTGTCCGACGCCAATCTTCGTTGGTTTCCTGTGAGGTGTTTTGGATCCCCATCTCTTGCTATGAACTGGCAAAACAGCAGAATCCCCTTGACAATCTTGATTTCTCAAGGGAAATGAGAGAACACTATACACCATCCAAGGTATTAAAATATTGTCAAGGCCCAACACTGCTGAATACTCTGAGGAGATGGCCTGTGAGGCGCCGCCTTTCAACTTTTCCTCCTTAGTATGGTGGTCAGTAACATGCGGGAGACTGCGGAGGGGGTCATTTTTTTAATTGGGAACTGATGTGCTTTTACTCAATTCGGGAACCTCACAAGCCAAATTTGTAGTATTTTGCACGAATTGCAAGAGATGTTTGCATGTCGACGGTTGAAGTGGAAGCTCGAATTAAGCTAGCTAGAAAATGATTTACCAAGCCTTCGATAGCTCAGTTGGTAGAGCGGAGGACTGTAGTGGTAAAACAGGCATCCTTAGGTCGCTGGTTCAAATCTGGCTCGAAGGACTTTTGCCAAATGCAAATTTTATTGAATACTTGGAAAGTAAAATACTTGGAAAATAACATAACAGACAATTTATAATTATATTATATTTCATCACTGAAAATAGATGCCTTTTGCTTTGAGGCTGTGGCCACGCTATGTTTCTGTCCAACACCAATCTTCATTGGTTTCCTGTGAGGTGTTTTGGATCCCCATCTCTTGCTATGAACTGGCAAAACAGCAGAATCCCCTTGACAAGCTTGATTTCTCAAGGGAAATGAGAGAACACTATACACCATCCAAGATATTAAAATATTGTCAAGGCCCAACACGGCTGAATACTCTGAGGAGATGGCCTGTGAGGCGCCGCCTTTCAACTTTTCCTCCTTACTATGCTGGTCAGTAACATGCGGGAGACTGCGGAGGGGGTCATTTTCTTAATTGGGAACTGATGTGCTTTTACTCAATTCGGGAACCTCACAAGCCAAATTTGTAGTATTTTGCACGAATTGCAAGAGATGTTTACAAGTCGACGGTTGAAGTGGAAGCTCGTATTGAGTTTGCTAGAGTTGATTTCCCAAGCCTTCGATAGCTGAGTTGGTAGAGGGGAGGACTGTAGTGGTAAAACAGGCATCCTTAGGTCGCTGGTTCAAATCCGGCTCGAAGGACTTTTGCCAAATGCACATTTTATTGAATACTTGGAAAGTAAAATACTTGGAAAGTAAGATAACAGACAATTTATAATCATATCATATTTCATCACTGAAAATAGATGCCTTTTGCTTTGAGGCTGTGGCCACGTTATTTTTCTGTCCGACACCAATCTTCGTTGGTTTCCTGTGAGGTGTTTTGGATCCCCATCTCTTGCTATAAACTGACAAAACAGCAGAATCCCCTTGACAATCTTGATTTCTCAAGGGAAATGGGAGAACACTATACACCATCGAAGATATTAAAATATTGTCAAGGCGGAACACTGATAAATACTCTGAGGAGATGGCCTGTGAGGCGCCGCCTTTCAACTTTTCCTCCTTAGTATGGTGGTCAGTAACATGCGGGAGACTTCGGAGGGGGTCATTTTTTTAATTGGGAACTGATGTGCTTTTACTCAATTCGGGAACCTCACAAGCCAAATTTGTAGTATTTTGCACGAATTGCAAGAGATGTTTGCATGTCGACGGTTGAAGTGGAAGCTCGAATTGAGCTAGCTAGAGAATGATTTGCCAAGCCTTCGATAGCTCAGTTGGTAGAGCGGAGGACTGTAGTGGTAAAACAGACATCCTTAGGTTGCTGGTTCAAATCCGGCTCGAAGGACTTTTGACAAATGCAAATTTTATTGAATACTTGGAAAGTAAAATACTTGGAAAATAAAATAACAGACAATTTATAATTATATTATATTTCCTCACTGAAAATATATGCCTTTTGCTTTGAGGCTGTGGCCACGTTATTTTTCTGTCCAACACGAATCTTCATTGGTTTCCTGTGAGGTGTTTTGGATCCCCATCTCTTGCTATGAACTGGCAAAACAGCAGAATCTCCTTGACAATCTTGATTTCTCAAGGAAAATGAGAGAACACTATACACCATCCAAGGTATTAAAATATTGTCAAGGCCCAACACTGCTGAATACTCTGAGGAGATGGCCTGTGAGGCGCCGCCTTTCAACTTTTCCCCCTTAGTATGGTGGTCAGTAACATGCGGGAGACTGCAGAGTGGGTTATTTTTTTAATTGTCAACTGATGTGCTTTTACTCAATTCGGGAACCTCACAAGCCAAATTTGTAGTATTTTGCACGAATTGCAAGAGATGTTTGCATGTCGACAGCTGAAGTGGAAGCTCGTATTGAGCTTGCTAGAGAGCAATTTGCCAAGCCTTCGATAGCTCAGTTGGTAGAGCGGAGGGCTGTAGTGGTAAAACAGGCATCCTTAGGTCGCTCGTTCAAATCCGGCTCGAAGGACTTTTGCCAAATGCAAATTTTATTGAATACTTGGAAAGTAAAATACTTGGAAAATAACATAACAGACAATTTATAATTATATTATATTTCATCACTGAAAATAGATGGCTTTTGCTTTGAGGCTGTGGCCACGTTATGTTTCTGTCCAACACCAATCTTCATTGGTTTCCTGTGAGGTGATTCGGATCCCCATCTCTTGCTATGAACTGGCAAAACAGCAGAATCCCCTTGACAATCTTGATTTCTCAAGGGAAATGAGAGAACAGTATACACCATCCAAGATATTAAAATATTGTCAAGGCCCAACACGGCTGAATACTCTGAGGAGATGGCCTGTCAGGCGCCGCCTTTCAACTTTTCCTCCTTACTATGCTGGTCAGTAACATGCGGGAGACTGCGGAGGGGGTCATTTTCTTAATTGGGAACTGATGTGCTTTTACTCAATTCGGGAACCTCACAAGCCAAATTTGTAGTATTTTGCACGAATTGCAAGAGATGTTTACAAGTCGACGGTTGAAGTGGAAGCTCGTATTGAGTTTGCTAGAGAATGATTAGCCAAGCCTTCGATAGCTCAGTTGGTAGAGCGGAGGACTGTAGTGGTAAAACAGGCATCCTTAGGTCGCTGGTTCAAATCCGGCTCGAAGGACTTTTGCCAAATGCACATTTTATTGAATACTTGGAAAGTAAAATACTTGGAAAGTAAGATAACAGACAATTTATAATCATATCATATTTCATCACTGAAAATAGATGCCTTTTGCTTTTAGGCTGTGGCCACGTTATTTTTCTGTCCGACACCAATCTTCGTTGGTTTCCTGTGAGGTTTTTTGGATCCCCATCTCTTGCTATAAACTGACAAAACAGCAGAATCCCCTTGACAATCTTGATTTCTCAAGGGAAATGGGAGAACACTATACACCATCGAAGATATTAAAATATTGTCAAGGCGGAACACTGATAAATACTCTGAGGAGATGGCCTGTGAGGCGCCGCCTTTCAACTTTTCCTTCTTAGTATGGTGGTCAGTAACATGCGGGAGACTGCGGAGGGGGTCATTTTTTTAATTGGGAACTGATGTGCTTTTACTCAATTTGGGAACCTCACAAGCCAAATTTGTAGTATTTTGCACGAATTGCAAGAGATGTTTGCATGTCGACGGTTGAAGTGGAAGCTCGAATTGAGCTAGCTAGAGAATGATTTGCCAAGCCTTCGATAGCTCAGTTGGTAGAGCTGAGGACTGTAGTGGTAAAACAGGCATCCTTAGGTTGCTGGTTCAAATCCGGCTCGAAGGACTTTTGCCAAATGCAAATTTTATTGAATACTTGGAAAGTAAAATACTTGGAAAATAAAATAACAGACAATTTATAATTATATTATATTTCCTCACTGAAAATAGATGCCTTTTGCTTTGAGGCTGTGGCCACGTTATTTTTCTGTCCAACACGAATCTTCATTGGTTTCCTGTGAGGTGTTTTGGATCCCCATCTCTTGCTATGAACTGGCAAAACAGCAGAATCCCCTTGACAATCGAGATTTCTCAAGGAAAATGAGAGAACACTATACACCATCCAAGATATTAAAATATTGTCAAGGCCCAACACGGCTGAATACTCTGAGGAGATGGCCTGTGAGGCGCCGCCTTTCAACTTTTCCCCCTTAATATGGTGGTCAGTAACAGGCGGGAGACTGCGGAGGGCGTCATTTTTTTAATTGGGAACTGATGTGCTTTTACTCAATTCGGGAACCTCACAAGCCAAATTTGTAGTTTTTTGCACGAATTGCAAGAGATGTTTACAAGTCGACGGTTGAAGTGGAAGCTCATATTGAGTTTGCTAGAGAATGATTTGCCAAGCCTTCGATAGCTCAGTTGGTAGAGCGGAGAACTGTAGTGGTAAAACAGGCATCCTTAGGTCGCTAGTTCAAATCCGGCTTAAAGGACTTTTGCCAAATGCACATTTCATTGAATACTTGGAAAGTAAAATACTTGGAAAGTAAAATAACAGACAATTTATAATTATATTATATTTCATCACTGAAAATAGATGCCTTTTGCTTTGAGGCTGTGGCCACGTTATTTTTCTGTCCAACACGAATCTTCATTGGTTTCCTGTGAGGTGTTTTGGATCCCCATCTCTTGCTATGAACTGGCAAAACAGCAGAATCCCCTTTACAATCTTGATTTCTCAAGGGAAATGAGAGAACACTGTACACCATGCAAGATATTAAAATATTGTCAAGGCCCAACACGGCTGAATACTGTGAGGAGATGGCCTGTGAGGCACCGCCTTTCAACTTTTCCCCCTTAGTATGGCGGTCAGTAACATGCGGGAGACTGCGGAGGGGGTCATTTTTTTAATTGGGAACTGATGTGCTTTTACTCAATTCGGGAACCTCACAAGCCAAATTTGTAGTATTTTGCACGAATTGCAAGAGATGTTTACAAGTCCGAGGTTGAAGTGGAAGCTCCTATTGAGTTTGCTAGAGAATGGTTTGCCTAGCCTTCGATAGCTCAGTTGGTAGAACGGAGGACTGTAGTGGTAAAACAGGCATCCATAGGTCGCTGGTTCAAATCCGGCTCGAAGGACTGTAGCCAAATGCACATTTTATTGAATACTTGGAAAGTAAAATACTTGGAAAGTAAAATAACAGACAATTTATAATTATATTATATTTCATCGCTGAAAATAGATGCCTTTTGCTTTGAGGCTGTGGCCACGTTATGTTTCTGTCCAACACCAATCTTCATTGGTTTCCTGTGAGGTGTTTTGGATCCCCATCTCTTGCTATGAACTGGCAAAACAGCAGAATCCCCTTGACAATTTTGATTTCTCAAGGGAAATTAGAGAACACTATACACCATCCAAGATATTAAAATATTGTCAAGGCGGAACACTGATAAATACTCTGAGGAGATGGCCTGTGAGGCGCCGCCTTTCAACTTTTCCTCCTTAGTATGGTGGTCAGTAACATGCGGGAGACTGCGGAGGGGGTCATTTTTTTAATTGGGAACTGATGTGCTTTTACTCAATTCGGGAACCTCACAAGCCAAATTTGTAGTATTTTGCACGAATTGCAAGAGATGTTTGCATGTCGACGGTTGAAGTGGAAGCTCGAATTGAGCTAGCTAGAGAATGATTTGCCAAGCCTTTGATAGCTCAGTTGGTAGAGCGGAGGACTGTAGTGGTAAAACAGTCATCCTTAGGTCGCTGGTTCAAATCCGGCTCAAAGGACTTTTGACAAATGCAAATTTTATTGAATACTTGGAAAGTAAAATACTTGGAAAATAAAATAACAGACAATTTATAATTATATTATATTTCCTCACTGAAAATAGATGCCTTTTGCTTTGAGGCTGTGGCCACGTTATTTTTCTGTCCAACACGAATCTTCATTGGTTTCCTGTGAGGTGTTTTGGATCCCCATCTCTTGCTATGAACTGGCAAAACAGCAGAATCTCCTTGACAATCTTGATTTCTCAAGGAAAATGAGAGAACACTATACACCATCCAAGGTATTAAAATATTGTCAAGGCCCAACACTGCTGAATACTCTGAGGAGATGGCCTGTGAGGCGCCGCCTTTCAACTTTTCCCCCTTAGTATGGTGGTCAGTAACATGCGGGAGACTGCGGAGGGGGTCATTTTTTTAATTGGGAACTGATGTGCTTTTACTCAATTCGGGAACCTCACAAGCCAAATTTGTAGTATTTTGCACGAATTGCAAGAGATGTTTGCATGTCGACGGTTGAAGTGGAAGCTCGAATTGAGCTAGCTAGAGAATGATTTGCCAAGCCTTCGATAGCTCAGTTGGTAGAGCGGAGGACTGTAGTGATAAAACAGGCATCCTTAGGTCGCTGGTTCAAATCCGGCTCGAAGGACTTTTGACAAATGCAAATTTTATTGAATACTTGGAAAGTAAAATACTTGGAAAATAAAATAACAGACAATTTATAATTATATTATATTTCCTCACTGAAAATACATGCATTTTGCTTTGAGGCTGTGGCCACGTTATTTTTCTGTCCAACACGAATCTTCATTGGTTTCCTGCGAGGTGTTTTGGATCCCCATCTCTTGCTATGAACTGGTAAAACAGCAGAATCTCCTTGACAATCTTGATTTCTCAAGGAAAATGAGAGAACACTATACACCATCCAAGGTATTAAAATATTGTCAAGGCCCAACAATGCTGAATACTCTGAGGAGATGGCCTGTGAGGCGCCGCCTTTCAACTTTTCCCCCTTAGTATGGTGGTCAGTAACATGCGGGAGACTGCAGAGTGGGTTATTTTTTTAATTGTCAACTGATGTGCTTTTACTCAATTCGGGAATCTCACAAGCCAAATTTGTAGTATTTTGCACGAATTGCAAGAGATGTTTGCATGTCGACAGCTGAAGTGGAAGCTCGTATTGAGCTTGCTAGAGAACAATTTGCCAAGCCTTCGATAGCTCAGTTGGTAGAGCGGAGGGCTGTAGTGGTAAAAGAGGCATCCTTAGGTCGCTCGTTCAAATCCGGCTCGAAGGACTTCTGCCAAATGCAAATTTTATTGAATACTTGGAAAGTACAATACTTGGAAAATAACATAACAGACAATTTATAATTATATTATATTTCATCACTGAAAATAGATGCCTTTTGCTTTGAGGCTGTGGCCACGTTATGTTTCTGTCCAACACCAATCTTCATTGGTTTCCTGTGAGGTGTTTTGGATCCCCATCTCTTGATATGAACTGGCAAAACAGCAGAATCCCCTTGACAATCTTGATTTCTCAAGGGAAATGAGAGAACACTATACACCATCCAAGGTATTAAAATATTGTCAAGGCCCAACACTGCTGAATACTCTGAGGAGATGGCCTGTGAGGCGCCGCCTTTCAACTTTTCCCCCTTAGTATGGTGGTCAGTAACATGCGGGAGACTGCAGAGTAGGTTATTTTTTTAATTGTCAACTGATGTGCTTTTACTCAATTCGGGAACCTCACAAGCCACATTTGTAGTATTTTGCACGAATTGCAAGAGATGTTTGCATGTCGACAGCTGAAGTGGAAGCTCGTATTGAGCTTGCTAGAGAACAATTTGCCAAGCCTTCGATAGCTCAGTTGGTAGAGGGGAGGGCTGTAGTGGTAAAAGAGGCATCCTTAGGTCGCTCGTTCAAATCCGGCTCGAAGGACTTTTGCCAAATGCAAATTTTATTGAATACTTGGAAAGTACAATACTTGGAAAATAACATAACAGACAATTTATAATTATATTATATTTCATCACTGAAAATAGATGCCTTTTGCTTTGAGGCTGTGGCCACGTTATGTTTCTGTCCAACACCCATCTTCATTGGTTTCCTGTGAGGTGTTTTGGATCCCCATCTCTTGCTATGAACTGGCAAAACAGCAGAATCCCCTTGACAATCTTGATTTCTCAAGGGAAATAAGAGAACACTATACACCATCCAAGATATTAAAATATTGTCAAGGCCCAACACGGCTGAATACTCTGAGGAGATGGCCTGTCAGGCGCCGCCTTTCAACTTTTCCTCCTTACTGTGCTGGTCAGTAACATGCGGGAGACTGCGGAGGGGGTCATTTTCTTAATTGGGAACTGATGTGCTTTTACTCAATTCGGGAACCTCACAAGCCAAATTTGTAGTATTTTGCACGAATTGCAAGAGATGTTTACAAGTCGACGGTTGAAGTGGAAGCTCGTATTGAGTTTGCTAGAGTTGATTTTCCAAGCCTTCGATAGCTCAGTTGGTAGAGCGGAGGACTGTAGTTGTAAAACAAGCATCCTTAGGTCGCTGGTTCAAATCCAGCTCGAAGGACTTTTGCCAAATGCAAATTTTATTGAATACTTGGGAAGTAAAATACTTGGAAAATAAAATAACAGACAATTTATAATTATATTATATTTCATCACTGAAAATAGATGCCTTTTGCTTTGAGGCTGTTGCCACGTTATGTTTCTGTCCAACACCAATCTTCATTGGTTTCCTGTGAGGTGTTTTGGATCCCCATCTCTTGCTATGAACTGGCAAAACAGCAGAATCCCCTTGACAATCTTGATTTCTCAAGGGAAATGAGAGAACACTATACACCATCCAAGATATTAAAATATTGTCAAGGCCCAACACGGCTGAATACTCTGAGGAGATGGCCTGTGAGGCGCCGCCTTTCAACTTTTCCCCCTTAGTATGGTGGTCAGTAACATGCGGGAGACTGCGGAGGGGGTCATTTTTTTAATTGGGAACTGATGTGCTTTTACTCAATTCGGGAACCTCACAAGCCAAATTTGTAGTATTTTGCACGAATTGCAAGAGATGTTTGCATGTCGACAGCTGAAGTGGAAGCTCGTATTGAGCTTGCTAGAGAACAATTTGCCAAGCCTTCGATAGCTCAGTTGGTAGAGGGGAGGGCTGTAGTGGTAAAAGAGGCATCCTTAGGTCGCTCGTTCAAATCCGGCTGGAAGGACTTTTGCCAAATGCAAATTTTATTGAATACTTGGAAAGTACAATACTTGGAAAATAACATAACAGACAATTTATAATTATATTATATTTCATCACTGAAAATAGATGCCTTTTGCTTTGAGGCTGTGGCCACGTTATGTTTCTGTCCAACACCAATCTTCATTGGTTTCCTGTGAGGTGTTTTGGATCCCCATCTCTTGCTATGAACTGGCAAAACAGCAGAATCCCCTTGACAATCTTGATTTCTCAAGGGAAATAAGAGAACACTATACACCATCCAAGATATTAAAATATTGTCAAGGCCCAACACGGCTGAATACTCTGAGGAGATGGCCTGTGAGGCGCCGCCTTTCAACTTTTCCCCCTTAGTATGGTGGTCATTAACATGCGGGAGACTGCGGAGGGGGTCATTTTTTTAATTGGGAACTGATGTGCTTTTACTCAATTCGGGAACCTCACAAGCCAAATTTGTAGTATTTTGCACGAATTGCAAGAGATGTTTACAAGTCGACGGTTGAAGTGGAAGCTCGTATTGAGTTTGCTAGAGTTGATTTTCCAAGCCTTCGATAGCTCAGTTGGTAGAGCGGAGGACTGTAGTTGTAAAACAAGCATCCTTAGGTCGCTGGTTCAAATCCAGCTCGAAGGACTTTTGCCAAATGCAAATTTTATTGAATACTTGGAAAGTAAAATACTTGGAAAATAAAATAACAGACAATTTATAATTATATTATATTTCATCAATGAAAATAGATGCCTTTTGCTTTGAGGCTGTGGCCACGTTATGTTTCTGTCCAACACCAATCTTCATTGGTTTCCTGTGAGGTGATTCGGATCCCCATCTCTTGCTATGAACTGGCAAAACAGCAGAATCCCCTTGACAATCTTGATTTCTCAAGGGAAATGAGAGAACAGTATACACCATCCAAGATATTAAAATATTGTCAAGGCCCAACACGGCTGAATACTCTGAGGAGATGGCCTGTCAGGCGCCGCCTTTCAACTTTTCCTCCTTACTATGCTGGTCAGTAACATGCGGGAGACTGCGGAGGGGGTCATTTTCTTAATTGGGAACTGATGTGCTTTTACTCAATTCGGGAACCTCACAAGCCAAATTTGTAGTATTTTGCACGAATTGCAAGAGATGTTTACAAGTCGACGGTTGAAGTGGAAGCTCGTATTGAGTTTGCTAGAGAATGATTAGCCAAGCCTTCGATAGCTCAGTTGGTAGAGCGGAGGACTGTAGTGGTAAAACAAGCATCCTTAGGTCGCTGGTTCAGATCCAGCTCGAAGGACTTTTGCCAAATGCAAATTTTATTGAATACTTGGAAAGTAAAATACTTGGAAAGTAAGATAACAGACAATTTATAATTATATTATATTTCATCAATGAAAATAGATGCCTTTTGCTTTGAGGCTGTGGCCACGTTATGTTTCTGTCCAACACCAATCTTCATTGGTTTCCTGTGAGGTGTTTTGGATCCCCATCTCTTGCTATGAACTGGCAAAACAGCAGAATCCCCTTGACAATTTTGATTTCTCAAGGGAAATGAGAGAACACTATACACCATCCAAGATATTAAAATATTGTCAAGGACCAACACGGCTGAATACTCTGAGGAGATGGCCTGGGAGGCGCCGCCTTTCAACTTTTCCCCCTTAGTATCGTGGTCAGTAACATGCGGGAGACTGCGGAGGGGGTCATTTTTTTAATTGGGAACTGATGTGCTTTTACTCAATTCGGGAACCTCACAAGCCAAATTTGTAGTATTTTGCACGAATTGCAAGAGATGTTTACAAGTCGACGGTTGAAGTGGAAGCTCGTATTGAGTTTGCTAGAAAATGATTATCCAAGCCTTCGATAGCTCAGTTGGTAGAGCGGAGGACTGTAGTGGTAAAACAGGCATCCTTAGGTCGCTGGTTCAAATCCGGCTTGAAGGACTTTTGCCAAATGCACATTTTATTGAATACTTGGAAAGTAAAATACTTGGAAAGTAAAATAACAGACAATTTATAATCATATCATATTTCATCACTGAAAATAGATGCCTTTTGCTTTGAGGCTGTGGCCACGTTATTTTTCTGTCCGACACCAATCTTCGTTGGTTTCCTGTGAGGTGTTTTGGATCCCCATCTCTTGCTATGAACTGGCAAAACAGCAGAATCTCCTTGACAATCTTGATTTCTCAAGGAAAATGAGAGAACACTATACACCATCCAAGGTATTAAAATATTGTCAAGGCCCAACACTGCTGAATACTCTGAGGAGATGGCCTGTGAGGCGCCGCCTTTCAACTTTTCCCCCTTAGTATGGTGGTCAGTAACATGCGGGAGACTGCAGAGTGGGTTATTTTTTTAATTGTCAACTGATGTGCTTTTACTCAATTCGGGAACCTCACAAGCCAAATTTGTAGTATTTTGGACGAATTGCAAGAGATGTTTGCATGTCGACAGCTGAAGTGGAAGCTCGTATTGAGCTTGCTAGAGAGCAATTTGCCAAGCCTTCGATAGCTCAGTTGGTAGAGCGGAGGGCTGTAGTGGTAAAACAGGCATCCTTAGGTCGCTCGTTCAAATCCGGCTCGAAGGACTTTTGCCAAATGCAAATTTTATTGAATACTTGGAAAGTAAAATACTTGGAAAATAACATAACAGACAATTTATAATTATATTATATTTCATCACTGAAAATAGATGCCTTTTGCTTTGAGGCTGTGGCCACGTTATGTTTCTGTCCAACACCAATCTTCATTGGTTTCCTGTGAGGTGATTCGGATCCCCATCTCTTGCTATGAACTGGCAAAACAGCAGAATCCCCTTGACAATCTTGATTTCTCAAGGGAAATGAGAGAACAGTATACACCATCCAAGATATTAAAATATTGTCAAGGCCCAACACGGCTGAATACTCTGAGGAGATGGCCTGTCAGGCGCCGCCTTTCAACTTTTCCTCCTTACTATGCTGGTCAGTAACATGCGGGAGACTGCGGAGGGGGTCATTTTCTTAATTGGGAACTGATGTGCTTTTACTCAATTCGGGAACCTCACAAGCCAAATTTGTAGTATTTTGCACGAATTGCAAGAGATGTTTACAAGTCGACGGTTGAAGTGGAAGCTCGTATTGAGTTTGCTAGAGAATGATTAGCCAAGCCTTCGATAGCTCAGTTGGTAGAGCGGAGGACTGTAGTGGTAAAACAGGCATCCTTAGGTCGCTGGTTCAAATCCGGCTCGAAGGACTTTTGCCAAATGCACATTTTATTGAATACTTGGAAAGTAAAATACTTGGAAAGTAAGATAACAGACAATTTATAATCATATCATATTTCATCACTGAAAATAGATGCCTTTTGCTTTTAGGCTGTGGCCACGTTATTTTTCTGTCCGACACCAATCTTCGTTGGTTTCCTGTGAGGTTTTTTGGATCCCCATCTCTTGCTATAAACTGACAAAACAGCAGAATCCCCTTGACAATCTTGATTTCTCAAGGGAAATGGGAGAACACTATACACCATCGAAGATATTAAAATATTGTCAAGGCGGAACACTGATAAATACTCTGAGGAGATGGCCTGTGAGGCGCCGCCTTTCAACTTTTCCTTCTTAGTATGGTGGTCAGTAACATGCGGGAGACTGCGGAGGGGGTCATTTTTTTAATTGGGAACTGATGTGCTTTTACTCAATTCGGGAACCTCACAAGCCAAATTTGTAGTATTTTGCACGAATTGCAAGAGATGTTTGCATGTCGACGGTTGAAGTGGAAGCTCGAATTGAGCTAGCTAGAGAATGATTTGCCAAGCCTTAGATAGCTCAGTTGGTAGAGCAGAGGACTGTAGTGGTAAAACAGTCATCCTTAGGTCGCTGGTTCAAATCCGGCTCGAAGGACTTTTGACAAATGCAAATTTTATTGAATACTTGGAAAGTAAAATACTTGGAAAATAAAATAACAGACAATTTATAATTATATTATATTTCCTCACTGAAAATAGATGCCTTTTGCTTTGAGGCTGTGGCCACGTTATTTTTCTGTCCAACACGAATCTTCATTGGTTTCCTGTGAGGTGTTTTGGATCCCCATCTCTTGCTATGAACTGGCAAAACAGCAGAATCTCCTTGACAATCTTGATTTCTCAAGGAAAATGAGAGAACACTATACACCATCCAAGGTATTAAAATATTGTCAAGGCCCAACACTGCTGAATACTCTGAGGAGATGGCCTGTGAGGCGCCGCCTTTCAACTTTTCCCCCTTAGTATGGTGGTCAGTAACATGCGTGAGACTGCGGAGGGGGTCATTTTTTTAATTGGGAACTGATGTGCTTTTACTCAATTCGGGAACCTCACAAGCCAAATTTGTAGTATTTTGCACGAATTGCAAGAGATGTTTGCATGTCGACGGTTGAAGTGGAAGCTCGAATTGAGCTAGCTAGAGAATGATTTGCCAAGCCTTCGATAGCTCAGTTGGTAGAGCGGAGGGCTGTAGTGGTAAAACAGGCATCCTTAGGTCGCTCGTTCAAATCCGGCTCGAAGGACTTTTGCCAAATGCAAATTTTATTGAATACTTGGAAAGTAAAATACTTGGAAAATAACATAACAGACAATTTATAATTATATTATATTTCATCACTGAAAATAGATGCCTTTTGCTTTGAGGCTGTGGCCACGTTATGTTTCTGTCCAACACCAATCTTCATTGGTTTCCTGTGAGGTGTTTTGGATCCCCATCTCTTGCTATGAACTGGCAAAACAGCAGAATCCCCTTGACAATCTTGATTTCTCAAGGGAAATGAGAGAACACTATACACCATCCAAGATATTAAAATATTGTCAAGGCCCAACGCGGCTGAATACTCTGAGGAGATGGCCTGTCAGGCGCCGCCTTTCAACTTTTCCTCCTTACTATGCTGGTCAGTAACATGCGGGAGACTGCGGAGGGGGTCATTTTCTTAATTGGGAACTGATGTGCGTTTACTCAATTCGGGAACCTCACAAGCCAAATTTGTAGTATTTTGCACGAATTGCAAGAGATGTTTACAAGTCGACGGTTGAAGTGGAAGCTCGTATTGAGTTTGCTAGAGAATGATTAGCCAAGCCTTCGATAGCTCATTTGGTGCGGACTGTAGTGGTAAAGCAGGCATCCTTAGGTCGCTGGTTCAAACCCGGTTCGAAGGACTTTTGCCAAATGCACATTTTATTGAATACTTGGAAAGTAAAATACTTGGAAAGTAAAATAACAGACAATTTATAATCATATCATATTTCATCACTGAAAATAGATGCCTTTTGCTTTGAGGCTGTGGCCACGTTATTTTTCTGTCCGACACCAATCTTCGTTGGTTTCCTGTGAGGTGTTTTGGATCCCCATCTCTTGCTATGAACTGGCAAAACAGCAGAATCTCCTTGACAATCTTGATTTCTCAAGGAAAATGAGAGAACACTATACACCATCCAAGGTATTAAAATATTGTCAAGGCCAAACACTGCTGAATACTCTGAGGAGATGGCCTGTGAGGCGCCGCCTTTCAACTTTTCCCCCTTAGTATGGTGGTCAGTAACATGCGGGAGACTGCAGAGTGGGTTATTTTTTTAATTGTCAACTGATGTGCTTTTACTCAATTCGGGAACCTCACAAGCCAAATTTGTAGTATTTTGCACGAATTGCAAGAGATGTTTGCATGTCGACAGCTGAAGTGGAAGCTCGTATTGAGCTTGCTAGAGAGCAATTTGCCAAGCCTTCGATAGCTCAGTTGGTAGAGCGGAGGGCTGTAGTGGTAAAACAGCATCCTTAGGTCGCTCGTTCAAATCCGGCTCGAAGGACTTTTGCCAAATGCAAATTTTATTGAATACTTGGAAAGTAAAATACTTGGAAAATAACATAACAGACAATTTATAATTATATTATATTTCATCACTGAAAATAGATGCCTTTTGCTTTGAGGCTGTGGCCACGTTATGTTTCTGTCCAACACCAATCTTCATTGGTTTCCTGTGAGGTGATTCGGATCCCCATCTCTTGCTATGAACTGGCAAAACAGCAGAATCCCCTTGACAATCTTGATTTCTCAAGGGAAATGAGAGAACAGTATACACCATCCAAGATATTAAAATATTGTCAAGGCCCAACACGGCTGAATACTCTGAGGAGATGGCCTGTCAGGCGCCGCCTTTCAACTTTTCCTCCTTACTATGCTGGTCAGTAACATGCGGGAGACTGCGGAGGGGGTCATTTTCTTAATTGGGAACTGATGTGCTTTTACTCAATTCGGGAACCTCACAAGCC
Source organism: Ambystoma mexicanum (assembly GCF_040938575.1). Taxonomy (NCBI): domain Eukaryota; kingdom Metazoa; phylum Chordata; class Amphibia; order Caudata; family Ambystomatidae; genus Ambystoma; species Ambystoma mexicanum. The sequence continues at coordinate 1,024,108,916 of NC_090921.1, read as the reverse complement.
AAATTTGTAGTATTTTGCACGAATTGCAAGAGATGTTTACAAGTCGACGGTTGAAGTGGAAGCTCGTATTGAGTTTGCTAGAGAATGATTAGCCAAGCCTTCGATAGCTCAGTTGGTAGAGCGGAGGACTGTAGTGGTAAAACAGGCATCCTTAGGTCGCTGGTTCAAATCCGGCTCGAAGGACTTTTGCCAAATGCACATTTTATTGAATACTTGGAAAGTAAAATACTTGGAAAGTAAGATAACAGACAATTTATAATCATATCATATTTCATCACTGAAAATAGATGCCTTTTGCTTTTAGGCTGTGGCCACGTTATTTTTCTGTCCGACACCAATCTTCGTTGGTTTCCTGTGAGGTTTTTTGGATCCCCATCTCTTGCTATAAACTGACAAAACAGCAGAATCCCCTTGACAATCTTGATTTCTCAAGGGAAATGGGAGAACACTATACACCATCGAAGATATTAAAATATTGTCAAGGCGGAACACTGATAAATACTCTGAGGAGATGGCCTGTGAGGCGCCGCCTTTCAACTTTTCCTTCTTAGTATGGTGGTCAGTAACATGCGGGAGACTGCGGAGGGGGTCATTTTTTTAATTGGGAACTGATGTGCTTTTACTCAATTCGGGAACCTCACAAGCCAAATTTGTAGTATTTTGCACGAATTGCAAGAGATGTTTGCATGTCGACGGTTGAAGTGGAAGCTCGAATTGAGCTAGCTAGAGAATGATTTGCCAAGCCTTAGATAGCTCAGTTGGTAGAGCAGAGGACTGTAGTGGTAAAACAGTCATCCTTAGGTCGCTGGTTCAAATCCGGCTCGAAGGACTTTTGACAAATGCAAATTTTATTGAATACTTGGAAAGTAAAATACTTGGAAAATAAAATAACAGACAATTTATAATTATATTATATTTCCTCACTGAAAATAGATGCCTTTTGCTTTGAGGCTGTGGCCACGTTATTTTTCTGTCCAACACGAATCTTCATTGGTTTCCTGTGAGGTGTTTTGGATCCCCATCTCTTGCTATGAACTGGCAAAACAGCAGAATCTCCTTGACAATCTTGATTTCTCAAGGAAAATGAGAGAACACTATACACCATCCAAGGTATTAAAATATTGTCAAGGCCCAACACTGCTGAATACTCTGAGGAGATGGCCTGTGAGGCGCCGCCTTTCAACTTTTCCCCCTTAGTATGGTGGTCAGTAACATGCGTGAGACTGCGGAGGGGGTCATTTTTTTAATTGGGAACTGATGTGCTTTTACTCAATTCGGGAACCTCACAAGCCAAATTTGTAGTATTTTGCACGAATTGCAAGAGATGTTTGCATGTCGACGGTTGAAGTGGAAGCTCGAATTGAGCTAGCTAGAGAATGATTTGCCAAGCCTTCGATAGCTCAGTTGGTAGAGCGGAGGGCTGTAGTGGTAAAACAGGCATCCTTAGGTCGCTCGTTCAAATCCGGCTCGAAGGACTTTTGCCAAATGCAAATTTTATTGAATACTTGGAAAGTAAAATACTTGGAAAATAACATAACAGACAATTTATAATTATATTATATTTCATCACTGAAAATAGATGCCTTTTGCTTTGAGGCTGTGGCCACGTTATGTTTCTGTCCAACACCAATCTTCATTGGTTTCCTGTGAGGTGTTTTGGATCCCCATCTCTTGCTATGAACTGGCAAAACAGCAGAATCCCCTTGACAATCTTGATTTCTCAAGGGAAATGAGAGAACACTATACACCATCCAAGATATTAAAATATTGTCAAGGCCCAACGCGGCTGAATACTCTGAGGAGATGGCCTGTCAGGCGCCGCCTTTCAACTTTTCCTCCTTACTATGCTGGTCAGTAACATGCGGGAGACTGCGGAGGGGGTCATTTTCTTAATTGGGAACTGATGTGCGTTTACTCAATTCGGGAACCTCACAAGCCAAATTTGTAGTATTTTGCACGAATTGCAAGAGATGTTTACAAGTCGACGGTTGAAGTGGAAGCTCGTATTGAGTTTGCTAGAGAATGATTAGCCAAGCCTTCGATAGCTCATTTGGTGCGGACTGTAGTGGTAAAGCAGGCATCCTTAGGTCGCTGGTTCAAATCCGGTTCGAAGGACTTTTGCCAAATGCACATTTTATTGAATACTTGGAAAGTAAAATACTTGGAAAGTAAAATAACAGACAATTTATAATCATATCATATTTCATCACTGAAAATAGATGCCTTTTGCTTTGAGGCTGTGGCCACGTTATTTTTCTGTCCGACACCAATCTTCGTTGGTTTCCTGTGAGGTGTTTTGGATCCCCATCTCTTGCTATGAACTGGCAAAACAGCAGAATCTCCTTGACAATCTTGATTTCTCAAGGAAAATGAGAGAACACTATACACCATCTAAGGTATTAAAATATTGTCAAGGCCCAACACTGCTGAATACTCTGAGGAGATGGCCTGTGAGGCGCCGCCTTTCAACTTTTCCCCCTTAGTATGGTGGTCAGTAACATGCGGGAGACTGCAGAGTGGGTTATTTTTTTAATTGTCAACTGATGTGCTTTTACTCAATTCGGGAACCTCACAAGCCAAATTTGTAGTATTTTGCACGAATTGCAAGAGATGTTTGCATGTCGACAGCTGAAGTGGAAGCTCGTATTGAGCTTGCTAGAGAGCAATTTGCCAAGCCTTCGATAGCTCAGTTGGTAGAGTGGAGGGCAGTAGTGGTAAAACAGGCATCCTTAGGTCGCTCGTTCAAATCCGGCTCGAAGGACTTTTGCCAAATGCAAATTTTATTGAATACTTGGAAAGTAAAATACTTGGAAAATAACATAACAGACAATTTATAATTATATTATATTTCATCACTGAAAATAGATGCCTTTTGCTTTGAGGCTGTGGCCACGTTATGTTTCTGTCCAACACCAATCTTCATTGGTTTCCTGTGAGGTGTTTTGGATCCCCATCTCTTGCTATGAACTGGCAAAACAGCAGAATCCCCTTGACAATCTTGATTTCTCAAGGGAAATGAGAGAACACTATACACCATCCAAGATATTAAAATATTGTCAAGGCCCAACACGGCTGAATACTCTGAGGAGATGGCCTGTGAGGCGCCGCCTTTCAACTTTTCCTCCTTACTATGCTGGTCAGTAACATGCGGGAGACTGCGGAGGGGGTCATTTTCTTAATTGGGAACTGATGTGCTTTTACTCAATTCGGGAACCTCACAAGCCAAATTTGTAGTATTTTGCACAAATTGCAAGAGATGTTTACAAGTCGACGGTTGAAGTGGAAGCTCGTATTGAGTTTGCTAGAGTTGGTTTTCCAAGCCTTCGATAGCTCAGTTGGTAGAGGGGAGGACTGTAGTGGTAAAACAGGCATCCTTAGGTTGCTGGTTCAAATCCGGCTCGAAGGACTTTTGCCAAATGCAAATTTTATTGAATACTTGGAAAGTAAAATACTTGGAAAGTAAAATAACAGACAATTTATAATTATATAATATTTCATCACTGAAAATAGATGCCTTTTGCTTTGAGGCTGTGGCCACGTTATTTTTCTGTCCAACACCAATCTTCATTGGTTTCCTGTGAGGTGTTTTGGATCCCCATCTCTTGCTATGAACTGGCAAAACAGCAGAATCCCCTTGACAATCTTGATTTCTCAAGGGAAATGAGAGAACACTATACACCATCCAAGATATTAAAATATTGTCAAGGCCCAACACGGCTGAATACTCTGAGGAGATGGCCTGTGAGGCGCCGCCTTTCAACTTGTCCCCCTTAGTATGGTGGTCAGTAACATGCGGGAGACTGCAGAGGGGGTCATTTTTTTAATTGGGTACTGATGTGCTTTTACTCAATTTGGGAACCTCACAAGCCAAATTTGTAGTATTTTGCACGAATTCAAGAGATGTTTACAAGTCTACGGTTGAAGTGGAAGCTCGTATTGAGTTTGCTAGACAATGATTTGCCAAGCCTTCGATAGCTCAGTTGGTAGAGCGGAGGACTGGAGTGGTAAAACAGACATCCTTAGGTCGCTGGTTCAAATCCGGCTTGAAGGACTTTTGCCAAATGCACATTTTATTGAATACTTGGAAAGAAAGTAAAATACTTGGAATGTAAAATAACAGACAATTTATAATTATATTATATTTCATCACTGAAAATAGATGCCTTTTGCTTTGAGGCTGTGGCCACGTTATTTTTCTGTCCGACACCAATCTTCGTTGGTTTCCTGTGAGGTGTTTTGGATCCCCATCTCTTGCTATGGACTGACAAAACAGCAGAATCCCCTTGACAATCTTGATTTCTCAAGGGAAATGGGAGAACACTATACACCATCCAAGATATTAAAATATTGTCAAGGGGGAACACTGATGAATACTCTGAGGAGATGGCCTGTGAGGCGCCGCCTTTCAACTTTTCCTCCTTAGTATGGTGGTCAGTAACATGCGGGAGACTGCGGGGGGGTCATTTTTTTAATTGGGAAGTGATGTGCTTTTACTCAATTCGGGAACCTCACAAGCCAAATTTGTAGTATTTTGCACGAATTGCAAGAGATGTTTACAAGTCGGAGGTTGAAGTGGAAGCTCGAATTGAGCTAGCTAGAGAATGGTTTGCCAAGCCTTCGATAGCTCAGTTGGTAGAGCGGAGGACTGTAGTGGTAAAACAGGCATCCTTAGGTCGCTGGTTCAAAGGACTTTTGACAAATGCAAATTTTATTGAATACTTGGAAAGTAAAATACTTGGAAAATAACATAACAGACAATTTATAATTATATTATATTTCATCACTGAAAATAGATGCCTTTTGCTTTGAGGCTGTGGCCACGTTATTTTTCTGTCCGACACCAATCTTCATTGGTTTCCTGTGAGGTGATTCGGATCCCCATCTCTTGCTATGAACTGGCAAAACAGCAGAATCCCCTTGACAATCTTGATTTCTCAAGGGAAATGAGAGAACAGTATACACCATCCAAGATATTAAAATATTGTCAAGGCCCAACACGGCTGAATACTCTGAGGAGATGGCCTGTCAGGCGCCGCCTTTCAACTTTTCCTCCTTACTATGCTGGTCAGTAACATGCGGGAGACTGCGGAGGGGGTCATTTTCTTAATTGGGAACTGATGTGCTTTTACTCAATTCGGGAACCTCACAAGCCAAATTTGTAGTATTTTGCACGAATTGCAAGAGATATTTACAAGTCGACGGTTGAAGTGGAAGCTCGTATTGAGTTTGCTAGAGAATGATTAGCCAAGCCTTCGATAGCTCAGTTGGTGAGGACTGTAGTGGTAAAACAGGCATCCTTAGGTCGCTGGTTCAAATCCGGTTCGAAGGACTTTTGCCAAATGCACATTTTATTGAATACTTGGAAAGTAAAATACTTGGAAAGTAAAATAACAGACAATTTATAATCATATCATATTTCATCACTGAAAATAGATGCCTTTTGCTTTGAGGCTGTGGCCACGTTATTTTTCTGTCCGACGCCAATCTTCGTTGGTTTCCTGTGAGGTGTTTTGGATCCCCATCTCTTGCTATGAACTGGCAAAACAGCAGAATCCCCTTGACAATCTTGATTTCTCAAGGGAAATGAGAGAACACTATACACCATCCAAGGTATTAAAATATTGTCAAGGCCCAACACTGCTGAATATTCTGAGGAGATGGCCTGTGAGGCGCCGCCTTTCAACTTTTCCTCCTTAGTATGGTGGTCAGTAACATGCGGGAGACTGCGGAGGGGGTCATTTTTTTAATTGGGAACTGATGTGCTTTTACTCAATTCGGGAACCTCACAAGCCAAATTTGTAGTATTTTGCACGAATTGCAAGAGATGTTTGCATGTCGACGGTTGAAGTGGAAGCTCGAATTGAGCTAGCTAGAAAATGATTTACCAAGCCTTCGATAGCTCAGTTGGTAGAGCGGAGGACTGTAGTGGTAAAACAGGCATCCTTAGGTCGCTGGTTCAAATCTGGCTCGAAGGACTTTTGCCAAATGCAAATTTTATTGAATACTTGGAAAGTAAAATACTTGGAAAATAACATAACAGACAATTTATAATTATATTATATTTCATCACTGAAAATAGATGCCTTTTGCTTTGAGGCTGTGGCCACGCTATGTTTCTGTCCAACACCAATCTTCATTGGTTTCCTGTGAGGTGTTTTGGATCCCCATCTCTTGCTATGAACTGGCAAAACAGCAGAATCCCCTTGACAAGCTTGATTTCTCAAGGGAAATGAGAGAACACTATACACCATCCAAGATATTAAAATATTGTCAAGGCCCAACACGGCTGAATACTCTGAGGAGATGGCCTGTGAGGCGCCGCCTTTCAACTTTTCCTCCTTACTATGCTGGTCAGTAACATGCGGGAGACTGCGGAGGGGGTCATTTTCTTAATTGGGAACTGATGTGCTTTTACTCAATTCGGGAACCTCACAAGCCAAATTTGTAGTATTTTGCACGAATTGCAAGAGATGTTTACAAGTCGACGGTTGAAGTGGAAGCTCGTATTGAGTTTGCTAGAGTTGATTTCCCAAGCCTTCGATAGCTGAGTTGGTAGAGGGGAGGACTGTAGTGGTAAAACAGGCATCCTTAGGTCGCTGGTTCAAATCCGGCTCGAAGGACTTTTGCCAAATGCACATTTTATTGAATACTTGGAAAGTAAAATACTTGGAAAGTAAGATAACAGACAATTTATAATCATATCATATTTCATCACTGAAAATAGATGCCTTTTGCTTTGAGGCTGTGGCCACGTTATTTTTCTGTCCGACACCAATCTTCGTTGGTTTCCTGTGAGGTGTTTTGGATCCCCATCTCTTGCTATAAACTGACAAAACAGCAGAATCCCCTTGACAATCTTGATTTCTCAAGGGAAATGGGAGAACACTATACACCATCGAAGATATTAAAATATTGTCAAGGCGGAACACTGATAAATACTCTGAGGAGATGGCCTGTGAGGCGCCGCCTTTCAACTTTTCCTCCTTAGTATGGTGGTCAGTAACATGCGGGAGACTTCGGAGGGGGTCATTTTTTTAATTGGGAACTGATGTGCTTTTACTCAATTCGGGAACCTCACAAGCCAAATTTGTAGTATTTTGCACGAATTGCAAGAGATGTTTGCATGTCGACGGTTGAAGTGGAAGCTCGAATTGAGCTAGCTAGAGAATGATTTGCCAAGCCTTCGATAGCTCAGTTGGTAGAGCGGAGGACTGTAGTGGTAAAACAGACATCCTTAGGTTGCTGGTTCAAATCCGGCTCGAAGGACTTTTGACAAATGCAAATTTTATTGAATACTTGGAAAGTAAAATACTTGGAAAATAAAATAACAGACAATTTATAATTATATTATATTTCCTCACTGAAAATATATGCCTTTTGCTTTGAGGCTGTGGCCACGTTATTTTTCTGTCCAACACGAATCTTCATTGGTTTCCTGTGAGGTGTTTTGGATCCCCATCTCTTGCTATGAACTGGCAAAACAGCAGAATCTCCTTGACAATCTTGATTTCTCAAGGAAAATGAGAGAACACTATACACCATCCAAGGTATTAAAATATTGTCAAGGCCCAACACTGCTGAATACTCTGAGGAGATGGCCTGTGAGGCGCCGCCTTTCAACTTTTCCCCCTTAGTATGGTGGTCAGTAACATGCGGGAGACTGCAGAGTGGGTTATTTTTTTAATTGTCAACTGATGTGCTTTTACTCAATTCGGGAACCTCACAAGCCAAATTTGTAGTATTTTGCACGAATTGCAAGAGATGTTTGCATGTCGACAGCTGAAGTGGAAGCTCGTATTGAGCTTGCTAGAGAGCAATTTGCCAAGCCTTCGATAGCTCAGTTGGTAGAGCGGAGGGCTGTAGTGGTAAAACAGGCATCCTTAGGTCGCTCGTTCAAATCCGGCTCGAAGGACTTTTGCCAAATGCAAATTTTATTGAATACTTGGAAAGTAAAATACTTGGAAAATAACATAACAGACAATTTATAATTATATTATATTTCATCACTGAAAATAGATGCCTTTTGCTTTGAGGCTGTGGCCACGTTATGTTTCTGTCCAACACCAATCTTCATTGGTTTCCTGTGAGGTGATTCGGATCCCCATCTCTTGCTATGAACTGGCAAAACAGCAGAATCCCCTTGACAATCTTGATTTCTCAAGGGAAATGAGAGAACAGTATACACCATCCAAGATATTAAAATATTGTCAAGGCCCAACACGGCTGAATACTCTGAGGAGATGGCCTGTCAGGCGCCGCCTTTCAACTTTTCCTCCTTACTATGCTGGTCAGTAACATGCGGGAGACTGCGGAGGGGGTCATTTTCTTAATTGGGAACTGATGTGCTTTTACTCAATTCGGGAACCTCACAAGCCAAATTTGTAGTATTTTGCACGAATTGCAAGAGATGTTTACAAGTCGACGGTTGAAGTGGAAGCTCGTATTGAGTTTGCTAGAGAATGATTAGCCAAGCCTTCGATAGCTCAGTTGGTAGAGCGGAGGACTGTAGTGGTAAAACAGGCATCCTTAGGTCGCTGGTTCAAATCCGGCTCGAAGGACTTTTGCCAAATGCACATTTTATTGAATACTTGGAAAGTAAAATACTTGGAAAGTAAGATAACAGACAATTTATAATCATATCATATTTCATCACTGAAAATAGATGCCTTTTGCTTTTAGGCTGTGGCCACGTTATTTTTCTGTCCGACACCAATCTTCGTTGGTTTCCTGTGAGGTTTTTTGGATCCCCATCTCTTGCTATAAACTGACAAAACAGCAGAATCCCCTTGACAATCTTGATTTCTCAAGGGAAATGGGAGAACACTATACACCATCGAAGATATTAAAATATTGTCAAGGCGGAACACTGATAAATACTCTGAGGAGATGGCCTGTGAGGCGCCGCCTTTCAACTTTTCCTTCTTAGTATGGTGGTCAGTAACATGCGGGAGACTGCGGAGGGGGTCATTTTTTTAATTGGGAACTGATGTGCTTTTACTCAATTCGGGAACCTCACAAGCCAAATTTGTAGTATTTTGCACGAATTGCAAGAGATGTTTGCATGTCGACGGTTGAAGTGGAAGCTCGAATTGAGCTAGCTAGAGAATGATTTGCCAAGCCTTAGATAGCTCAGTTGGTAGAGCAGAGGACTGTAGTGGTAAAACAGTCATCCTTAGGTCGCTGGTTCAAATCCGGCTCGAAGGACTTTTGACAAATGCAAATTTTATTGAATACTTGGAAAGTAAAATACTTGGAAAATAAAATAACAGACAATTTATAATTATATTATATTTCATCACTGAAAATAGATGCCTTTTGCTTTGAGGCTGTGGCCACGTTATGTTTCTGTCCCACACCAATCTTCATTGGTTTCCTGTGAGGTGTTTTGGATCCCCATCTCTTGCTATGAACTGGCAAAACAGCAGAATCCCCTTGACAATCTTGATTTCTCAAGGGAAATGAGAGAACACTATACACCATCCAAGATATTAAAATATTGTCAAGGCCCAACGCGGCTGAATACTCTGAGGAGATGGCCTGTCAGGCGCCGCCTTTCAACTTTTCCTCCTTACTATGCTGGTCAGTAACATGCGGGAGACTGCGGAGGGGGTCATTTTCTTAATTGGGAACTGATGTGCGTTTACTCAATTCGGGAACCTCACAAGCCAAATTTGTAGTATTTTGCACGAATTGCAAGAGATGTTTACAAGTCGACGGTTGAAGTGGAAGCTCGTATTGAGTTTGCTAGAGAATGATTAGCCAAGCCTTCGATAGCTCATTTGGTGCGGACTGTAGTGGTAAAGCAGGCATCCTTAGGTCGCTGGTTCAAATCCGGTTCGAAGGACTTTTGCCAAATGCACATTTTATTGAATACTTGGAAAGTAAAATACTTGGAAAGTAAAATAACAGACAATTTATAATCATATCATATTTCATCACTGAAAATAGATGCCTTTTGCTTTGAGGCTGTGGCCACGTTATTTTTCTGTCCGACACCAATCTTCGTTGGTTTCCTGTGAGGTGTTTTGGATCCCCATCTCTTGCTATGAACTGGCAAAACAGCAGAATCTCCTTGACAATCTTGATTTCTCAAGGAAAATGAGAGAACACTATACACCATCTAAGGTATTAAAATATTGTCAAGGCCCAACACTGCTGAATACTCTGAGGAGATGGCCTGTGAGGCGCCGCCTTTCAACTTTTCCCCCTTAGTATGGTGGTCAGTAACATGCGGGAGACTGCAGAGTGGGTTATTTTTTTAATTGTCAACTGATGTGCTTTTACTCAATTCGGGAACCTCACAAGCCAAATTTGTAGTATTTTGCACGAATTGCAAGAGATGTTTGCATGTCGACAGCTGAAGTGGAAGCTCGTATTGAGCTTGCTAGAGAGCAATTTGCCAAGCCTTCAATAGCTCAGTTGGTAGAGTGGAGGGCAGTAGTGGTAAAACAGGCATCCTTAGGTCGCTCGTTCAAATCCGGCTCGAAGGACTTTTGCCAAATGCAAATTTTATTGAATACTTGGAAAGTAAAATACTTGGAAAATAACATAACAGACAATTTATAATTATATTATATTTCATCACTGAAAATAGATGCCTTTTGCTTTGAGGCTGTGGCCACGTTATGTTTCTGTCCAACACCAATCTTCATTGGTTTCCTGTGAGGTGTTTTGGATCCCCATCTCTTGCTATGAACTGGCAAAACAGCAGAATCCCCTTGACAATCTTGATTTCTCAAGGGAAATGAGAGAACACTATACACCATCCAAGATATTAAAATATTGTCAAGGCCCAACACGGCTGAATACTCTGAGGAGATGGCCTGTGAGGCGCCGCCTTTCAACTTGTCCCCCTTAGTATGGTGGTCAGTAACATGCGGGAGACTGCAGAGGGGGTCATTTTTTTAATTGGGTACTGATGTGCTTTTACTCAATTTGGGAACCTCACAAGCCAAATTTGTAGTATTTTGCACGAATTCAAGAGATGTTTACAAGTCTACGGTTGAAGTGGAAGCTCGTATTGAGTTTGCTAGACAATGATTTGCCAAGCCTTCGATAGCTCAGTTGGTAGAGCGGAGGACTGGAGTGGTAAAACAGACATCCTTAGGTCGCTGGTTCAAATCCGGCTTGAAGGACTTTTGCCAAATGCACATTTTATTGAATACTTGGAAAGAAAGTAAAATACTTGGAATGTAAAATAACAGACAATTTATAATTATATTATATTTCATCACTGAAAATAGATGCCTTTTGCTTTGAGGCTGTGGCCACGTTATTTTTCTGTCCGACACCAATCTTCGTTGGTTTCCTGTGAGGTGTTTTGGATCCCCATCTCTTGCTATGGACTGACAAAACAGCAGAATCCCCTTGACAATCTTGATTTCTCAAGGGAAATGGGAGAACACTATACACCATCCAAGATATTAAAATATTGTCAAGGGGGAACACTGATGAATACTCTGAGGAGATGGCCTGTGAGGCGCCGCCTTTCAACTTTTCCTCCTTAGTATGGTGGTCAGTAACATGCGGGAGACTGCGGGGGGGTCATTTTTTTAATTGGGAAGTGATGTGCTTTTACTCAATTCGGGAACCTCACAAGCCAAATTTGTAGTATTTTGCACGAATTGCAAGAGATGTTTACAAGTCGGAGGTTGAAGTGGAAGCTCGAATTGAGCTAGCTAGAGAATGGTTTGCCAAGCCTTCGATAGCTCAGTTGGTAGAGCGGAGGACTGTAGTGGTAAAACAGGCATCCTTAGGTCGCTGGTTCAAAGGACTTTCGACAAATGCAAATTTTATTGAATACTTGGAAAGTAAAATACTTGGAAAATAACATAACAGACAATTTATAATTATATTATATTTCATCACTGAAAATAGATGCCTTTTGCTTTGAGGCTGTGGCCACGTTATTTTTCTGTCCGACACCAATCTTCATTGGTTTCCTGTGAGGTGATTCGGATCCCCATCTCTTGCTATGAACTGGCAAAACAGCAGAATCCCCTTGACAATCTTGATTTCTCAAGGGAAATGAGAGAACAGTATACACCATCCAAGATATTAAAATATTGTCAAGGCCCAACACGGCTGAATACTCTGAGGAGATGGCCTGTCAGGCGCCGCCTTTCAACTTTTCCTCCTTACTATGCTGGTCAGTAACATGCGGGAGACTGCGGAGGGGGTCATTTTCTTAATTGGGAACTGATGTGCTTTTACTCAATTCGGGAACCTCACAAGCCAAATTTGTAGTATTTTGCACGAATTGCAAGAGATATTTACAAGTCGACGGTTGAAGTGGAAGCTCGTATTGAGTTTGCTAGAGAATGATTAGCCAAGCCTTCGATAGCTCAGTTGGTGAGGACTGTAGTGGTAAAACAGGCATCCTTAGGTCGCTGGTTCAAATCCGGTTCGAAGGACTTTTGCCAAATGCACATTTTATTGAATACTTGGAAAGTAAAATACTTGGAAAGTAAAATAACAGACAATTTATAATCATATCATATTTCATCACTGAAAATAGATGCCTTTTGCTTTGAGGCTGTGGCCACGTTATTTTTCTGTCCGACGCCAATCTTCGTTGGTTTCCTGTGAGGTGTTTTGGATCCCCATCTCTTGCTATGAACTGGCAAAACAGCAGAATCCCCTTGACAATCTTGATTTCTCAAGGGAAATGAGAGAACACTATACACCATCCAAGGTATTAAAATATTGTCAAGGCCCAACACTGCTGAATACTCTGAGGAGATGGCCTGTGAGGCGCCGCCTTTCAACTTTTCCTCCTTAGTATGGTGGTCAGTAACATGCGGGAGACTGCGGAGGGGGTCATTTTTTTAATTGGGAACTGATGTGCTTTTACTCAATTCGGGAACCTCACAAGCCAAATTTGTAGTATTTTGCACGAATTGCAAGAGATGTTTGCATGTCGACGGTTGAAGTGGAAGCTCGAATTGAGCTAGCTAGAAAATGATTTACCAAGCCTTCGATAGCTCAGTTGGTAGAGCGGAGGACTGTAGTGGTAAAACAGGCATCCTTAGGTCGCTGGTTCAAATCTGGTTCGAAGGACTTTTGCCAAATGCAAATTTTATTGAATACTTGGAAAGTAAAATACTTGGAAAATAACATAACAGACAATTTATAATTATATTATATTTCATCACTGAAAATAGATGCCTTTTGCTTTGAGGCTGTGGCCACGCTATGTTTCTGTCCAACACCAATCTTCATTGGTTTCCTGTGAGGTGTTTTGGATCCCCATCTCTTGCTATGAACTGGCAAAACAGCAGAATCCCCTTGACAAGCTTGATTTCTCAAGGGAAATGAGAGAACACTATACACCATCCAAGATATTAAAATATTGTCAAGGCCCAACACGGCTGAATACTCTGAGGAGATGGCCTGTGAGGCGCCGCCTTTCAACTTTTCCTCCTTACTATGCTGGTCAGTAACATGCGGGAGACTGCGGAGGGGGTCATTTTCTTAATTGGGAACTGATGTGCTTTTACTCAATTCGGGAACCTCACAAGCCAAATTTGTAGTATTTTGCACGAATTGCAAGAGATGTTTACAAGTCGACGGTTGAAGTGGAAGCTCGTATTGAGTTTGCTAGAGTTGATTTCCCAAGCCTTCGATAGCTGAGTTGGTAGAGGGGAGGACTGTAGTGGTAAAACAGGCATCCTTAGGTCGCTGGTTCAAATCCGGCTCGAAGGACTTTTGCCAAATGCACATTTTATTGAATACTTGGAAAGTAAAATACTTGGAAAGTAAGATAACAGACAATTTATAATCATATCATATTTCATCACTGAAAATAGATGCCTTTTGCTTTGAGGCTGTGGCCACGTTATTTTTCTGTCCGACACCAATCTTCGTTGGTTTCCTGTGAGGTGTTTTGGATCCCCATCTCTTGCTATAAACTGACAAAACAGCAGAATCCCCTTGACAATCTTGATTTCTCAAGGGAAATGGGAGAACACTATACACCATCGAAGATATTAAAATATTGTCAAGGCGGAACACTGATAAATACTCTGAGGAGATGGCCTGTGAGGCGCCGCCTTTCAACTTTTCCTCCTTAGTATGGTGGTCAGTAACATGCGGGAGACTTCGGAGGGGGTCATTTTTTTAATTGGGAACTGATGTGCTTTTACTCAATTCGGGAACCTCACAAGCCAAATTTGTAGTATTTTGCACGAATTGCAAGAGATGTTTGCATGTCGACGGTTGAAGTGGAAGCTCGAATTGAGCTAGCTAGAGAATGATTTGCCAAGCCTTCGATAGCTCAGTTGGTAGAGCGGAGGACTGTAGTGGTAAAACAGACATCCTTAGGTTGCTGGTTCAAATCCGGCTCGAAGGACTTTTGACAAATGCAAATTTTATTGAATACTTGGAAAGTAAAATACTTGGAAAATAAAATAACAGACAATTTATAATTATATTATATTTCCTCACTGAAAATATATGCCTTTTGCTTTGAGGCTGTGGCCACGTTATTTTTCTGTCCAACACGAATCTTCATTGGTTTCCTGTGAGGTGTTTTGGATCCCCATCTCTTGCTATGAACTGGCAAAACAGCAGAATCTCCTTGACAATCTTGATTTCTCAAGGAAAATGAGAGAACACTATACACCATCCAAGGTATTAAAATATTGTCAAGGCCCAACACTGCTGAATACTCTGAGGAGATGGCCTGTGAGGCGCCGCCTTTCAACTTTTCCCCCTTAGTATGGTGGTCAGTAACATGCGGGAGACTGCAGAGTGGGTTATTTTTTTAATTGTCAACTGATGTGCTTTTACTCAATTCGGGAACCTCACAAGCCAAATTTGTAGTATTTTGCACGAATTGCAAGAGATGTTTGCATGTCGACAGCTGAAGTGGAAGCTCGTATTGAGCTTGCTAGAGAGCAATTTGCCAAGCCTTCGATAGCTCAGTTGGTAGAGCGGAGGGCTGTAGTGGTAAAACAGGCATCCTTAGGTCGCTCGTTCAAATCCGGCTCGAAGGACTTTTGCCAAATGCAAATTTTATTGAATACTTGGAAAGTAAAATACTTGGAAAATAACATAACAGACAATTTATAATTATATTATATTTCATCACTGAAAATAGATGCCTTTTGCTTTGAGGCTGTGGCCACGTTATGTTTCTGTCCAACACCAATCTTCATTGGTTTCCTGTGAGGTGATTCGGATCCCCATCTCTTGCTATGAACTGGCAAAACAGCAGAATCCCCTTGACAATCTTGATTTCTCAAGGGAAATGAGAGAACAGTATACACCATCCAAGATATTAAAATATTGTCAAGGCCCAACACGGCTGAATACTCTGAGGAGATGGCCTGTCAGGCGCCGCCTTTCAACTTTTCCTCCTTACTATGCTGGTCAGTAACATGCGGGAGACTGCGGAGGGGGTCATTTTCTTAATTGGGAACTGATGTGCTTTTACTCAATTCGGGAACCTCACAAGCCAAATTTGTAGTATTTTGCACGAATTGCAAGAGATGTTTACAAGTCGACGGTTGAAGTGGAAGCTCGTATTGAGTTTGCTAGAGAATGATTAGCCAAGCCTTCGATAGCTCAGTTGGTAGAGCGGAGGACTGTAGTGGTAAAACAGGCATCCTTAGGTCGCTGGTTCAAATCCGGCTCGAAGGACTTTTGCCAAATGCACATTTTATTGAATACTTGGAAAGTAAAATACTTGGAAAGTAAGATAACAGACAATTTATAATCATATCATATTTCATCACTGAAAATAGATGCCTTTTGCTTTTAGGCTGTGGCCACGTTATTTTTCTGTCCGACACCAATCTTCGTTGGTTTCCTGTGAGGTTTTTTGGATCCCCATCTCTTGCTATAAACTGACAAAACAGCAGAATCCCCTTGACAATCTTGATTTCTCAAGGGAAATGGGAGAACACTATACACCATCGAAGATATTAAAATATTGTCAAGGCGGAACACTGATAAATACTCTGAGGAGATGGCCTGTGAGGCGCCGCCTTTCAACTTTTCCTTCTTAGTATGGTGGTCAGTAACATGCGGGAGACTGCGGAGGGGGTCATTTTTTTAATTGGGAACTGATGTGCTTTTACTCAATTCGGGAACCTCACAAGCCAAATTTGTAGTATTTTGCACGAATTGCAAGAGATGTTTGCATGTCGACGGTTCAAGTGGAAGCTCGAATTGAGCTAGCTAGAGAATGATTTGCCAAGCCTTAGATAGCTCAGTTGGTAGAGCAGAGGACTGTAGTGGTAAAACAGTCATCCTTAGGTCGCTGGTTCAAATCCGGCTCGAAGGACTTTTGACAAATGCAAATTTTATTGAATACTTGGAAAGTAAAATACTTGGAAAATAAAATAACAGACAATTTATAATTATATTATATTTCCTCACTGAAAATAGATGCCTTTTGCTTTGAGGCTGTGGCCACTTTATTTTTCTGTCCAACACGAATCTTCATTGGTTTCCTGTGAGGTGTTTTGGATCCCCATCTCTTGCTATGAACTGGCAAAACAGCAGAATCTCCTTGACAATCTTGATTTCTCAAGGAAAATGAGAGAACACTATACACCATCCAAGGTATTAAAATATTGTCAAGGCCCAACACTGCTGAATACTCTGAGGAGATGGCCTGTGAGGCGCCGCCTTTCAACTTTTCCCCCTTAGTATGGTGGTCAGTAACATGCGTGAGACTGCGGAGGGGGTCATTTTTTTAATTGGGAACTGATGTGCTTTTACTCAATTCGGGAACCTCACAAGCCAAATTTGTAGTATTTTGCACGAATTGCAAGAGATGTTTGCATGTCGACGGTTGAAGTGGAAGCTCGAATTGAGCTAGCTAGAGAATGATTTGCCAAGCCTTCGATAGCTCAGTTGGTAGAGCGGAGGGCTGTAGTGGTAAAACAGGCATCCTTAGGTCGCTCGTTCAAATCCGGCTCGAAGGACTTTTGCCAAATGCAAATTTTATTGAATACTTGGAAAGTAAAATACTTGGAAAATAACATAACAGACAATTTATAATTATATTATATTTCATCACTGAAAATAGATGCCTTTTGCTTTGAGGCTGTGGCCACGTTATGTTTCTGTCCAACACCAATCTTCATTGGTTTCCTGTGAGGTGTTTTGGATCCCCATCTCTTGCTATGAACTGGCAAAACAGCAGAATCCCCTTGACAATCTTGATTTCTCAAGGGAAATGAGAGAACACTATACACCATCCAAGATATTAAAATATTGTCAAGGCCCAACGCGGCTGAATACTCTGAGGAGATGGCCTGTCAGGCGCCGCCTTTCAACTTTTCCTCCTTACTATGCTGGTCAGTAACATGCGGGAGACTGCGGAGGGGGTCATTTTCTTAATTGGGAACTGATGTGCGTTTACTCAATTCGGGAACCTCACAAGCCAAATTTGTAGTATTTTGCACGAATTGCAAGAGATGTTTACAAGTCGACGGTTGAAGTGGAAGCTCGTATTGAGTTTGCTAGAGAATGATTAGCCAAGCCTTCGATAGCTCATTTGGTGCGGACTGTAGTGGTAAAGCAGGCATCCTTAGGTCGCTGGTTCAAATCCGGTTCGAAGGACTTTTGCCAAATGCACATTTTATTGAATACTTGGAAAGTAAAATACTTGGAAAGTAAAATAACAGACAATTTATAATCATATCATATTTCATCACTGAAAATAGATGCCTTTTGCTTTGAGGCTGTGGCCACGTTATTTTTCTGTCCGACACCAATCTTCGTTGGTTTCCTGTGAGGTGTTTTGGATCCCCATCTCTTGCTATGAACTGGCAAAACAGCAGAATCTCCTTGACAATCTTGATTTCTCAAGGAAAATGAGAGAACACTATACACCATCTAAGGTATTAAAATATTGTCAAGGCCCAACACTGCTGAATACTCTGAGGAGATGGCCTGTGAGGCGCCGCCTTTCAACTTTTCCCCCTTAGTATGGTGGTCAGTAACATGCGGGAGACTGCAGAGTGGGTTATTTTTTTAATTGTCAACTGATGTGCTTTTACTCAATTCGGGAACCTCACAAGCCAAATTTGTAGTATTTTGCACGAATTGCAAGAGATGTTTGCATGTCGACAGCTGAAGTGGAAGCTCGTATTGAGCTTGCTAGAGAGCAATTTGCCAAGCCTTCGATAGCTCAGTTGGTAGAGTGGAGGGCAGTAGTGGTAAAACAGGCATCCTTAGGTCGCTCGTTCAAATCCGGCTCGAAGGACTTTTGCCAAATGCAAATTTTATTGAATACTTGGAAAGTAAAATACTTGGAAAATAACATAACAGACAATTTATAATTATATTATATTTCATCACTGAAAATAGATGCCTTTTGCTTTGAGGCTGTGGCCACGTTATGTTTCTGTCCAACACCAATCTTCATTGGTTTCCTGTGAGGTGTTTTGGATCCCCATCTCTTGCTATGAACTGGCAAAACAGCAGAATCCCCTTGACAATCTTGATTTCTCAAGGGAAATGAGAGAACACTATACACCATCCAAGATATTAAAATATTGTCAAGGCCCAACACGGCTGAATACTCTGAGGAGATGGCCTGTGAGGCGCCGCCTTTCAACTTTTCCTCCTTACTATGCTGGTCAGTAACATGCGGGAGACTGCGGAGGGGGTCATTTTCTTAATTGGGAACTGATGTGCTTTTACTCAATTCGGGAACCTCACAAGCCAAATTTGTAGTATTTTGCACGAATTGCAAGAGATGTTTACAAGTCGACGGTTGAAGTGGAAGCTCGTATTGAGTTTGCTAGAGTTGGTTTCCCAAGCCTTCGATAGCTCAGTTGGTAGAGGGGAGGACTGTAGTGGTAAAACAGGCATCCTTAGGTTGCTGGTTCAAATCCGGCTCGAAGGACTTTTGCCAAATGCAAATTTTATTGAATACTTGGAAAGTAAAATACTTGGAAAGTAAAATAACAGACAATTTATAATTATATAATATTTCATCACTGAAAATAGATGCCTTTTGCTTTGAGGCTGTGGCCACGTTATTTTTCTGTCCAACACCAATCTTCATTGGTTTCCTGTGAGGTGTTTTGGATCCCCATCTCTTGCTATGAACTGGCAAAACAGCAGAATCCCCTTGACAATCTTGATTTCTCAAGGGAAATGAGAGAACACTATACACCATCCAAGATATTAAAATATTGTCAAGGCCCAACACGGCTGAATACTCTGAGGAGATGGCCTGTGAGGCGCCGCCTTTCAACTTGTCCCCCTTAGTATGGTGGTCAGTAACATGCGGGAGACTGCAGAGGGGGTCATTTTTTTAATTGGGTACTGATGTGCTTTTACTCAATTTGGGAACCTCACAAGCCAAATTTGTAGTATTTTGCACGAATTCAAGAGATGTTTACAAGTCTACGGTTGAAGTGGAAGCTCGTATTGAGTTTGCTAGACAATGATTTGCCAAGCCTTCGATAGCTCAGTTGGTAGAGCGGAGGACTGGAGTGGTAAAACAGACATCCTTAGGTCGCTGGTTCAAATCCGGCTTGAAGGACTTTTGCCAAATGCACATTTTATTGAATACTTGGAAAGAAAGTAAAATACTTGGAATGTAAAATAACAGACAATTTATAATTATATTATATTTCATCACTGAAAATAGATGCCTTTTGCTTTGAGGCTGTGGCCACGTTATTTTTCTGTCCGACACCAATCTTCGTTGGTTTCCTGTGAGGTGTTTTGGATCCCCATCTCTTGCTATGGACTGACAAAACAGCAGAATCCCCTTGACAATCTTGATTTCTCAAGGGAAATGGGAGAACACTATACACCATCCAAGATATTAAAATATTGTCAAGGGGGAACACTGATGAATACTCTGAGGAGATGGCCTGTGAGGCGCCGCCTTTCAACTTTTCCTCCTTAGTATGGTGGTCAGTAACATGCGGGAGACTG
Source organism: Ambystoma mexicanum (assembly GCF_040938575.1). Lineage (NCBI taxonomy): Eukaryota > Metazoa > Chordata > Amphibia > Caudata > Ambystomatidae > Ambystoma > Ambystoma mexicanum. Next base: position 1,024,089,005 of record NC_090921.1, on the reverse strand, counting down.
CGGGGGGGTCATTTTTTTAATTGGGAAGTGATGTGCTTTTACTCAATTCGGGAACCTCACAAGCCAAATTTGTAGTATTTTGCACGAATTGCAAGCGATGTTTGCATGTCGACGGTTGAAGTGGAAGCTCGAATTGAGCTTGTTAGAGAATGATTTGACAAGCCTTCGATAGCTCAGTTGGTAGAGCTGAGGACTGTAGTGGTAAAACAGGCATCCTTAGGTTGCTGGTTCAAATCCGGCTCGAAGGACTTTTGCCAAATGCAAATTTTATTGAATACTTGGAAAGTAAAATACTTGGAAAATAAAATAACAGACAATTTATTATTATATTATATTTCCTCACTGAAAATAGATGCCTTTTGCTTTGAGGCTGTGGCCACGTTATTTTTCTGTCCAACACGAATCTTCATTGGTTTCCTGTGAGGTGTTTTGGATCCCCATCTCTTGCTATGAACTGGCAAAACAGCAGAATCCCCTTGACAATCTTGATTTCTCAAGGAAAATGAGAGAACACTATACACCATCCAAGATATTAAAATATTGTCAAGGCCCAACACGGCTGAATACTCTGAGGAGATGGCCTGTGAGGCGCCGCCTTTCAACTTTTCCCCCTTAGTATGGTGGTCAGTAACATGCGGGAGACTGCGGAGGGGGTCATTTTTTTAATTGGGAACTGATGTGCTTTTACTCAATTCGGGAACCTCACAAGCCAAATTTGTAGTATTTTGCACGAATTGCAAGAGATGTTTACAAGTCGACGGTTGAAGTGGAAGCTCGTATTGAGTTTGCTAGAGAATGATTTGCCAAGCCTTCGATAGCTCAGTTGGTAGAGCGGAGAACTGTAGTGGTAAAACAGGCATCCTTAGGTCGCTAGTTCAAATCCGGCATGAAGGACTTTTGCCAAATGCACATTTCATTGAATACTTGGAAAGTAAAATACTTGGAAAGTAAAATAACAGACAATTTATAATTATATTATATTTCATCACTGAAAATAGATGCCTTTTGCTTTGAGGCTGTGGCCACGTTATTTTTCTGTCCAACACGAATCTTCATTGGTTTCCTGTGAGGTGTTTTGGATCCCCATCTCTTGCTATGAACTGGCAAAACAGCAGAATCCCCTTTACAATCTTGATTTCTCAAGGGAAATGAGAGAACACTATACACCATGCAAGATATTAAAATATTGTCAAGGCCCAACACGGCTGAATACTGTGAGGAGATGGCCTGTGAGGCACCGCCTTTCAACTTTTCCCCCTTAGTATGGTGGTCAGTAACATGCGGGAGACTGCGGAGGGGGTCATTTTTTTAATTGGGAACTGATGTGCTTTTACTCAATTCGGGAACCTCACAAGCCAAATTTGTAGTATTTTGCACGAATTGCAAGAGATGTTTACAAGTCGGAGGTTGAAGTGGAAGCTCGAATTGAGCTAGCTAGAGAATGGTTTGCCAAGCCTTCGATAGCTCAGTTGGTAGAGCGGAGGACTGTAGTGGTAAAACAGGCATCCTTAGGTCGCTGGTTCAAAGGACTTTTGACAAATGCAAATTTTATTGAATACTTGGAAAGTAAAATACTTGGAAATAACATAACAGACAATTTATAATTATATTATATTTCATCACTGAAAATAGATGCCTTTTGCTTTGAGGCTGTGGCCACGTTATTTTTCTGTCCGACACCAATCTTCATTGGTTTCCTGTGAGGTGATTCGGATCCCCATCTCTTGCTATGAACTGGCAAAACAGCAGAATCCCCTTGACAATCTTGATTTCTCAAGGGAAATGAGAGAACAGTATACACCATCCAAGATATTAAAATATTGTCAAGGCCCAACACGGCTGAATACTCTGAGGAGATGGCCTGTCAGGCGCCGCCTTTCAACTTTTCCTCCTTACTATGCTGGTCAGTAACATGCGGGAGACTGCGGAGGGGGTCATTTTCTTAATTGGGAACTGATGTGCTTTTACTCAATTCGGGAACCTCACAAGCCAAATTTGTAGTATTTTGCACGAATTGCAAGAGATATTTACAAGTCGACGGTTGAAGTGGAAGCTCGTATTGAGTTTGCTAGAGAATGATTAGCCAAGCCTTCGATAGCTCAGTTGGTGAGGACTGTAGTGGTAAAACAGGCATCCTTAGGTCGCTGGTTCAAATCCGGTTCGAAGGACTTTTGCCAAATGCACATTTTATTGAATACTTGGAAAGTAAAATACTTGGAAAGTAAAATAACAGACAATTTATAATCATATCATATTTCATCACTGAAAATAGATGCCTTTTGCTTTGAGGCTGTGGCCACGTTATTTTTCTGTCCGACGCCAATCTTCGTTGGTTTCCTGTGAGGTGTTTTGGATCCCCATCTCTTGCTATGAACTGGCAAAACAGCAGAATCCCCTTGACAATCTTGATTTCTCAAGGGAAATGAGAGAACACTATACACCATCCAAGGTATTAAAATATTGTCAAGGCCCAACACTGCTGAATACTCTGAGGAGATGGCCTGTGAGGCGCCGCCTTTCAACTTTTCCTCCTTAGTATGGTGGTCAGTAACATGCGGGAGACTGCGGAGGGGGTCATTTTTTTAATTGGGAACTGATGTGCTTTTACTCAATTCGGGAACCTCACAAGCCAAATTTGTAGTATTTTGCACGAATTGCAAGAGATGTTTACAAGTCGACGGAAGTGGAAGCTCGTATTGAGTTTGCTAGAGAATGATTAGCCAAGCCTTCGATAGCTCAGTTGGTAGAGCGGAGGACTGTAGTGTTAAAACAGGCATCCTTAGGTCGCTGGTTCAAATTCGGCTGGAAGGACTTTTGCCAAATGCACATTTTATTGAATACTTGGAAAGTAAAATACTTGGAAAGTAAAATAACAGACAATTTATAATCATATCATATTTCATCACTGAAAATAGATGCCTTTTGCTTTGAGGCTGTGGCCACGTTATTTTTCTGTCCGACACCAATCTTCGTTGGTTTCCTGTGAGGTGTTTTGGATCCCCATCTCTTGCTATAAACTGACAAAACAGCAGAATCCCCTTGACAATCTTGATTTCTCAAGGGAAATGGGAGAACACTATACACCATCGAAGATATTAAAATATTGTCAAGGCGGAACACTGATAAATACTCTGAGGAGATGGCCTGTGAGGCGCCGCCTTTCAACTTTTCCTCCTTAGTATGGTGGTCAGTAACATGCGGGAGACTTCGGAGGGGGTCATTTTTTTAATTGGGAACTGATGTGCTTTTACTCAATTCGGGAACCTCACAAGCCAAATTTGTAGTATTTTGCACGAATTGCAAGAGATGTTTGCATGTCGACGGTTGAAGTGGAAGCTCGAATTGAGCTAGCTAGAGAATGATTTGCCAAGCCTTCGATAGCTCAGTTGGTAGAGCGGAGGACTGTAGTGGTAAAACAGGCATCCTTAGGTCGCTGGTTCAAATCCGGCTGGAAGGACTTTTGCCAAATGCACATTTTATTGAATACTTGGAAAGTAAAATACTTGGAAAGTAAAATAACAGACAATTTATAATCATATCATATTTCATCACTGAAAATAGATGCCTTTTGCTTTGAGGCTGTGGCCACGTTATTTTTCTGTCCGACACCAATCTTCGTTGGTTTCCTGTGAGGTGTTTTGGATCCCCATCTCTTGCTATAAACTGACAAAACAGCAGAATCCCCTTGACAATCTTGATTTCTCAAGGGAAATGAGAGAACAGTATACACCATCCAAGATATTAAAATATTGTCAAGGCCCAACACGGCTGAATACTCTGAGGAGATGGCCTGTCAGGCGCCGCCTTTCAACTTTTCCTCCTTACTATGCTGGTCAGTAACATGCGGGAGACTGCGGAGGGGGTCATTTTCTTAATTGGGAACTGATGTGCTTTTACTCAATTCGGGAACCTCACAAGCCAAATTTGTAGTATTTTGCACGAATTGCAAGAGATATTTACAAGTCGACAGTTGAAGTGGAAGCTCGTATTGAGTTTGCTAGAGAATGATTAGCCAAGCCTTCGATAGCTCAGTTGGTGAGGACTGTAGTGGTAAAACAGGCATCCTTAGGTCGCTGGTTCAAATCCGGTTCGAAGGACTTTTGCCAAATGCACATTTTATTGAATACTTGGAAAGTAAAATACTTGGAAAGTAAAATAACAGACAATTTATAATCATATCATATTTCATCACTGAAAATAGATGCCTTTTGCTTTGAGGCTGTGGCCACGTTATTTTTCTGTCCGACGCCAATCTTCGTTGGTTTCCTGTGAGGTGTTTTGGATCCCCATCTCTTGCTATGAACTGGCAAAACAGCAGAATCCCCTTGACAATCTTGATTTCTCAAGGGAAATGAGAGAACACTATACACCATCCAAGGTATTAAAATATTGTCAAGGCCCAACACTGCTGAATACTCTGAGGAGATGGCCTGTGAGGCGCCGCCTTTCAACTTTTCCTCCTTAGTATGGTGGTCAGTAACATGCGGGAGACTGCGGAGGGGGTCATTTTTTTAATTGGGAACTGATGTGCTTTTACTCAATTCGGGAACCTCACAAGCCAAATTTGTAGTATTTTGCACGAATTGCAAGAGATGTTTACAAGTCGACGGAAGTGGAAGCTCGTATTGAGTTTGCTAGAGAATGATTAGCCAAGCCTTCGATAGCTCAGTTGGTAGAGCGGAGGACTGTAGTGTTAAAACAGGCATCCTTAGGTCGCTGGTTCAAATTCGGCTGGAAGGACTTTTGCCAAATGCACATTTTATTGAATACTTGGAAAGTAAAATACTTGGAAAGTAAAATAACAGACAATTTATAATCATATCATATTTCATCACTGAAAATAGATGCCTTTTGCTTTGAGGCTGTGGCCACGTTATTTTTCTGTCCGACACCAATCTTCGTTGGTTTCCTGTGAGGTGTTTTGGATCCCCATCTCTTGCTATAAACTGACAAAACAGCAGAATCCCCTTGACAATCTTGATTTCTCAAGGGAAATGGGAGAACACTATACACCATCGAAGATATTAAAATATTGTCAAGGCGGAACACTGATAAATACTCTGAGGAGATGGCCTGTGAGGCGCCGCCTTTCAACTTTTCCTCCTTAGTATGGTGGTCAGTAACATGCGGGAGACTTCGGAGGGGGTCATTTTTTTAATTGGGAACTGATGTGCTTTTACTCAATTCGGGAACCTCACAAGCCAAATTTGTAGTATTTTGCACGAATTGCAAGAGATGTTTGCATGTCGACGGTTGAAGTGGAAGCTCGAATTGAGCTAGCTAGAGAATGATTTGCCAAGCCTTCGATAGCTCAGTTGGTAGAGCGGAGGACTGTAGTGGTAAAACAGGCATCCTTAGGTCGCTGGTTCAAATCCGGCTCGAAGGACTTTTGACAAATGCACATTTTATTGAATACTTGGAAAGTAAAATACTTGGAAAATAAAATAACAGACAATTTATAATTATATTATATTTCCTCACTGAAAATATATGCCTTTTGTTTTGAGGCTGTGGCCACGTTATTTTTCTGTCCAACACGAATCTTCATTGGTTTCCTGTGAGGTGTTTTGGATCCCCATCTCTTGCTATGAACTGGCAAAACAGCAGAATCTCCTTGACAATCTTGATTTCTCAAGGAAAATGAGAGAACACTATACACCATCCAAGGTATTAAAATATTGTCAAGGCCCAACACTGCTGAATACTCTGAGGAGATGGCCTGTGAGGCGCCGCCTTTCAACTTTTCCCCCTTAGTATGGTGGTCAGTAACATGCGGGAGACTGCGGAGGGGGTCATTTTTTTAATTGGGAACTGATGTGCTTTTACTCAATTCGGGAACCTCACAAGCCAAATTTGTAGTATTTTGCACGAATTGCAAGAGATGTTTGCATGTCGACGGTTGAAGTGGAAGCTCGAATTGAGCTAGCTAGAGAATGATTTGCCAAGCCTTCGATAGCTCAGTTGGTAGAGCGGAGGACTGTAGTGGTAAAACTGGCATCCTTAGGTCACTGGTTCAAACCCGGCTCGAAGGACTTTTGACAAATGCAAATTTTATTGAATACTTGGAAAGTAAAATACTTGGAAAATAAAATAACAGACAATTTATAATTATATTATATTTCCTCACTGAAAATAGATGCCTTTTGCTTTGAGGCTCTGGCCACGTTATTTTTCTGTCCAACACGAATCTTCATTGGTTTCCTGCGAGGTGTTTTGGATCCCCATCTCTTGCTATGAACTGGCAAAACAGCAGAATCTCCTTGACAATCTTGATTTCTCAAGGAAAATGAGAGAACACTATACACCATCCAAGGTATTAAAATATTGTCAAGGCCCAACACTGCTGAATACTCTGAGGAGATGGCCTGTGAGGCGCCGCCTTTCAACTTTTCCCCCTTAGTATGGTGGTCAGTAACATGCGGGAGACTGCAGAGTGGGTTATTTTTTTAATTGTCAACTGATGTGCTTTTACTCAATTCGGGAACCTCACAAGCCAAATTTGTAGTATTTTGCACGAATTGCAAGAGATGTTTGCATGTCGACAGCTGAAGTGGAAGCTCGTATTGAGCTTGCTAGAGAACAATTTACCAAGCCTTCGATAGCTCAGTTGGTAGAGCGGAGGGCTGTGGTGGTAAAAGAGGCATCCTTAGGTCGCTCGTTCAAATCCGGCTCGAAGGACTTTTGCCAAATGCAAATTTTATTGAATACTTGGAAAGTACAATACTTGGAAAATAACATAACAGACAATTTATAATTATATTATATTTCATCACTGAAAATAGATGCCTTTTGCTTTGAGGCTGTGGCCACGTTATGTTTCTGTCCAACACCAATCTTCATTGGTTTCCTGTGAGGTGTTTTGGATCCCCATCTCTTGCTATGAACTGGCAAAACAGCAGAATCCCCTTGACAATCTTGATTTCTCAAGGGAAATGAGAGAACACTATACACCATCCAAGATATTAAAATATTGTCAAGGCCCAACACGGCTGAATACTCTGAGGAGATGGCCTGTCAGGCGCCGCCTTTCAACTTTTCCTCCTTACTGTGCTGGTCAGTAACATGCGGGAGACTGCGGAGGGGGTCATTTTCTTAATTGGGAACTGATGTGCTTTTACTCAATTCGGGAACCTCACAAGCCAAATTTGTAGTATTTTGCACGAATTGCAAGAGATGTTTACAAGTCGACGGTTGAAGTGGAAGCTCGTATTGAGTTTGCTAGAGTTGATTTGCCAAGCCTTCGATAGCTCAGTTGGTAGAGCGGAGGACTGTAGTTGTAAAACAAGCATCCTTAGGTCGCTGGTTCAAATCCGGCTCGAAGGACTTTTGCCAAATGCAAATTTTATTGAATACTTGGAAAGTAAAATACTTGGAAAGTAAAATAACAGACAATTTATAATTATATTATATTTCATCACTGAAAATAGATGCCTTTTGCTTTGAGGCTGTGGCCACGTTATTTTTCTGTCCAACACCAATCTTCATTGGTTTCCTGTGAGGTGTTTTGGATCCCCATCCCTTGCTATGAACTGGCAAAACAGCAGAATCCCCTTGACAATCTTGATTTCTCAAGGGAAATGAGAGAACACTATACACCATCCAAGATATTAAAATATTGTCAAGGCCCAACACGGCTGAATACTCTGAGGAGATGGCCTGTGAGGCGCCGCCTTTCCACTTTTCCCCCTTAGTATGGTGGTCAGTAACATGCGGGAGACTGCGGAGGGGGTCATTTTTTTAATTGGGAACTGATGTGCTTTTACTCAATTCGGGAACCTCACAAGCCAAATTTGTAGTATTTTGCACGAATTGCAAGAGATGTTTACAAGTCGACGGTTGAAGTTGAAGCTCGTATTGAGTTTGCTAGAGAATGATTGGCCAAGCGTTCGATAGCTCAGTTGGTAGAGCGGAGGACTGTAGTGATAAAACAGGCATCCTTAGGTCGCTTCTTCAAATCCGGCTCGAAGGACTTTTGCCAAATGCACATTTTATTGAATACTTGGAAAGTAAAATACTTGGAAAGTAAAATAACAGACAATTTATAATTATATTATATTTCATCACTGAAAATAGATGCCTTTTGCTTTGAGGCTGTGGCCACGTTATTTTTCTGTCCAACACAAATCTTCATTGGTTTCCTGTGAGGTGTTTTGGATCCCCATCTCTTGCTATGAACTGGCAAAACAGCAGAATCCCCTTGACAATCTTGATTTCTCAAGGAAAATGAGAGAACACTATACACCATCCAAGATATTAAAATATTGTCAAGGCCCAACACGGCTGAATACTCTGAGGAGATGGCCTGTGAGGTGCCGCCTTTCAACTTTTCCCCCCTTAGTATGGTGGTCAGTAACATGCGGGAGACTGCGGAGGGGGTCATTTTTTTAATTGGGAACTGATGTGCTTTTACTCAATTCGGGAACCTCACAAGCCAAATTTGTAGTATTTTGCACGAATTGCAAGAGATGTTTGCATGTCGACGGTTGAAGTGGAAGCTCGAATTGAGCTAGCTAGAGAATGATTTGCCAAGCCTTCGATAGCTCAGTTGGTAGAGCGGAGGACTGTAGTGGTAAAACAGGCATCCTTAGGTCGCTGGTTCAAATCCGGCTCGAAGGACTTTTGACAAATGCAAATTTTATTGTATACTTGGAAAGTAAAATACTTGGAAAATAAAATAACAGACAATTTATAATTATATTATATTTCCTCACTGAAAATAGATGCCTTTTGCTTTGAGGCTCTGGCCACGTTATTTTTCTGTCCAACACGAATCTTCATTGGTTTCCTGCGAGGTGTTTTGGATCCCCATCTCTTGCTATGAACTGGCAAAACAGCAGAATCTCCTTGACAATCTTGATTTCTCAAGGAAAATGAGAGAACACTATACACCATCCAAGGTATTAAAATATTGTCAAGGCCCAACACTGCGGAATACTCTGAGGAGATGGCCTGTGAGGCGCCGCCTTTCAACTTTTCCCCCTTAGTATGGTGGTCAGTAACATGCGGGAGACTGCAGAGTGGGTTATTTTTTTAATTGTCAACTGATGTGCTTTTACTCAATTCGGGAACCTCACAAGCCAAATTTGTAGTATTTTGCACGAATTGCAAGAGATGTTTGCATGTCGACAGCTGAAGTGGAAGCTCGTATTGAGCTTGCTAGAGAACAATTTGCCAAGCCTTTGATAGCTCAGTTGGTAGAGCGGAGGGCTGTAGTGGTAAAAGAGGCATCCTTAGGTCGCTCGTTCAAATCCGGCTCGAAGGACTTTTGCCAAATGCAAATTTTATTGAATACTTGGAAAGTACAATACTTGGAAAATAACATAACAGACAATTTATAATTATATTATATTTCATCACTGAAAATAGATGCCTTTTGCTTTGAGGCTGTGGCCACGTTATGTTTCTGTCCAACACCAATCTTCATTGGTTTCCTGTGAGGTGTTTTGGATCCCCATCTCTTGCTATGAACTGGCAAAACAGCAGAATCCCCTTGACAATCTTGATTTCTCAAGGGAAATGAGAGAACACTATACACCATCCAAGATATTAAAATATTGTCAAGGTCCAACACGGCTGAATACTCTGAGGAGATGGCCTGTCAGGCGCCGCCTTTCAACTTTTCCTCCTTACTGTGCTGGTCAGTAACATGCGGGAGACTGCGGAGGGGGTCATTTTCTTAATTGGGAACTGATTTGCTTTTACTCAATTCGGGAACCTCACAAGCCAAATTTGTAGTATTTTGCACGAATTGCAAGAGATGTTTACAAGTCGACGGTTGAAGTGGAAGCTCGTATTGAGTTTGCTAGAGTTGATTTGCCAAGCCTTCGATAGCTCAGTTGGTAGAACGGAGGACTGTAGTTGTAAAACAAGCATCCTTAGGTCGCTGGTTCAAATCCGGCTTGAAGGACTTTTGCCAAATGCAAATTTTATTGAATACTTGGAAAGTAAAATACTTGGAAAGTAAAATAACAGACAATTTATAATTATATTATATTTCATCACTGAAAATAGATGCCTTTTGCTTTGAGGCTGTGGCCACGTTATTTTTCTGTCCAACACCAATCTTCATTGGTTTCCTGTGAGGTGTTTTGGATCCCCATCTCTTGCTATGAACTGGCAAAACAGCAGAATCCCCTTGACAATCTTGATTTCTCAAGGGAAATGAGAGAACACTATACACCATCCAAGATATTAAAATATTGTCAAGGCCCAACACGGCTGAATACTCTGAGGAGATGGCCTGTGAGGCGCCGCCTTTCAACTTTTCCCCCTTAGTATGGTGGTCAGTAACATGCGGGAGACTGCGGAGGGGGTCATTTTTTTAATTGGGAACTGATGTGCTTTTACTCAATTCGGGAACCTCACAAGCCAAATTTGTAGTATTTTGCACGAATTGCAAGAGATGTTTACAAGTCGACGGTTGAAGTTGAAGCTCGTATTGAGTTTGCTAGAGAATGATTTGCCAAGCGTTCGATAGCTCAGTTGGTAGAGCGGAGGACTGTAGTGATAAAACAGGCATCCTTAGGTCGCTTCTTCAAATCCGGCTCGAAGGACTTTTGCCAAATGCACATTTTATTGAATACTTGGAAAGTAAAATACTTGGAAAGTAAAATAACAGACAATTTATAATTATATTATATTTCATCACTGAAAATAGATGCCTTTTGCTTTGAGGCTGTGGCCACGTTATTTTTCTGTCCAACACAAATCTTCATTGGTTTCCTGTGAGGTGTTTTGGATCCCCATCTCTTGCTATGAACTGGCAAAACAGCAGAATCCCCTTGACAATCTTGATTTCTCAAGGAAAATGAGAGAACACTATACACCATCCAAGATATTAAAATATTGTCAAGGCCCAACACGGCTGAATAATCTGAGGAGATGGCCTGTGAGGTGCCGCCTTTCAACTTTTCCCCCTTAGTATGGTGGTCAGTAACATGCGGGAGACTGCGGAGGGGGTCATTTTTTTAATTGGGAACTGATGTGCTTTTACTCAATTCGGGAACCTCACAAGCCAAATTTGTAGTATTTTGCACGAATTGCAAGAGATGTTTACAAGTCGAAGGTTGAAGTGGAAGCTCGTATTGAGTTTGCTAGAGTTGCTTTGCCAAGCCTTCGATAGCTCAGTTGGTAGAGCGGAGGACTGTAGTGGTAAAACAGGCATCCTTAGGTCGCTGATTCAAATCCGGCTTGAAGGACTTTTGCCAAATGCACATTTTATTGAATACTTGGAAAGTAAAATACTTGGAAAGTAAAATAACAGACAATTTATAATTATATTATATTTCATCACTGAAAATAGATGCCTTTTGCTTTGAGGCTGTTGCCACGTTATGTTTCTGTCCAACACCAATCTTCATTGGTTTCCTGTGAGGTGTTTTGGATCCCCATCTCTTGCTATGAACTGGCAAAACAGCAGAATCCCCTTGACAATCTTGATTTCTCAAGGGAAATGAGAGAACACTATACACCATCCAAGATATTAAAATATTGTCAAGGCCCAACACGGCTGAATACTCTGAGGAGATGGCCTGTGAGGCGCCGCCTTTCAACTTTTCCCCCTTAGTATGGTGGTCAGTAACATGCGGGAGACTGCGGAGGGGGTCATTTTTTTAATTGGGAACTGATGTGCTTTTACTCAATTCGGGAACCTCACAAGCCAAATTTGTAGTATTTTGCACGAATTGCAAGAGATGTTTACAAGTCGACGGTTGAAGTTGAAGCTCGTATTGAGTTTGCTAGAGAATGATTTGCCAAGCGTTCGATAGCTCAGGTGGTAGAGCGGAGGACTGTAGTGGTAAAACAAGCATCCTTAGGTCGCTGGTTCAAATCCGGCTCGAAGGGCTTTTGCCAAATGAACATTTTATTGAATACTTGGAAAGTAAAATAACAGACAATTTATAATTATATTATATTTCATCACTGAAAATAGATGCCTTTTGCTTTGAGGCTGTGGCCACGTTATTTTTCTGTCCAACACGAATCTTCATTGGTTTCCTGTGAGGTGTTTTGGATCCCCATCTCTTGCTATGAACTGACAAAACAGCAGAATCCCCTTGACAATCTTGATTTCTCAAGGGAAATGGGAGAACACTATACACCATCCAAGATATTAAAATATTGTCAAGGCGGAACACTGATGAATACTCTGAGGAGATGGCCTGTGAGGCGCCGCCTTTCAACTTTTCCTCCTTAGTATGGTGGTCAGTAACATGCGGGAGACTGCGAAGGGGGTCATTTTTTTAATTGGGAACTGATGTGCTTTTACTCAATTCGGGAACCTCACAAGCCAAATTTGTAGTATTTTGCACGATTGCAAGAGATGTTTGCATGTCGACGGTTGAAGTGGAAGCTCGAATTGAGCTTGCTAGAGAGTGATTTGATAAGCCTTCGATAGCTCAGTTGGTAGAGCGGAGGACTGTAGTGGTAAAACAGGCATCCTTAGGTCGCTGGTTCAAATCCGGCTCGAAGGACTTTTGCCAAATGCAAATTTTATTGAATACTTGGAAAGTAAAATACTTGGAAAATAAAATAACAGACAATTTATAATTATATTATATTTCATCACTGAAAATAGATGCCTTTTGCTTTGAGGCTGTGGCCACGTTATGTTTCTGCCCAACACCAATCTTCATTGGTTTCCTGTGAGGTGTTTTGGATCCCCATCTCTTGCTATGAACTGGCAAAACAGCAGAATCCACTTGACAATCTTGATTTCTCAAGGGAAATGAGAGAACACTATACACCATCCAAGATATTAAAATATTGTCAAGGCCCAACACGGCTGAATACTCTGAGGAGATGGCCTGTGAGGCGCCGCCTTTCAACTTTTCCCCCTTAGTATGGTGGTCAGTAACATGCGGGAGACTGCGGAGGGGGTCATTTTTTTAATTGGGAACTGATGTGCTTTTACTCAATTCGGGAACCTCACAAGCCAAATTTGTAGTATTTTGCACGAATTGCAAGAGATGTTTACAAGTCGACGGTTGAAGTGGAAGCTCGTATTGAGTTTGCTAGAGATTGATTTGCCAAGCCTTAGATAGCTCAGTTGGTAGAGCGGAGGACTGTAGTGGTAAAACAGGCATCCTTAGGTCGCTGGTTCAAATCCGGCTCAAAGGACTTTTGCCAAATGCACATTTTAATGAATACTTGGAAAGTAAAATACTTGGAAAGTATAATAACAGACAATTTATAATTATATTATATTTCATCACTGAAAATAGATGCCTTTTGCTTTGAGGCTGTGGCCATGTTATTTTTCTGTCCAACACGAATCTTCCTTTGTTTCCTGTGAGGTGTTTTGGATCCCCATCTCTTGCTATGAACTGGCAAAACAGCAGAATCCCCTTTACAATCTTGATTTCTCAAAGGAAATAAGAGAACACTATACACCATGCAAGATATTAAAATATTGTCAAGGCCCAACACGGCTGAATACTGTGAGGAGATGGCCTGTGAGGCACCGCCTTTCAACTTTTCCCCCTTAGTATGGTGGTCAGTAACATGCGGGAGACTGCGGAGGGGGTCATTTTTTTAATTGGGAACTGATGTGCTTTTACTCAATTCGGGAACCTCACAAGCCAAATTTGTAGTATTTTGCACGAATTGCAAGAGATGTTTGCATGTCGACGGTTGAAGTCGAAGCTCGTATTGAGCTTGCTAGAGACTGATTTGCCAAGCCTTCGATAGCTCAGTTGGTACAGCGGAGGACTGTAGTGGTAAAACAGACATCCTTAGGTCGCTGGTTCAAATCCGGCTCGAAGGACTTTTGCCAAATGCACATTTTATTGAATACTTGGAAAGTAACATACTTGGAAAGTAAAATAACAGACAATTTATAATTATATTATATTTCATCACTGAAAATAGATGCCTTTTGCTTTGAGGCTGTGACCATGTTATTTTTCTGTCCAACACCAATCTTCTTTGGTTTCCTGTGAGGTGTTTTTTTGATCCCCATCTCTTGCTATGAACTGGCAAAACAGCATAATCCCCTTGACAATCTTGATTTCTCAAGGGAAATGAGAGAACACTATACACCATCCAAGATATTAAAATATTGTCAAGGCCCAACACGGCTGAATACTCTGAGGAGATGGCCTGTGAGGTGCCGCCTTTCAACTTTTCCCCCTTAGTATGGTGGTCAGTAACATGCGGGAGACTGCGGAGGGGGTAATTTTTTTAATTGGGAACTGATGTGCTTTTACTCAATTCGGGAACCTCACAAGCCAAATTTGTAGTATTTTGCACGAATTGCAAGAGATGTTTGCATGTCGACGGTTGAAGTGGAAGCTCGAATTGAGCTAGCTAGAGAATGATTTGCCAAGCCTTCGATAGCTCAGTTGGTAGAGCGGAGGACTGTAGTGGTAAAACAGGCATCCTTAGGTCACTGGTTCAAATCCGGCTCGAAGGACTTTTGACAAATGCAAATTTTATTGAATACTTGGAAAGTAAAATACTTGGAAAATAAAATAACAGACAATTTATAATTATATTATATTTCCTCACTGAAAATAGATGCCTTTTGCTTTGAGGCTCTGGCCACGTTATTTTTCTGTCCAACACGAATCTTCATTGGTTTCCTGCGAGGTGTTTTGGATCCCCATCTCTTGCTATGAACTGGCAAAACAGCAGAATCTCCTTGACAATCTTGATTTCTCAAGGAAAATGAGAGAACACTATACACCATCCAAGGTATTAAAATATTGTCAAGGCCCAACACTGCTGAATACTCTGAGGAGATGGCCTGTGAGGCGCCGCCTTTCAACTTTTCCCCCTTAGTATGGTGGTCAGTAACATGCGGGAGACTGCAGAGTGGGTTATTTTTTTAATTGTCAACTGATGTGCTTTTACTCAATTCGGGAACCTCACAAGCCAAATTTGTAGTATTTTGCACGAATTGCAAGAGATGTTTGCATGTCGACAGCTGAAGTGGAAGCTCGTATTGAGCTTGCTAGAGAACAATTTTCCAAGCCTTCGATAGCTCAGTTGGTAGAGCGGAGGGCTGTGGTGGTAAAAGAGGCATCCTTAGGTCGCTCGTTCAAATCCGGCTCGAAGGACTTTTGCCAAATGCAAATTTTATTGAATACTTGGAAAGTACAATACTTGGAAAATAACATAACAGACAATTTATAATTATATTATATTTCATCACTGAAAATAGATGCCTTTTGCTTTGAGGCTGTGGCCACGTTATGTTTCTGTCCAACACCAATCTTCATTGGTTTCCTGTGAGGTGTTTTGGATCCCCATCTCTTGCTATGAACTGGCAAAACAGCAGAATCCCCTTGACAATCTTGATTTCTCAAGGGAAATGAGAGAACACTATACACCATCCAAGATATTAAAATATTGTCAAGGCCCAACACGGCTGAATACTCTGAGGAGATGGCCTGTCAGGCGCCGCCTTTCAACTTTTCCTCCTTACTGTGCTGGTCAGTAACATGCGGGAGACTGCGGAGGGGGTCATTTTCTTAATTGGGAACTGATGTGCTTTTACTCAATTCGGGAACCTCACAAGCCAAATTTGTAGTATTTTGCACGAATTGCAAGAGATGTTTACAAGTCGACGGTTGAAGTGGAAGCTCGTATTGAGTTTGCTAGAGTTGATTTGCCAAGCCTTCGATAGCTCAGTTGGTAGAGCGGAGGACTGTAGTTGTAAAACAAGCATCCTTAGGTCGCTGGTTCAAATCCGGCTCGAAGGACTTTTGCCAAATGCAAATTTTATTGAATACTTGGAAAGTAAAATACTTGGAAAGTAAAATAACAGACAATTTATAATTATATTATATTTCATCACTGAAAATAGATGCCTTTTGCTTTGAGGCTGTGGCCACGTTATTTTTCTGTCCAACACGAATCTTCATTGGTTTCCTGTGAGGTGTTTTGGATCCCCATCTCTTGCTATGAACTGACAAAACAGCAGAATCCCCTTGACAATCTTGATTTCTCAAGGGAAATGGGAGAACACTATACACCATCCAAGATATTAAAATATTGTCAAGGCGGAACACTGATGAATACTCTGAGGAGATGGCCTGTGAGGCGCCGCCTTTCAACTTTTCCTCCTTAGTATGGTGGTCAGTAACATGCGGGAGACTGCGGAGGGGGTCATTTTTTTAATTGGGAACTGATGTGCTTTTACTCAATTCGGGAACCTCACAAGCCAAATTTGTAGTATTTTGCACGATTGCAAGAGATGTTTGCATGTCGACGGTTGAAGTGGAAGCTCGAATTGAGCTTGCTAGAGAGTGATTTGATAAGCCTTCGATAGCTCAGTTGGTAGAGCGGAGGACTGTAGTGGTAAAACAGGCATCCTTAGGTCGCTGGTTCAAATCCGGCTCGAAGGACTTTTGCCAAATGCAAATTTTATTGAATACTTGGAAAGTAAAATACTTGGAAAATAAAATAACAGACAATTTATAATTATATTATATTTCATCACTGAAAATAGATGCCTTTTGCTTTGAGGCTGTGGCCACGTTATGTTTCTGCCCAACACCAATCTTCATTGGTTTCCTGTGAGGTGTTTTGGATCCCCATCTCTTGCTATGAACTGGCAAAACAGCAGAATCCCCTTGACAATCTTGATTTCTCAAGGGAAATGAGAGAACACTATACACCATCCAAGATATTAAAATATTGTCAAGGCCCAACACGGCTGAATACTCTGAGGAGATGGCCTGTGAGGCGCCGCCTTTCAACTTTTCCCCCTTAGTATGGTGGTCAGTAACATGCGGGAGACTGCGGAGGGGGTCATTTTTTTAATTGGGAACTGATGTGCTTTTACTCAATTCGGGAACCTCACAAGCCAAATTTGTAGTATTTTGCACGAATTGCAAGAGATGTTTACAAGTCGACGGTTGAAGTGGAAGCTCGTATTGAGTTTGCTAGAGATTGATTTGCCAAGCCTTAGATAGCTCAGTTGGTAGAGCGGAGGACTGTAGTGGTAAAACAGGCATCCTTAGGTCGCTGGTTCAAATCCGGCTCGAAGGACTTTTGCCAAATGCACATTTTAATGAATACTTGGAAAGTAAAATACTTGGAAAGTATAATAACAGACAATTTATAATTATATTATATTTCATCACTGAAAATAGATGCCTTTTGCTTTGAGGCTGTGGCCATGTTATTTTTCTGTCCAACACGAATCTTCATTTGTTTCCTGTGAGGTGTTTTGGATCCCCATCTCTTGCTATGAACTGGCAAAACAGCAGAATCCCCTTTACAATCTTGATTTCTCAAAGGAAATAAGAGAACACTATACACCATGCAAGATATTAAAATATTGTCAAGGCCCAACACGGCTGAATACTGTGAGGAGATGGCCTGTGAGGCACCGCCTTTCAACTTTTCCCCCTTAGTATGGTGGTCAGTAACATGCGGGAGACTGCGGAGGGGGTCATTTTTTTAATTGGGAACTGATGTGCTTTTACTCAATTCGGGAACCTCACAAGCCAAATTTGTAGTATTTTGCACGAATTGCAAGAGATGTTTGCATGTCGACGGTTGAAGTCGAAGCTCGTATTGAGCTTGCTAGAGACTGATTTGCCAAGCCTTCGATAGCTCAGTTGGTACAGCGGAGGACTGTAGTGGTAAAACAGACATCCTTAGGTCGCTGGTTCAAATCCGGCTCGAAGGACTTTTGCCAAATGCACATTTTATTGAATACTTGGAAAGTAACATACTTGGAAAGTAAAATAACAGACAATTTATAATTATATTATATTTCATCACTGAAAATAGATGCCTTTTGCTTTGAGGCTGTGACCATGTTATTTTTCTGTCCAACACCAATCTTCTTTGGTTTCCTGTGAGGTGTTTTTTTGATCCCCATCTCTTGCTATGAACTGGCAAAACAGCATAATCCCCTTGACAATCTTGATTTCTCAAGGAAAATGAGAGAACACTATACACCATCCAAGATATTAAAATATTGTCAAGGCCCAACACGGCTGAATACTCTGAGGAGATGGCCTGTGAGGTGCCGCCTTTCAACTTTTCCCCCTTAGTATGGTGGTCAGTAACATGCGGGAGACTGCGGAGGGGGTAATTTTTTTAATTGGGAACTGATGTGCTTTTACTCAATTCGGGAACCTCACAAGCCAAATTTGTAGTATTTTGCACGAATTGCAAGAGATGTTTGCATGTCGACGGTTGAAGTGGAAGCTCGAATTGAGCTAGCTAGAGAATGATTTGCCAAGCCTTCGATAGCTCAGTTGGTAGAGCGGAGGACTGTAGTGGTAAAACAGGCATCCTTAGGTCACTGGTTCAAATCCGGCTCGAAGGAGTTTTGACAAATGCAAATTTTATTGAATACTTGGAAAGTAAAATACTTGGAAAATAAAATAACAGACAATTTATAATTATATTATATTTCCTCACTGAAAATAGATGCCTTTTGCTTTGAGGCTCTGGCCACGTTATTTTTCTGTCCAACACGAATCTTCATTGGTTTCCTGCGAGGTGTTTTGGATCCCCATCTCTTGCTATGAACTGGCAAAACAGCAGAATCTCCTTGACAATCTTGATTTCTCAAGGAAAATGAGAGAACACTATACACCATCCAAGGTATTAAAATATTGTCAAGGCCCAACACTGCTGAATACTCTGAGGAGATGGCCTGTGAGGCGCCGCCTTTCAACTTTTCCCCCTTAGTATGGTGGTCAGTAACATGCGGGAGACTGCAGAGTGGGTTATTTTTTTAATTGTCAACTGATGTGCTTTTACTCAATTCGGGAACCTCACAAGCCAAATTTGTAGTATTTTGCACGAATTGCAAGAGATGTTTGCATGTCGACAGCTGAAGTGGAAGCTCGTATTGAGCTTGCTAGAGAACAATTTTCCAAGCCTTCGATAGCTTAGTTGGTAGAGCGGAGGGCTGTGGTGGTAAAAGAGGCATCCTTAGGTCGCTCGTTCAAATCCGGCTTGAAGGACTTTTGCCAAATGCAAATTTTATTGAATACTTGGAAAGTACAATACTTGGAAAATAACATAACAGACAATTTATAATTATATTATATTTCATCACTGAAAATAGATGCCTTTTGCTTTGAGGCTGTGGCCACGTTATGTTTCTGTCCAACACCAATCTTCATTGGTTTCCTGTGAGGTGTTTTGGATCCCCATCTCTTGCTATGAACTGGCAAAACAGCAGAATCCCCTTGACAATCTTGATTTCTCAAGGGAAATGAGAGAACACTATACACCATCCAAGATATTAAAATATTGTCAAGGCCCAACACGGCTGAATACTCTGAGGAGATGGCCTGTCAGGCGCCGCCTTTCAACTTTTCCTCCTTACTGTGCTGGTCAGTAACATGCGGGAGACTGCGGAGGGGGTCATTTTCTTAATTGGGAACTGATGTGCTTTTACTCAATTCGGGAACCTCACAAGCCAAATTTGTAGTATTTTGCACGAATTGCAAGAGATGTTTACAAGTCGACGGTTGAAGTGGAAGCTCGTATTGAGTTTGCTAGAGTTGATTTGCCAAGCCTTCGATAGCTCAGTTGGTAGAGCGGAGGACTGTAGTTGTAAAACAAGCATCCTTAGGTCGCTGGTTCAAATCCGGCTTGAAGGACTTTTGCCAAATGCAAATTTCATTGAATACTTGGAAAGTAAAATACTTGGAAAGTAAAATAACAGACAATTTATAATTATATTATATTTCATCACTGAAAATAGATGCCTTTTGCTTTGAGGCTGTGGCCACGTTATTTTTCTGTCCAACACCAATCTTCATTGGTTTCCTGTGAGGTGTTTTGGATCCCCATCTCTTGCTATGAACTGGCAAAACAGCAGAATCCCCTTGACAATCTTGATTTCTCAAGGGAAATGAGAGAACACTATACACCATCCAAGATATTAAAATATTGTCAAGGCCCAACACGGCTGAATACTCTGAGGAGATGGCCTGTGAGGCGCCGCCTTTCAACTTTTCCCCCTTAGTATGGTGGTCAGTAACATGCGGGAGACTGCGGAGGGGGTCATTTTTTTAATTGGGAACTGATGTGCTTTTACTCAATTCGGGAACCTCACAAGCCAAATTTGTAGTATTTTGCACGAATTGCAAGAGATGTTTACAAGTCGACGGTTGAAGTTGAAGCTCGTATTGAGTTTGCTAGAGAATGATTTGCCAAGCGTTCGATAGCTCAGTTGGTAGAGCGGAGGACTGTAGTGATAAAACAGGCATCCTTAGGTCGCTTCTTCAAATCCGGCTCGAAGGACTTTTGCCAAATGCACATTTTATTGAATACTTGGAAAGTAAAATACTTGGAAAGTAAAATAACAGACAATTTATAATTATATTATATTTCATCACTGAAAATAGATGCCTTTTGCTTTGAGGCTGTGGCCACGTTATTTTTCTGTCCAACACAAATCTTCATTGGTTTCCTGTGAGGTGTTTTGGATCCCCATCTCTTGCTATGAACTGGCAAAACAGCAGAATCCCCTTGACAATCTTGATTTCTCAAGGAAAATGAGAGAACACTATACACCATCCAAGATATTAAAATATTGTCAAGGCCCAACACGGCTGAATACTCTGAGGAGATGGCCTGTGAGGTGCCGCCTTTCAACTTTTCCCCCCTTAGTATGGTGGTCAGTAACATGCGGGAGACTGCGGAGGGGGTCATTTTTTTAATTGGGAACTGATGTGCTTTTACTCAATTCGGGAACCTCACAAGCCAAATTTGTAGTATTTTGCACGAATTGCAAGAGATGTTTGCATGTCGACGGTTGAAGTGGAAGCTCGAATTGAGCTAGCTAGAGAATGATTTGCCAAGCCTTCGATAGCTCAGTTGGTAGAGCGGAGGACTGTAGTGGTAAAACAGGCATCCTTAGGTCGCTGGTTCAAATCCGGCTCGACGGACTTTTGACAAATGCAAATTTTATTGAATACTTGGAAAGTAAAATACTTGGAAAATAAAATAACAGACAATTTATAATTATATTATATTTCCTCACTGAAAATAGATGCCTTTTGCTTTGAGGCTCTGGCCACGTTATTTTTCTGTCCAACACGAATCTTCATTGGTTTCCTGCGAGGTGTTTTGGATCCCCATCTCTTGCTATGAACTGGCAAAACAGCAGAATCTCCTTGACAATCTTGATTTCTCAAGGAAAATGAGAGAACACTATACACCATCCAAGGTATTAAAATATTGTCAAGGCCCAACACTGCGGAATACTCTGAGGAGATGGCCTGTGAGGCGCCGCCTTTCAACTTTTCCCCCTTAGTATGGTGGTCAGTAACATGCGGGAGACTGCAGAGTGGGTTATTTTTTTAATTGTCAACTGATGTGCTTTTACTCAATTCGGGAACCTCACAAGCCAAATTTGTAGTATTTTGCACGAATTGCAAGAGATGTTTGCATGTCGACAGCTGAAGTGGAAGCTCGTATTGAGCTTGCTAGAGAACAATTTGCCAAGCCTTTGATAGCTCAGTTGGTAGAGCGGAGGGCTGTAGTGGTAAAAGAGGCATCCTTAGGTCGCTCGTTCAAATCCGGCTTGAAGGACTTTTGCCAAATGCAAATTTTATTGAATACTTGGAAAGTAAAATACTTGGAAAGTAAAATAACAGACAATTTATAATTATATTATATTTCATCACTGAAAATAGATGCCTTTTGCTTTGAGGCTGTGGCCACGTTATTTTTCTGTCCAACACCAATCTTTATTGGTTTCCTGTGAGGTGTTTTGGATCCCCATCTCTTGCTATGAACTGGCAAAACAGCAGAATCCCCTTGACAATCTTGATTTCTCAAGGGAAATGAGAGAACACTATACACCATCCAAGATATTAAAATATTGTCAAGGCCCAACACGGCTGAATACTCTGAGGAGATGGCCTGTGAGGCGCCGCCTTTCAACTTTTCCCCCTTAGTATGGTGGTCAGTAACATGCGGGAGACTGCGGAGGGGGTCATTTTTTTAATTGGGAACTGATGTGCTTTTACTCAATTCGGGAACCTCACAAGCCAAATTTGTAGTATTTTGCACGAATTGCAAGAGATGTTTACAAGTCGACGGTTGAAGTTGAAGCTCGTATTGAGTTTGCTAGAGAATGATTTGCCAAGCGTTCGATAGCTCAGTTGGTAGAGCGGAGGACTGTAGTGATAAAACAGGCACCCTTAGGTCGCTTCTTCAAATCCGGCTCGAAGGACTTTTGCCAAATGCACATTTTATTGAATACTTGGAAAGTAAAATACTTGGAAAGTAAAATAACAGACAATTTATAATTATATTATATTTCATCACTGAAAATAGATGCCTTTTGCTTTGAGGCTGTGGCCACGTTATGTTTCTGTCCAACACCAATCTTCATTGGTTTCCTGTGAGGTGTTTTGGATCCCCATCTCTTGCTATGAACTGGCAAAACAGCAGAATCCCCTTGACAATCTTGATTTCTCAAGGGAAATGAGAGAACACTATACACCATCCAAGATATTAAAATATTGTCAAGGCCCAACACGGCTGAATACTCTGAGGAGATGGCCTGTCAGGCGCCGCCTTTCAACTTTTCCTCCTTACTGTGCTGGTCAGTAACATGCGGGAGACTGCGGAGGGGGTCATTTTCTTAATTGGGAACTGATGTGCTTTTACTCAATTCGGGAACCTCACAAGCCAAATTTGTAGTATTTTGCACGAATTGCAAGAGATGTTTACAAGTCGACGGTTGAAGTGGAAGCTCGTATTGAGTTTGCTAGAGTTGATTTGCCAAGCCTTCGATAGCTCAGTTGGTAGAGCGGAGGACTGTAGTTGTAAAACAAGCATCCTTAGGTCGCTGGTTCAAATCCGGCTTGAAGGACTTTTGCCAAATGCAAATTTTATTGAATACTTGGAAAGTAAAATACTTGGAAAGTAAAATAACAGACAATTTATAATTATATTATATTTCATCACTGAAAATAGATGCCTTTTGCTTTGAGGCTGTGGCCACGTTATTTTTCTGTCCAACACCAATCTTCATTGGTTTCCTGTGAGGTGTTTTGGATCCCCATCTCTTGCTATGAACTGGCAAAACAGCAGAATCCCCTTGACAATCTTGATTTCTCAAGGGAAATGAGAGAACACTATACACCATCCAAGATATTAAAATATTGTCAAGGCCCAACACGGCTGAATACTCTGAGGAGATGGCCTGTCAGGCGCCGCCTTTCAACTTTTCCTCCTTACTGTGCTGGTCAGTAACATGCGGGAGACTGCGGAGGGGGTCATTTTCTTAATTGGGAACTGATGTGCTTTTACTCAATTCGGGAACCTCACAAGCCAAATTTGTAGTATTTTGCACGAATTGCAAGAGATGTTTACAAGTCGACGGTTGAAGTGGAAGCTCGTATTGAGTTTGCTAGAGTTGATTTGCCAAGCCTTCGATAGCTCAGTTGGTAGAGCGGAGGACTGTAGTTGTAAAACAAGCATCCTTAGGTCGCTGGTTCAAATCCGGCTTGAAGGACTTTTGCCAAATGCAAATTTTATTGAATACTTGGAAAGTAAAATACTTGGAAAGTAAAATAACAGACAATTTATAATTATATTATATTTCATCACTGAAAATAGATGCCTTTTGCTTTGAGGCTGTGGCCACGTTATTTTTCTGTCCAACACCAATCTTTATTGGTTTCCTGTGAGGTGTTTTGGATCCCCATCTCTTGCTATGAACTGGCAAAACAGCAGAATCCCCTTGACAATCTTGATTTCTCAAGGGAAATGAGAGAACACTATACACCATCCAAGATATTAAAATATTGTCAAGGCCCAACACGGCTGAATACTCTGAGGAGATGGCCTGTGAGGCGCCGGCTTTCAACTTTTCCCCCTTAGTATGGTGGTCAGTAACATGCGGGAGACTGCGGAGGGGGTCATTTTTTTAATTGGGAACTGATGTGCTTTTACTCAATTCGGGAACCTCACAAGCCAAATTTGTAGTATTTTGCACGAATTGCAAGAGATGTTTACAAGTCGACGGTTGAAGTTGAAGCTCGTATTGAGTTTGCTAGAGAATGATTTGCCAAGCGTTCGATAGCTCAGTTGGTAGAGCGGAGGACTGTAGTGATAAAACAGGCACCCTTAGGTCGCTTCTTCAAATCCGGCTCGAAGGACTTTTGCCAAATGCACATTTTATTGAATACTTGGAAAGTAAAATACTTGGAAAGTAAAATAACAGACAATTTATAATTATATTATATTTCATCACTGAAAATAGATGCCTTTTGCTTTGAGGCTGTGGCCACGTTATTTTTCTGTCCAACACAAATCTTCATTGGTTTCCTGTGAGGTGTTTTGGATCCCCATCTCTTGCTATGAACTGGCAAAACAGCAGAATCCCCTTGACAATCTTGATTTCTCAAGGAAAATGAGAGAACACTATACACCATCCAAGATATTAAAATATTGTCAAGGCCCAACACGGCTGAATACTCTGAGGAGATGGCCTGTGAGGTGCCGCCTTTCAACTTTTCCCCCTTAGTATGGTGGTCAGTAACATGCGGGAGACTGCGGAGGGGGTCATTTTTTTAATTGGGAACTGATGTGCTTTTACTCAATTTCGGGAACCTCACAAGCCAAATTTGTAGTATTTTGCACGAATTGCAAGAGATGTTTACAAGTCGAAGGTTGAAGTGGAAGCTCGTATTGAGTTTGCTAGAGTTGCTTTGCCAAGCCTTCGATAGCTCAGTTGGTAGAGCGGAGGACTGTAGTGGTAAAACAGGCATCCTTAGGTCGCTGATTCAAATCCGGCTTGAAGGACTTTTGCCAAATGCACATTTTATTGAATACTTGGAAAGTAAAATACTTGGAAAGTAAAATAACAGACAATTTATAATTATATTATATTTCATCACTGAAAATAGATGCCTTTTGCTTTGAGGCTGTTGCCACGTTATGTTTCTGTCCAACACCAATCTTCATTGGTTTCCTGTGAGGTGTTTTGGATCCCCATCTCTTGCTATGAACTGGCAAAACAGCAGAATCCCCTTGACAATCTTGATTTCTCAAGGGAAATGAGAGAACACTATACACCATCCAAGATATTAAAATATTGTCAAGGCCCAACACGGCTGAATACTCTGAGGAGATGGCCTGTGAGGCGCCGCCTTTCAACTTTTCCCCCTTAGTATGGTGGTCAGTAACATGCGGGAGACTGCGGAGGGGGTCATTTTTTTAATTGGGAACTGATGTGCTTTTACTCAATTCGGGAACCTCACAAGCCAAATTTGTAGTATTTTGCACGAATTGCAAGAGATGTTTACAAGTCGACGGTTGAAGTTGAAGCTCGTATTGAGTTTGCTAGAGAATGATTTGCCAAGAGTTCGATAGCTCAGGTGGTAGAGCGGAGGACTGTAGTGGTAAAACAAGCATCCTTAGGTCGCTGGTTCAAATCCGGCTCGAAGGGCTTTTGCCAAATGAACATTTTATTGAATACTTGGAAAGTAAAATACTTGGAAAGTAAAATAACAGACAATTTATAATTATATTATATTTCATCACTGAAAATAGATGCCTTTTGCTTTGAGGCTGTGGCCACGTTATTTTTCTGTCCAACACGAATCTTCATTGGTTTCCTGTGAGGTGTTTTGGATCCCCATCTCTTGCTATGAACTGACAAAACAGCAGAATCCCCTTGACAATCTTGATTTCTCAAGGGAAATGGGAGAACACTATACACCATCCAAGATATTAAAATATTGTCAAGGCGGAACACTGATGAATACTCTGAGGAGATGGCCTGTGAGGCGCCGCCTTTCAACTTTTCCTCCTTAGTATGGTGGTCAGTAACATGCGGGAGACTGCGGAGGGGGTCATTTTTTTAATTGGGAACTGATGTGCTTTTACTCAATTCGGGAACCTCACAAGCCAAATTTGTAGTATTTTGCACGATTGCAAGAGATGTTTGCATGTTGACGGTTGAAGTGGAAGCTCGAATTGAGCTTGCTAGAGAGTGATTTGATAAGCCTTCGATAGCTCAGTTGGTGGAGCGGAGGACTGTAATGGTAAAACAGGCATCCTTAGGTCGCTGGTTCAAATCCGGCTCGAAGGACTTTTGCCAAATGCAAATTTTATTGAATACTTGGAAAGTAAAATACTTGGAAAATAAAATAACAGACAATTTATAATTATATTATATTTCATCACTGAAAATAGATGCCTTTTGCTTTGAGGCTGTGGCCACGTTATGTTTCTGCCCAACACCAATCTTCATTGGTTTCCTGTGAGGTGTTTTGGATCCCCATCTCTTGCTATGAACTGGCAAAACAGCAGAATCCCCTTGACAATCTTGATTTCTCAAGGGAAATGAGAGAACACTATACACCATCCAAGATATTAAAATATTGTCAAGGCCCAACACGGCTGAATACTCTGAGGAGATGGCCTGTGAGGCGCCGCCTTTCAACTTTTCCCCCTTAGTATGGTGGTCAGTAACATGCGGGAGACTGCGGAGGGGGTCATTTTTTTAATTGGGAACTGATGTGCTTTTACTCAATTCGGGAACCTCACAAGCCAAATTTGTAGTATTTTGCACGAATTGCAAGAGATGTTTACAAGTCGACGGTTGAAGTGGAAGCTCGTATTGAGTTTGCTAGAGATTGATTTGCCAAGCCTTAGATAGCTCAGTTGGTAGAGCGGAGGACTGTAGTGGTAAAACAGGCATCCTTAGGTCGCTGGTTCAAATCCGGCTCGAAGGACTGTTGCCAAATGCACATTTTAATGAATACTTGGAAAGTAAAATACTTGGAAAGTATAATAACAGACAATTTATAATTATATTATATTTCATCACTGAGAATAGATGCCTTTTGCTTTGAGGCTGTGGCCATGTTATTTTTCTGTCCAACACGAATCTTCATTGGTTTCCTGTGAGGTGTTTTGGATCCCCATCTCTTGCTATGAACTGGCAAAACAGCAGAATCCCCTTCACAATCTTGATTTCTCAAAGGAAATAAGAGAACACTATACACCATGCAAGATATTAAAATATTGTCAAGGCCCAACACGGCTGAATACTGTGAGGAGATGGCCTGTGAGGCACCGCCTTTCAACTTTTCCCCCTTAGTATGGTGGTCAGTAACATGCGGGAGACTGCGGAGGGGGTCATTTTTTTAATTGGGAACTGATGTGCTTTTACTCAATTCGGGAACCTCACAAGCCAAATTTGTAGTATTTTGCACGAATTGCAAGAGATATTTACAAGTCGGCGGTTGAAGTGGAAGCTCCTATTGAGTTTGCTAGAGCATGGTTTGCCTAGCCTTCGATAGCTGAGTTGGTAGAGCGGAGGACTGTAGTGGTAAAACAGGCATCATTAGGTCACTGGTTCAAATCCGGCTCGAAGGACTTTTGCCAAATGCAAATTTTATTGAATACTTGGAAAGTAAAATACTTGGAAAATAAAATAACAGACAATTTATAATTATATTATATTCCCTCACTGAAAATAGATGCCTTTTGCTTTGAGGCTGTGGCCACGTTATTTTTCTGTCCAACACGAATCTTCATTGGTTTCCTGTGAGGTGTTTTGGATCCCCATCTCTTGCTATGAACTGGCAAAACAGCAGAATCTCCTTGACAATCTTGATTTCTCAAGGAAAATGAGAGAACACTATACACCATCCAAGGTATTAAAATATTGTCAAGGCCCAACACTGCTGAATACTCTGAGGAGATGGCCTGTGAGGCGCCGCCTTTCAACTTTTCCCCCTTAGTATGGTGGTCAGTAACATGCGGGAGACTGCAGAGTGGGTTATTTTTTTAATTGTCAACTGATGTGCTTTTACTCAATTCGGGAACCTCACAAGCCAAATTTGTAGTATTTTGCACGAATTGCAAGAGATGTTTGCATGTCGACAGCTGAAGTGGAAGCTCGTATTGAGCTTGCTAGAGAACAATTTGCCAAGCCTTCGATAGCTCAGTTGGTAGAGCGGAGGGCTGTGGTGGTAAAAGAGGCATTCTTAGGTCGCTCGTTCAAATCCGGCTCGAAGGACTTTTGCCAAATGCAAATTTTATTGAATACTTGGAAAGTACAATACTTGGAAAATAACATAACAGACAATTTATAATTATATTATATTTCATCACTGAAAATAGATGC
This sequence comes from Ambystoma mexicanum, assembly GCF_040938575.1. Lineage (NCBI taxonomy): Eukaryota > Metazoa > Chordata > Amphibia > Caudata > Ambystomatidae > Ambystoma > Ambystoma mexicanum. Next base: position 1,024,060,921 of record NC_090921.1, on the reverse strand, counting down.
CTTTTGCTTTGAGGCTGTGGCCACGTTATGTTTCTGTCCAACACCAATCTTCATTGGTTTCCTGTGAGGTGTTTTGGATCCCCATCTCTTGCTATGAACTGGCAAAACAGCAGAATCCCCTTGACAATCTTGATTTCTCAAGGGAAATGAGAGAACACTATACACCATCCAAGATATTAAAATATTGTCAAGGCCCAACACGGCTGAATACTCTGAGGAGATGGCCTGTCAGGCGCCGCCTTTCAACTTTTCCTCCTTACTGTGCTGGTCAGTAACATGCGGGAGACTGCGGAGGGGGTCATTTTCTTAATTGGGAACTGATGTGCTTTTACTCAATTCGGGAACCTCACAAGCCAAATTTGTAGTATTTTGCACGAATTGCAAGAGATGTTTACAAGTCGACGGTTGAAGTGGAAGCTCGTATTGAGTTTGCTAGAGTTGATTTGCCAAGCCTTCGATAGCTCAGTTGGTAGAGAGGAGGACTGTAGTTGTAAAACAAGCATCCTTAGGTCGCTGGTTCAAATCCGGCTCGAAGGACTTTTGCCAAATGCAAATTTTATTGAATACTTGGAAAGTAAAATACTTGGAAAGTAAAATAACAGACAATTTATAATTATATTATATTTCATCACTGAAAATAGATGCCTTTTGCTTTGAGGCTGTGGCCATGTTATTTTTCTGTCCAACACGAATCTTCATTTGTTTCCTGTGAGGTGTTTTGGATCCCCATCTCTTGCTATGAACTGGCAAAACAGCAGAATCCCCTTTACAATCTTGATTTCTCAAAGGAAATAAGAGAACACTATACACCATGCAAGATATTAAAATATTGTCAAGGCCCAACACGGCTGAATACTGTGAGGAGATGGCCTGTGAGGCACCGCCTTTCAACTTTTCCCCCTTAGTATGGTGGTCAGTAACATGCGGGAGACTGCGGAGGGGGTCATTTTTTTAATTGGGAACTGATGTGCTTTTACTCAATTCGGGAACCTCACAAGCCAAATTTGTAGTATTTTGCACGAATTGCAAGAGATGTTTGCATGTCGACGGTTGAAGTCGAAGCTCGTATTGAGCTTGCTAGAGACTGATTTGCCAAGCCTTCGATAGCTCAGTTGGTACAGCGGAGGACTGTAGTGGTAAAACAGACATCCTTAGGTCGCTGGTTCAAATCCGGCTCGAAGGACTTTTGCCAAATGCACATTTTATTGAATACTTGGAAAGTAACATACTTGGAAAGTAAAATAACAGACAATTTATAATTATATTATATTTCATCACTGAAAATAGATGCCTTTTGCTTTGAGGCTGTGACCATGTTATTTTTCTGTCCAACACCAATCTTCTTTGGTTTCCTGTGAGGTGTTTTTTTGATCCCCATCTCTTGCTATGAACTGGCAAAACAGCATAATCCCCTTGACAATCTTGATTTCTCAAGGAAAATGAGAGAACACTATACACCATCCAAGATATTAAAATATTGTCAAGGCCCAACACGGCTGAATACTCTGAGGAGATGGCCTGTGAGGTGCCGCCTTTCAACTTTTCCCCCTTAGTATGGTGGTCAGTAACATGCGGGAGACTGCGGAGGGGGTAATTTTTTTAATTGGGAACTGATGTGCTTTTACTCAATTCGGGAACCTCACAAGCCAAATTTGTAGTATTTTGCACGAATTGCAAGAGATGTTTGCATGTCGACGGTTGAAGTGGAAGCTCGAATTGAGCTAGCTAGAGAATGATTTGCCAAGCCTTCGATAGCTCAGTTGGTAGAGCGGAGGACTGTAGTGGTAAAACAGGCATCCTTAGGTCACTGGTTCAAATCCGGCTCGAAGGAGTTTTGACAAATGCAAATTTTATTGAATACTTGGAAAGTAAAATACTTGGAAAATAAAATAACAGACAATTTATAATTATATTATATTTCCTCACTGAAAATAGATGCCTTTTGCTTTGAGGCTCTGGCCACGTTATTTTTCTGTCCAACACGAATCTTCATTGGTTTCCTGCGAGGTGTTTTGGATCCCCATCTCTTGCTATGAACTGGCAAAACAGCAGAATCTCCTTGACAATCTTGATTTCTCAAGGAAAATGAGAGAACACTATACACCATCCAAGGTATTAAAATATTGTCAAGGCCCAACACTGCTGAATACTCTGAGGAGATGGCCTGTGAGGCGCCGCCTTTCAACTTTTCCCCCTTAGTATGGTGGTCAGTAACATGCGGGAGACTGCAGAGTGGGTTATTTTTTTAATTGTCAACTGATGTGCTTTTACTCAATTCGGGAACCTCACAAGCCAAATTTGTAGTATTTTGCACGAATTGCAAGAGATGTTTGCATGTCGACAGCTGAAGTGGAAGCTCGTATTGAGCTTGCTAGAGAACAATTTTCCAAGCCTTCGATAGCTTAGTTGGTAGAGCGGAGGGCTGTGGTGGTAAAAGAGGCATCCTTAGGTCGCTCGTTCAAATCTGGCTCGAAGGACTTTTGCCAAATGCAAATTTTATTGAATACTTGGAAAGTACAATACTTGGAAAATAACATAACAGACAATTTATAATTATATTATATTTCATCACTGAAAATAGATGCCTTTTGCTTTGAGGCTGTGGCCACGTTATGTTTCTGTCCAACACCAATCTTCATTGGTTTCCTGTGAGGTGTTTTGGATCCCCATCTCTTGCTATGAACTGGCAAAACAGCAGAATCCCCTTGACAATCTTGATTTCTCAAGGGAAATGAGAGAACACTATACACCATCCAAGATATTAAAATATTGTCAAGGCCCAACACGGCTGAATACTCTGAGGAGATGGCCTGTCAGGCGCCGCCTTTCAACTTTTCCTCCTTACTGTGCTGGTCAGTAACATGCGGGAGACTGCGGAGGGGGTCATTTTCTTAATTGGGAACTGATGTGCTTTTACTCAATTCGGGAACCTCACAAGCCAAATTTGTAGTATTTTGCACGAATTGCAAGAGATGTTTACAAGTCGACGGTTGAAGTGGAAGCTCGTATTGAGTTTGCTAGAGTTGATTTGCCAAGCCTTCGATAGCTCAGTTGGTAGAGCGGAGGACTGTAGTTGTAAAACAAGCATCCTTAGGTCGCTGGTTCAAATCCGGCTTGAAGGACTTTTGCCAAATGCAAATTTTATTGAATACTTGGAAAGTAAAATACTTGGAAAGTAAAATAACAGACAATTTATAATTATATTATATTTCATCACTGAAAATAGATGCCTTTTGCTTTGAGGCTGTGGCCACGTTATTTTTCTGTCCAACACCAATCTTCATTGGTTTCCTGTGAGGTGTTTTGGATCCCCATCTCTTGCTATGAACTGGCAAAACAGCAGAATCCCCTTGACAATCTTGATTTCTCAAGGGAAATGAGAGAACACTATACACCATCCAAGATATTAAAATATTGTCAAGGCCCAACACGGCTGAATACTCTGAGGAGATGGCCTGTGAGGCGCCGCCTTTCAACTTTTCCCCCTTAGTATGGTGGTCAGTAACATGCGGGAGACTGCGGAGGGGGTCATTTTTTTAATTGGGAACTGATGTGCTTTTACTCAATTCGGGAACCTCACAAGCCAAATTTGTAGTATTTTGCACGAATTGCAAGAGATGTTTACAAGTCGACGGTTGAAGTTGAAGCTCGTATTGAGTTTGCTAGAGAATGATTTGCCAAGCGTTCGATAGCTCAGTTGGTAGAGCGGAGGACTGTAGTGATAAAACAGGCATCCTTAGGTCGCTTCTTCAAATCCGGCTCGAAGGACTTTTGCCAAATGCACATTTTATTGAATACTTGGAAAGTAAAATACTTGGAAAGTAAAATAACAGACAATTTATAATTATATTATATTTCATCACTGAAAATAGATGCCTTTTGCTTTGAGGCTGTGGCCACGTTATTTTTCTGTCCAACACAAATCTTCATTGGTTTCCTGTGAGGTGTTTTGGATCCCCATCTCTTGCTATGAACTGGCAAAACAGCAGAATCCCCTTGACAATCTTGATTTCTCAAGGAAAATGAGAGAACACTATACACCATCCAAGATATTAAAATATTGTCAAGGCCCAACACGGCTGAATACTCTGAGGAGATGGCCTGTGAGGTGCCGCCTTTCAACTTTTCCCCCCTTAGTATGGTGGTCAGTAACATGCGGGAGACTGCGGAGGGGGTCATTTTTTTAATTGGGAACTGATGTGCTTTTACTCAATTCGGGAACCTCACAAGCCAAATTTGTAGTATTTTGCACGAATTGCAAGAGATGTTTGCATGTCGACGGTTGAAGTGGAAGCTCGAATTGAGCTAGCTAGAGAATGATTTGCCAAGCCTTCGATAGCTCAGTTGGTAGAGCGGAGGACTGTAGTGGTAAAACAGGCATCCTTAGGTCGCTGGTTCAAATCCGGCTCGACGGACTTTTGACAAATGCAAATTTTATTGAATACTTGGAAAGTAAAATACTTGGAAAATAAAATAACAGACAATTTATAATTATATTATATTTCCTCACTGAAAATAGATGCCTTTTGCTTTGAGGCTCTGGCCACGTTATTTTTCTGTCCAACACGAATCTTCATTGGTTTCCTGCGAGGTGTTTTGGATCCCCATCTCTTGCTATGAACTGGCAAAACAGCAGAATCTCCTTGACAATCTTGATTTCTCAAGGAAAATGAGAGAACACTATACACCATCCAAGGTATTAAAATATTGTCAAGGCCCAACACTGCGGAATACTCTGAGGAGATGGCCTGTGAGGCGCCGCCTTTCAACTTTTCCCCCTTAGTATGGTGGTCAGTAACATGCGGGAGACTGCAGAGTGGGTTATTTTTTTAATTGTCAACTGATGTGCTTTTACTCAATTCGGGAACCTCACAAGCCAAATTTGTAGTATTTTGCACGAATTGCAAGAGATGTTTGCATGTCGACAGCTGAAGTGGAAGCTCGTATTGAGCTTGCTAGAGAACAATTTGCCAAGCCTTTGATAGCTCAGTTGGTAGAGCGGAGGGCTGTAGTGGTAAAAGAGGCATCCTTAGGTCGCTCGTTCAAATCCGGCTTGAAGGACTTTTGCCAAATGCAAATTTTATTGAATACTTGGAAAGTAAAATACTTGGAAAGTAAAATAACAGACAATTTATAATTATATTATATTTCATCACTGAAAATAGATGCCTTTTGCTTTGAGGCTGTGGCCACGTTATTTTTCTGTCCAACACCAATCTTTATTGGTTTCCTGTGAGGTGTTTTGGATCCCCATCTCTTGCTATGAACTGGCAAAACAGCAGAATCCCCTTGACAATCTTGATTTCTCAAGGGAAATGAGAGAACACTATACACCATCCAAGATATTAAAATATTGTCAAGGCCCAACACGGCTGAATACTCTGAGGAGATGGCCTGTGAGGCGCCGCCTTTCAACTTTTCCCCCTTAGTATGGTGGTCAGTAACATGCGGGAGACTGCGGAGGGGGTCATTTTTTTAATTGGGAACTGATGTGCTTTTACTCAATTCGGGAACCTCACAAGCCAAATTTGTAGTATTTTGCACGAATTGCAAGAGATGTTTACAAGTCGACGGTTGAAGTTGAAGCTCGTATTGAGTTTGCTAGAGAATGATTTGCCAAGCGTTCGATAGCTCAGTTGGTAGAGCGGAGGACTGTAGTGATAAAACAGGCACCCTTAGGTCGCTTCTTCAAATCCGGCTCGAAGGACTTTTGCCAAATGCACATTTTATTGAATACTTGGAAAGTAAAATACTTGGAAAGTAAAATAACAGACAATTTATAATTATATTATATTTCATCACTGAAAATAGATGCCTTTTGCTTTGAGGCTGTGGCCACGTTATGTTTCTGTCCAACACCAATCTTCATTGGTTTCCTGTGAGGTGTTTTGGATCCCCATCTCTTGCTATGAACTGGCAAAACAGCAGAATCCCCTTGACAATCTTGATTTCTCAAGGGAAATGAGAGAACACTATACACCATCCAAGATATTAAAATATTGTCAAGGCCCAACACGGCTGAATACTCTGAGGAGATGGCCTGTCAGGCGCCGCCTTTCAACTTTTCCTCCTTACTGTGCTGGTCAGTAACATGCGGGAGACTGCGGAGGGGGTCATTTTCTTAATTGGGAACTGATGTGCTTTTACTCAATTCGGGAACCTCACAAGCCAAATTTGTAGTATTTTGCACGAATTGCAAGAGATGTTTACAAGTCGACGGTTGAAGTGGAAGCTCGTATTGAGTTTGCTAGAGTTGATTTGCCAAGCCTTCGATAGCTCAGTTGGTAGAGCGGAGGACTGTAGTTGTAAAACAAGCATCCTTAGGTCGCTGGTTCAAATCCGGCTTGAAGGACTTTTGCCAAATGCAAATTTTATTGAATACTTGGAAAGTAAAATACTTGGAAAGTAAAATAACAGACAATTTATAATTATATTATATTTCATCACTGAAAATAGATGCCTTTTGCTTTGAGGCTGTGGCCACGTTATTTTTCTGTCCAACACCAATCTTCATTGGTTTCCTGTGAGGTGTTTTGGATCCCCATCTCTTGCTATGAACTGGCAAAACAGCAGAATCCCCTTGACAATCTTGATTTCTCAAGGGAAATGAGAGAACACTATACACCATCCAAGATATTAAAATATTGTCAAGGCCCAACACGGCTGAATACTCTGAGGAGATGGCCTGTCAGGCGCCGCCTTTCAACTTTTCCTCCTTACTGTGCTGGTCAGTAACATGCGGGAGACTGCGGAGGGGGTCATTTTCTTAATTGGGAACTGATGTGCTTTTACTCAATTCGGGAACCTCACAAGCCAAATTTGTAGTATTTTGCACGAATTGCAAGAGATGTTTACAAGTCGACGGTTGAAGTGGAAGCTCGTATTGAGTTTGCTAGAGTTGATTTGCCAAGCCTTCGATAGCTCAGTTGGTAGAGCGGAGGACTGTAGTTGTAAAACAAGCATCCTTAGGTCGCTGGTTCAAATCCGGCTTGAAGGACTTTTGCCAAATGCAAATTTTATTGAATACTTGGAAAGTAAAATACTTGGAAAGTAAAATAACAGACAATTTATAATTATATTATATTTCATCACTGAAAATAGATGCCTTTTGCTTTGAGGCTGTGGCCACGTTATTTTTCTGTCCAACACCAATCTTTATTGGTTTCCTGTGAGGTGTTTTGGATCCCCATCTCTTGCTATGAACTGGCAAAACAGCAGAATCCCCTTGACAATCTTGATTTCTCAAGGGAAATGAGAGAACACTATACACCATCCAAGATATTAAAATATTGTCAAGGCCCAACACGGCTGAATACTCTGAGGAGATGGCCTGTGAGGCGCCGCCTTTCAACTTTTCCCCCTTAGTATGGTGGTCAGTAACATGCGGGAGACTGCGGAGGGGGTCATTTTTTTAATTGGGAACTGATGTGCTTTTACTCAATTCGGGAACCTCACAAGCCAAATTTGTAGTATTTTGCACGAATTGCAAGAGATGTTTACAAGTCGACGGTTGAAGTTGAAGCTCGTATTGAGTTTGCTAGAGAATGATTTGCCAAGCGTTCGATAGCTCAGTTGGTAGAGCGGAGGACTGTAGTGATAAAACAGGCACCCTTAGGTCGCTTCTTCAAATCCGGCTCGAAGGACTTTTGCCAAATGCACATTTTATTGAATACTTGGAAAGTAAAATACTTGGAAAGTAAAATAACAGACAATTTATAATTATATTATATTTCATCACTGAAAATAGATGCCTTTTGCTTTGAGGCTGTGGCCACGTTATTTTTCTGTCCAACACAAATCTTCATTGGTTTCCTGTGAGGTGTTTTGGATCCCCATCTCTTGCTATGAACTGGCAAAACAGCAGAATCCCCTTGACAATCTTGATTTCTCAAGGAAAATGAGAGAACACTATACACCATCCAAGATATTAAAATATTGTCAAGGCCCAACACGGCTGAATACTCTGAGGAGATGGCCTGTGAGGTGCCGCCTTTCAACTTTTCCCCCTTAGTATGGTGGTCAGTAACATGCGGGAGACTGCGGAGGGGGTCATTTTTTTAATTGGGAACTGATGTGCTTTTACTCAATTTCGGGAACCTCACAAGCCAAATTTGTAGTATTTTGCACGAATTGCAAGAGATGTTTACAAGTCGAAGGTTGAAGTGGAAGCTCGTATTGAGTTTGCTAGAGTTGCTTTGCCAAGCCTTCGATAGCTCAGTTGGTAGAGCGGAGGACTGTAGTGGTAAAACAGGCATCCTTAGGTCGCTGATTCAAATCCGGCTTGAAGGACTTTTGCCAAATGCACATTTTATTGAATACTTGGAAAGTAAAATACTTGGAAAGTAAAATAACAGACAATTTATAATTATATTATATTTCATCACTGAAAATAGATGCCTTTTGCTTTGAGGCTGTTGCCACGTTATGTTTCTGTCCAACACCAATCTTCATTGGTTTCCTGTGAGGTGTTTTGGATCCCCATCTCTTGCTATGAACTGGCAAAACAGCAGAATCCCCTTGACAATCTTGATTTCTCAAGGGAAATGAGAGAACACTATACACCATCCAAGATATTAAAATATTGTCAAGGCCCAACACGGCTGAATACTCTGAGGAGATGGCCTGTGAGGCGCCGCCTTTCAACTTTTCCCCCTTAGTATGGTGGTCAGTAACATGCGGGAGACTGCGGAGGGGGTCATTTTTTTAATTGGGAACTGATGTGCTTTTACTCAATTCGGGAACCTCACAAGCCAAATTTGTAGTATTTTGCACGAATTGCAAGAGATGTTTACAAGTCGACGGTTGAAGTTGAAGCTCGTATTGAGTTTGCTAGAGAATGATTTGCCAAGAGTTCGATAGCTCAGGTGGTAGAGCGGAGGACTGTAGTGGTAAAACAAGCATCCTTAGGTCGCTGGTTCAAATCCGGCTCGAAGGGCTTTTGCCAAATGAACATTTTATTGAATACTTGGAAAGTAAAATACTTGGAAAGTAAAATAACAGACAATTTATAATTATATTATATTTCATCACTGAAAATAGATGCCTTTTGCTTTGAGGCTGTGGCCACGTTATTTTTCTGTCCAACACGAATCTTCATTGGTTTCCTGTGAGGTGTTTTGGATCCCCATCTCTTGCTATGAACTGACAAAACAGCAGAATCCCCTTGACAATCTTGATTTCTCAAGGGAAATGGGAGAACACTATACACCATCCAAGATATTAAAATATTGTCAAGGCGGAACACTGATGAATACTCTGAGGAGATGGCCTGTGAGGCGCCGCCTTTCAACTTTTCCTCCTTAGTATGGTGGTCAGTAACATGCGGGAGACTGCGGAGGGGGTCATTTTTTTAATTGGGAACTGATGTGCTTTTACTCAATTCGGGAACCTCACAAGCCAAATTTGTAGTATTTTGCACGATTGCAAGAGATGTTTGCATGTTGACGGTTGAAGTGGAAGCTCGAATTGAGCTTGCTAGAGAGTGATTTGATAAGCCTTCGATAGCTCAGTTGGTGGAGCGGAGGACTGTAATGGTAAAACAGGCATCCTTAGGTCGCTGGTTCAAATCCGGCTCGAAGGACTTTTGCCAAATGCAAATTTTATTGAATACTTGGAAAGTAAAATACTTGGAAAATAAAATAACAGACAATTTATAATTATATTATATTTCATCACTGAAAATAGATGCCTTTTGCTTTGAGGCTGTGGCCACGTTATGTTTCTGCCCAACACCAATCTTCATTGGTTTCCTGTGAGGTGTTTTGGATCCCCATCTCTTGCTATGAACTGGCAAAACAGCAGAATCCCCTTGACAATCTTGATTTCTCAAGGGAAATGAGAGAACACTATACACCATCCAAGATATTAAAATATTGTCAAGGCCCAACACGGCTGAATACTCTGAGGAGATGGCCTGTGAGGCGCCGCCTTTCAACTTTTCCCCCTTAGTATGGTGGTCAGTAACATGCGGGAGACTGCGGAGGGGGTCATTTTTTTAATTGGGAACTGATGTGCTTTTACTCAATTCGGGAACCTCACAAGCCAAATTTGTAGTATTTTGCACGAATTGCAAGAGATGTTTACAAGTCGACGGTTGAAGTGGAAGCTCGTATTGAGTTTGCTAGAGATTGATTTGCCAAGCCTTAGATAGCTCAGTTGGTAGAGCGGAGGACTGTAGTGGTAAAACAAGCATCCTTAGGTCGCTGGTTCAAATCCGGCTCGAAGGACTGTTGCCAAATGCACATTTTAATGAATACTTGGAAAGTAAAATACTTGGAAAGTATAATAACAGACAATTTATAATTATATTATATTTCATCACTGAGAATAGATGCCTTTTGCTTTGAGGCTGTGGCCATGTTATTTTTCTGTCCAACACGAATCTTCATTGGTTTCCTGTGAGGTGTTTTGGATCCCCATCTCTTGCTATGAACTGGCAAAACAGCAGAATCCCCTTCACAATCTTGATTTCTCAAAGGAAATAAGAGAACACTATACACCATGCAAGATATTAAAATATTGTCAAGGCCCAACACGGCTGAATACTGTGAGGAGATGGCCTGTGAGGCACCGCCTTTCAACTTTTCCCCCTTAGTATGGTGGTCAGTAACATGCGGGAGACTGCGGAGGGGGTCATTTTTTTAATTGGGAACTGATGTGCTTTTACTCAATTCGGGAACCTCACAAGCCAAATTTGTAGTATTTTGCACGAATTGCAAGAGATATTTACAAGTCGGCGGTTGAAGTGGAAGCTCCTATTGAGTTTGCTAGAGCATGGTTTGCCTAGCCTTCGATAGCTGAGTTGGTAGAGCGGAGGACTGTAGTGGTAAAACAGGCATCATTAGGTCACTGGTTCAAATCCGGCTCGAAGGACTTTTGCCAAATGCAAATTTTATTGAATACTTGGAAAGTAAAATACTTGGAAAATAAAATAACAGACAATTTATAATTATATTATATTCCCTCACTGAAAATAGATGCCTTTTGCTTTGAGGCTGTGGCCACGTTATTTTTCTGTCCAACACGAATCTTCATTGGTTTCCTGTGAGGTGTTTTGGATCCCCATCTCTTGCTATGAACTGGCAAAACAGCAGAATCTCCTTGACAATCTTGATTTCTCAAGGAAAATGAGAGAACACTATACACCATCCAAGGTATTAAAATATTGTCAAGGCCCAACACTGCTGAATACTCTGAGGAGATGGCCTGTGAGGCGCCGCCTTTCAACTTTTCCCCCTTAGTATGGTGGTCAGTAACATGCGGGAGACTGCAGAGTGGGTTATTTTTTTAATTGTCAACTGATGTGCTTTTACTCAATTCGGGAACCTCACAAGCCAAATTTGTAGTATTTTGCACGAATTGCAAGAGATGTTTGCATGTCGACAGCTGAAGTGGAAGCTCGTATTGAGCTTGCTAGAGAACAATTTGCCAAGCCTTCGATAGCTCAGTTGGTAGAGCGGAGGGCTGTGGTGGTAAAAGAGGCATTCTTAGGTCGCTCGTTCAAATCCGGCTCGAAGGACTTTTGCCAAATGCAAATTTTATTGAATACTTGGAAAGTACAATACTTGGAAAATAACATAACAGACAATTTATAATTATATTATATTTCATCACTGAAAATAGATGCCTTTTGCTTTGAGGCTGTGGCCACGTTATGTTTCTGTCCAACACCAATCTTCATTGGTTTCCTGTGAGGTGTTTTGGATCCCCATCTCTTGCTATGAACTGGCAAAACAGCAGAATCCCCTTGACAATCTTGATTTCTCAAGGGAAATGAGAGAACACTATACACCATCCAAGATATTAAAATATTGTCAAGGCCCAACACGGCTGAATACTCTGAGGAGATGGCCTGTCAGGCGCCGCCTTTCAACTTTTCCTCCTTACTGTGCTGGTCAGTAACATGCGGGAGACTGCGGAGGGGGTCATTTTCTTAATTGGGAACTGATGTGCTTTTACTCAATTCGGGAACCTCACAAGCCAAATTTGTAGTATTTTGCACGAATTGCAAGAGATGTTTACAAGTCGACGGTTGAAGTGGAAGCTCGTATTGAGTTTGCTAGAGTTGATTTGCCAAGCCTTCGATAGCTCAGTTGGTAGAGAGGAGGACTGTAGTTGTAAAACAAGCATCCTTAGGTCGCTGGTTCAAATCCGGCTCGAAGGACTTTTGCCAAATGCAAATTTTATTGAATACTTGGAAAGTAAAATACTTGGAAAGTAAAATAACAGACAATTTATAATTATATTATATTTCATCACTGAAAATAGATGCCTTTTGCTTTGAGGCTGTGGCCACGTTATTTTTCTGTCCAACACCAATCTTCATTGGTTTCCTGTGAGGTGTTTTGGATCCCCATCCCTTGCTATGAACTGGCAAAACAGCAGAATCCCCTTGACAATCTTGATTTCTCAAGGGAAATGAGAGAACACTATACACCATTCAAGATATTAAAATATTGTCAAGGCCCAACACGGCTGAATACTCTGAGGAGATGGCCTGTGAGGCGCCGCCTTTCCACTTTTCCCCCTTAGTATGGTGGTCAGTAACATGCGGGAGACTGCGGAGGGGGTCATTTTTTTAATTGGGAACTGATGTGCTTTTACTCAATTCGGGAACCTCACAAGCCAAATTTGTAGTATTTTGCACGATTGCAAGAGATGTTTGCATGTCGACGGTTGAAGTGGAAGCTCGAATTGAGCTTGCTAGAGAGTGATTTGATAAGCCTTCGATAGCTCAGTTGGTAGAGCGGAGGACTGTAGTGGTAAAACAGGCATCCTTAGGTCGCTGGTTCAAATCCGGCTCGAAGGACTTTTGCCAAATGCAAATTTTATTGAATACTTGGAAAGTAAAATACTTGGAAAATAAAATAACAGACAATTTATAATTATATTATATTTCATCACTGAAAATAGATGCCTTTTGCTTTGAGGCTGTGGCCACGTTATGTTTCTGCCCAACACCAATCTTCATTGGTTTCCTGTGAGGTGTTTTGGATCCCCATCTCTTGCTATGAACTGGCAAAACAGCAGAATCCCCTTGACAATCTTGATTTCTCAAGGGAAATGAGAGAACACTATACACCATCCAAGATATTAAAATATTGTCAAGGCCCAACACGGCTGAATACTCTGAGGAGATGGCCTGTGAGGCGCCGCCTTTCAACTTTTCCCCCTTAGTATGGTGGTCAGTAACATGCGGGAGACTGCGGAGGGGGTCATTTTTTTAATTGGGAACTGATGTGCTTTTACTCAATTCGGGAACCTCACAAGCCAAATTTGTAGTATTTTGCACGAATTGCAAGAGATGTTTACAAGTCGACGGTTGAAGTGGAAGCTCGTATTGAGTTTGCTAGAGATTGATTTGCCAAGCCTTAGATAGCTCAGTTGGTAGAGCGGAGGACTGTAGTGGTAAAACAGGCATCCTTAGGTCGCTGGTTCAAATCCGGCTCGAAGGACTTTTGCCAAATGCACATTTTAATGAATACTTGGAAAGTAAAATACTTGGAAAGTATAATAACAGACAATTTATAATTATATTATATTTCATCACTGAAAATAGATGCCTTTTGCTTTGAGGCTGTGGCCATGTTATTTTTCTGTCCAACACGAATCTTCATTTGTTTCCTGTGAGGTGTTTTGGATCCCCATCTCTTGCTATGAACTGGCAAAACAGCAGAATCCCCTTTACAATCTTGATTTCTCAAAGGAAATAAGAGAACACTATACACCATGCAAGATATTAAAATATTGTCAAGGCCCAACACGGCTGAATACTGTGAGGAGATGGCCTGTGAGGCACCGCCTTTCAACTTTTCCCCCTTAGTATGGTGGTCAGTAACATGCGGGAGACTGCGGAGGGGGTCATTTTTTTAATTGGGAACTGATGTGCTTTTACTCAATTCGGGAACCTCACAAGCCAAATTTGTAGTATTTTGCACGAATTGCAAGAGATGTTTGCATGTCGACGGTTGAAGTCGAAGCTCGTATTGAGCTTGCTAGAGACTGATTTGCCAAGCCTTCGATAGCTCAGTTGGTACAGCGGAGGACTGTAGTGGTAAAACAGACATCCTTAGGTCGCTGGTTCAAATCCGGCTCGAAGGACTTTTGCCAAATGCACATTTTATTGAATACTTGGAAAGTAACATACTTGGAAAGTAAAATAACAGACAATTTATAATTATATTATATTTCATCACTGAAAATAGATGCCTTTTGCTTTGAGGCTGTGACCATGTTATTTTTCTGTCCAACACCAATCTTCTTTGGTTTCCTGTGAGGTGTTTTTTTGATCCCCATCTCTTGCTATGAACTGGCAAAACAGCATAATCCCCTTGACAATCTTGATTTCTCAAGGAAAATGAGAGAACACTATACACCATCCAAGATATTAAAATATTGTCAAGGCCCAACACGGCTGAATACTCTGAGGAGATGGCCTGTGAGGTGCCGCCTTTCAACTTTTCCCCCTTAGTATGGTGGTCAGTAACATGCGGGAGACTGCGGAGGGGGTAATTTTTTTAATTGGGAACTGATGTGCTTTTACTCAATTCGGGAACCTCACAAGCCAAATTTGTAGTATTTTGCACGAATTGCAAGAGATGTTTGCATGTCGACGGTTGAAGTGGAAGCTCGAATTGAGCTAGCTAGAGAATGATTTGCCAAGCCTTCGATAGCTCAGTTGGTAGAGCGGAGGACTGTAGTGGTAAAACAGGCATCCTTAGGTCACTGGTTCAAATCCGGCTCGAAGGACTTTTGACAAATGCAAATTTTATTGAATACTTGGAAAGTAAAATACTTGGAAAATAAAATAACAGACAATTTATAATTATATTATATTTCCTCACTGAAAATAGATGCCTTTTGCTTTGAGGCTCTGGCCACGTTATTTTTCTGTCCAACACGAATCTTCATTGGTTTCCTGCGAGGTGTTTTGGATCCCCATCTCTTGCTATGAACTGGCAAAACAGCAGAATCTCCTTGACAATCTTGATTTCTCAAGGAAAATGAGAGAACACTATACACCATCCAAGGTATTAAAATATTGTCAAGGCCCAACACTGCTGAATACTCTGAGGAGATGGCCTGTGAGGCGCCGCCTTTCAACTTTTCCCCCTTAGTATGGTGGTCAGTAACATGCGGGAGACTGCAGAGTGGGTTATTTTTTTAATTGTCAACTGATGTGCTTTTACTCAATTCGGGAACCTCACAAGCCAAATTTGTAGTATTTTGCACGAATTGCAAGAGATGTTTGCATGTCGACAGCTGAAGTGGAAGCTCGTATTGAGCTTGCTAGAGAACAATTTTCCAAGCCTTCGATAGCTCAGTTGGTAGAGCGGAGGGCTGTGGTGGTAAAAGAGGCATCCTTAGGTCGCTCGTTCAAATCCGGCTCGAAGGACTTTTGCCAAATGCAAATTTTATTGAATACTTGGAAAGTACAATACTTGGAAAATAACATAACAGACAATTTATAATTATATTATATTTCATCACTGAAAATAGATGCCTTTTGCTTTGAGGCTGTGGCCACGTTATGTTTCTGTCCAACACCAATCTTCATTGGTTTCCTGTGAGGTGTTTTGGATCCCCATCTCTTGCTATGAACTGGCAAAACAGCAGAATCCCCTTGACAATCTTGATTTCTCAAGGGAAATGAGAGAACACTATACACCATCCAAGATATTAAAATATTGTCAAGGCCCAACACGGCTGAATACTCTGAGGAGATGGCCTGTCAGGCGCCGCCTTTCAACTTTTCCTCCTTACTGTGCTGGTCAGTAACATGCGGGAGACTGCGGAGGGGGTCATTTTCTTAATTGGGAACTGATGTGCTTTTACTCAATTCGGGAACCTCACAAGCCAAATTTGTAGTATTTTGCACGAATTGCAAGAGATGTTTACAAGTCGACGGTTGAAGTGGAAGCTCGTATTGAGTTTGCTAGAGTTGATTTGCCAAGCCTTCGATAGCTCAGTTGGTAGAGCGGAGGACTGTAGTTGTAAAACAAGCATCCTTAGGTCGCTGGTTCAAATCCGGCTTGAAGGACTTTTGCCAAATGCAAATTTTATTGAATACTTGGAAAGTAAAATACTTGGAAAGTAAAATAACAGACAATTTATAATTATATTATATTTCATCACTGAAAATAGATGCCTTTTGCTTTGAGGCTGTGGCCACGTTATTTTTCTGTCCAACACCAATCTTCATTGGTTTCCTGTGAGGTGTTTTGGATCCCCATCTCTTGCTATGAACTGGCAAAACAGCAGAATCCCCTTGACAATCTTGATTTCTCAAGGGAAATGAGAGAACACTATACACCATCCAAGATATTAAAATATTGTCAAGGCCCAACACGGCTGAATACTCTGAGGAGATGGCCTGTGAGGCGCCGCCTTTCAACTTTTCCCCCTTAGTATGGTGGTCAGTAACATGCGGGAGACTGCGGAGGGGGTCATTTTTTTAATTGGGAACTGATGTGCTTTTACTCAATTCGGGAACCTCACAAGCCAAATTTGTAGTATTTTGCACGAATTTCAAGAGATGTTTACAAGTCGACGGTTGAAGTTGAAGCTCGTATTGAGTTTGCTAGAGAATGATTTGCCAAGCGTTCGATAGCTCAGTTGGTAGAGCGGAGGACTGTAGTGATAAAACAGGCATCCTTAGGTCGCTTCTTCAAATCCGGCTCGAAGGACTTTTGCCAAATGCACATTTTATTGAATACTTGGAAAGTAAAATACTTGGAAAGTAAAATAACAGACAATTTATAATTATATTATATTTCATCACTGAAAATAGATGCCTTTTGCTTTGAGGCTGTGGCCACGTTATTTTTCTGTCCAACACAAATCTTCATTGGTTTCCTGTGAGGTGTTTTGGATCCCCATCTCTTGCTATGAACTGGCAAAACAGCAGAATCCCCTTGACAATCTTGATTTCTCAAGGAAAATGAGAGAACACTATACACCATCCAAGATATTAAAATATTGTCAAGGCCCAACACGGCTGAATACTCTGAGGAGATGGCCTGTGAGGTGCCGCCTTTCAACTTTTCCCCCCTTAGTATGGTGGTCAGTAACATGCGGGAGACTGCGGAGGGGGTCATTTTTTTAATTGGGAACTGATGTGCTTTTACTCAATTCGGGAACCTCACAAGCCAAATTTGTAGTATTTTGCACGAATTGCAAGAGATGTTTGCATGTCGACGGTTGAAGTGGAAGCTCGAATTGAGCTAGCTAGAGAATGATTTGCCTAGCCTTCGATAGCTCAGTTGGTAGAGCGGAGGACTGTAGTGGTAAAACAGGCATCCTTAGGTCGCTGGTTCAAATCCGGCTCGACGGACTTTTGACAAATGCAAATTTTATTGAATACTTGGAAAGTAAAATACTTGGAAAATAAAATAACAGACAATTTATAATTATATTATATTTCCTCACTGAAAATAGATGCCTTTTGCTTTGAGGCTCTGGCCACGTTATTTTTCTGTCCAACACGAATCTTCATTGGTTTCCTGCGAGGTGTTTTGGATCCCCATCTCTTGCTATGAACTGGCAAAACAGCAGAATCTCCTTGACAATCTTGATTTCTCAAGGAAAATGAGAGAACACTATACACCATCCAAGGTATTAAAATATTGTCAAGGCCCAACACTGCGGAATACTCTGAGGAGATGGCCTGTGAGGCGCCGCCTTTCAACTTTTCCCCCTTAGTATGGTGGTCAGTAACATGCGGGAGACTGCAGAGTGGGTTATTTTTTTAATTGTCAACTGATGTGCTTTTACTCAATTCGGGAACCTCACAAGCCAAATTTGTAGTATTTTGCACGAATTGCAAGAGATGTTTGCATGTCGACAGCTGAAGTGGAAGCTCGTATTGAGCTTGCTAGAGAACAATTTGCCAAGCCTTTGATAGCTCAGTTGGTAGAGCGGAGGGCTGTAGTGGTAAAAGAGGCATCCTTAGGTCGCTCGTTCAAATCCGGCTCGAAGGACTTTTGCCAAATGCAAATTTTATTGAATACTTGGAAAGTACAATACTTGGAAAATAACATAACAGACAATTTATAATTATATTATATTTCATCACTGAAAATAGATGCCTTTTGCTTTGAGGCTGTGGCCACGTTATGTTTCTGTCCAACACCAATCTTCATTGGTTTCCTGTGAGGTGTTTTGGATCCCCATCTCTTGCTATGAACTGGCAAAACAGCAGAATCCCCTTGACAATCTTGATTTCTCAAGGGAAATGAGAGAACACTATACACCATCCAAGATATTAAAATATTGTCAAGGCCCAACACGGCTGAATACTCTGAGGAGATGGCCTGTCAGGCGCCGCCTTTCAACTTTTCCTCCTTACTGTGCTGGTCAGTAACATGCGGGAGACTGCGGAGGGGGTCATTTTCTTAATTGGGAACTGATGTGCTTTTACTCAATTCGGGAACCTCACAAGCCAAATTTGTAGTATTTTGCACGAATTGCAAGAGATGTTTACAAGTCGACGGTTGAAGTGGAAGCTCGTATTGAGTTTGCTAGAGTTGATTTGCCAAGCCTTCGATAGCTCAGTTGGTAGAGCGGAGGACTGTAGTTGTAAAACAAGCATCCTTAGGTCGCTGGTTCAAATCCGGCTTGAAGGACTTTTGCCAAATGCAAATTTTATTGAATACTTGGAAAGTAAAATACTTGGAAAGTAAAATAACAGACAATTTATAATTATATTATATTTCATCACTGAAAATAGATGCCTTTTGCTTTGAGGCTGTGGCCACGTTATTTTTCTGTCCAACACCAATCTTTATTGGTTTCCTGTGAGGTGTTTTGGATCCCCATCTCTTGCTATGAACTGGCAAAACAGCAGAATCCCCTTGACAATCTTGATTTCTCAAGGGAAATGAGAGAACACTATACACCATCCAAGATATTAAAATATTGTCAAGGCCCAACACGGCTGAATACTCTGAGGAGATGGCCTGTGAGGCGCCGCCTTTCAACTTTTCCCCCTTAGTATGGTGGTCAGTAACATGCGGGAGACTGCGGAGGGGGTCATTTTTTTAATTGGGAACTGATGTGCTTTTACTCAATTCGGGAACCTCACAAGCCAAATTTGTAGTATTTTGCACGAATTGCAAGAGATGTTTACAAGTCGACGGTTGAAGTTGAAGCTCGTATTGAGTTTGCTAGAGAATGATTTGCCAAGCGTTCGATAGCTCAGTTGGTAGAGCGGAGGACTGTAGTGATAAAACAGGCACCCTTAGGTCGCTTCTTCAAATCCGGCTCGAAGGACTTTTGCCAAATGCACATTTTATTGAATACTTGGAAAGTAAAATACTTGGAAAGTAAAATAACAGACAATTTATAATTATATTATATTTCATCACTGAAAATAGATGCCTTTTGCTTTGAGGCTGTGGCCACGTTATTTTTCTGTCCAACACAAATCTTCATTGGTTTCCTGTGAGGTGTTTTGGATCCCCATCTCTTGCTATGAACTGGCAAAACAGCAGAATCCCCTTGACAAGCTTGATTTCTCAAGGAAAATGAGAGAACACTATACACCATCCAAGATATTAAAATATTGTCAAGGCCCAACACGGCTGAATACTCTGAGGAGATGGCCTGTGAGGTGCCGCCTTTCAACTTTTCCCCCTTAGTATGGTGGTCAGTAACATGCGGGAGACTGCGGAGGGGGTCATTTTTTTAATTGGGAACTGATGTGCTTTTACTCAATTTCGGGAACCTCACAAGCCAAATTTGTAGTATTTTGCACGAATTGCAAGAGATGTTTACAAGTCGAAGGTTGAAGTGGAAGCTCGTATTGAGTTTGCTAGAGTTGCTTTGCCAAGCCTTCGATAGCTCAGTTGGTAGAGCGGAGGACTGTAGTGGTAAAACAGGCATCCTTAGGTCGCTGATTCAAATCCGGCTTGAAGGACTTTTGCCAAATGCACATTTTATTGAATACTTGGAAAGTAAAATACTTGGAAAGTAAAATAACTGACAATTTATAATTATATTATATTTCATCACTGAAAATAGATGCCTTTTGCTTTGAGGCTGTTGCCACGTTATGTTTCTGTCCAACACCAATCTTCATTGGTTTCCTGTGAGGTGTTTTGGATCCCCATCTCTTGCTATGAACTGGCAAAACAGCAGAATCCCCTTGACAATCTTGATTTCTCAAGGGAAATGAGAGAACACTATACACCATCCAAGATATTAAAATATTGTCAAGGCCCAACACGGCTGAATACTCTGAGGAGATGGCCTGTGAGGCGCCGCCTTTCAACTTTTCCCCCTTAGTATGGTGGTCAGTAACATGCGGGAGACTGCGGAGGGGGTCATTTTTTTAATTGGGAACTGATGTGCTTTTACTCAATTCGGGAACCTCACAAGCCAAATTTGTAGTATTTTGCACGAATTGCAAGAGATGTTTACAAGTCGACGGTTGAAGTTGAAGCTCGTATTGAGTTTGCTAGAGAATGATTTGCCAAGAGTTCGATAGCTCAGGTGGTAGAGCGGAGGACTGTAGTGGTAAAACAAGCATCCTTAGGTCGCTGGTTCAAATCCGGCTCGAAGGGCTTTTGCCAAATGAACATTTTATTGAATACTTGGAAAGTAAAATACTTGGAAAGTAAAATAACAGACAATTTATAATTATATTATATTTCATCACTGAAAATAGATGCCTTTTGCTTTGAGGCTGTGGCCACGTTATTTTTCTGTCCAACACGAATCTTCATTGGTTTCCTGTGAGGTGTTTTGGATCCCCATCTCTTGCTATGAACTGACAAAACAGCAGAATCCCCTTGACAATCTTGATTTCTCAAGGGAAATGGGAGAACACTATACACCATCCAAGATATAAAAATATTGTCAAGGCGGAACACTGATGAATACTCTGAGGAGATGGCCTGTGAGGCGCCGCCTTTCAACTTTTCCTCCTTAGTATGGTGGTCAGTAACATGCGGGAGACTGCGGAGGGGGTCATTTTTTTAATTGGGAACTGATGTGCTTTTACTCAATTCGGGAACCTCACAAGCCAAATTTGTAGTATTTTGCACGATTGCAAGAGATGTTTGCATGTTGACGGTTGAAGTGGAAGCTCGAATTGAGCTTGCTAGAGAGTGATTTGATAAGCCTTCGATAGCTCAGTTGGTGGAGCGGAGGACTGTGATGGTAAAACAGGCATCCTTAGGTCGCTGGTTCAAATCCGGCTCGAAGGACTTTTGCCAAATGCAAATTTTATTGAATACTTGGAAAGTAAAATACTTGGAAAATAAAATAACAGACAATTTATAATTATATTATATTTCATCACTGAAAATAGATGCCTTTTGCTTTGAGGCTGTGGCCACGTTATGTTTCTGCCCAACACCAATCTTCATTGGTTTCCTGTGAGGTGTTTTGGATCCCCATCTCTTGCTATGAACTGGCAAAACAGCAGAATCCCCTTGACAATCTTGATTTCTCAAGGGAAATGAGAGAACACTATACACCATCCAAGATATTAAAATATTGTCAAGGCCCAACACGGCTGAATACTCTGAGGAGATGGCCTGTGAGGCGCCGCCTTTCAACTTTTCCCCCTTAGTATGGTGGTCAGTAACATGCGGGAGACTGCGGAGGGGGTCATTTTTTTAATTGGGAACTGATGTGCTTTTACTCAATTCGGGAACCTCACAAGCCAAATTTGTAGTATTTTGCACGAATTGCAAGAGATGTTTACAAGTCGACGGTTGAAGTTGAAGCTCGTATTGAGTTTGCTAGAGAATGATTTGCCAAGCGTTCGATAGCTCAGTTGGTAGAGCGGAGGACTGTAGTGATAAAACAGGCATCCTTAGGTCGCTTCTTCAAATCCGGCTCGAAGGACTTTTGCCAAATGCACATTTTATTGAATACTTGGAAAGTAAAATACTTGGAAAGTAAAATAACAGACAATTTATAATTATATTATATTTCATCACTGAAAATAGATGCCTTTTGCTTTGAGGCTGTGGCCACGTTATTTTTCTGTCCAACACAAATCTTCATTGGTTTCCTGTGAGGTGTTTTGGATCCCCATCTCTTGCTATGAACTGGCAAAACAGCAGAATCCCCTTGACAATCTTGATTTCTCAAGGAAAATGAGAGAACACTATACACCATCCAAGATATTAAAATATTGTCAAGGCCCAACACGGCTGAATACTCTGAGGAGATGGCCTGTGAGGTGCCGCCTTTCAACTTTTCCCCCCTTAGTATGGTGGTCAGTAACATGCGGGAGACTGCGGAGGGGGTCATTTTTTTAATTGGGAACTGATGTGCTTTTACTCAATTCGGGAACCTCACAAGCCAAATTTGTAGTATTTTGCACGAATTGCAAGAGATGTTTGCATGTCGACGGTTGAAGTGGAAGCTCGAATTGAGCTAGCTAGAGAATGATTTGCCAAGCCTTCGATAGCTCAGTTGGTAGAGCGGAGGACTGTAGTGGTAAAACAGGCATCCTTAGGTCGCTGGTTCAAATCCGGCTCGAAGGACTTTTGACAAATGCAAATTTTATTGAATACTTGGAAAGTAAAATACTTGGAAAATAAAATAACAGACAATTTATAATTATATTATATTTCCTCACTGAAAATAGATGCCTTTTGCTTTGAGGCTCTGGCCACGTTATTTTTCTGTCCAACACGAATCTTCATTGGTTTCCTGCGAGGTGTTTTGGATCCCCATCTCTTGCTATGAACTGGCAAAACAGCAGAATCTCCTTGACAATCTTGATTTCTCAAGGAAAATGAGAGAACACTATACACCATCCAAGGTATTAAAATATTGTCAAGGCCCAACACTGCGGAATACTCTGAGGAGATGGCCTGTGAGGCGCCGCCTTTCAACTTTTCCCCCTTAGTATGGTGGTCAGTAACATGCGGGAGACTGCAGAGTGGGTTATTTTTTTAATTGTCAACTGATGTGCTTTTACTCAATTCGGGAACCTCACAAGCCAAATTTGTAGTATTTTGCACGAATTGCAAGAGATGTTTGCATGTCGACAGCTGAAGTGGAAGCTCGTATTGAGCTTGCTAGAGAACAATTTGCCAAGCCTTTGATAGCTCAGTTGGTAGAGCGGAGGGCTGTAGTGGTAAAAGAGGCATCCTTAGGTCGCTCGTTCAAATCCGGCTCGAAGGACTTTTGCCAAATGCAAATTTTATTGAATACTTGGAAAGTACAATACTTGGAAAATAACATAACAGACAATTTATAATTATATTATATTTCATCACTGAAAATAGATGCCTTTTGCTTTGAGGCTGTGGCCACGTTATGTTTCTGTCCAACACCAATCTTCATTGGTTTCCTGTGAGGTGTTTTGGATCCCCATCTCTTGCTATGAACTGGCAAAACAGCAGAATCCCCTTGACAATCTTGATTTCTCAAGGGAAATGAGAGAACACTATACACCATCCAAGATATTAAAATATTGTCAAGGCCCAACACGGCTGAATACTCTGAGGAGATGGCCTGTCAGGCGCCGCCTTTCAACTTTTCCTCCTTACTGTGCTGGTCAGTAACATGCGGGAGACTGCGGAGGGGGTCATTTTCTTAATTGGGAACTGATGTGCTTTTACTCAATTCGGGAACCTCACAAGCCAAATTTGTAGTATTTTGCACGAATTGCAAGAGATGTTTACAAGTCGACGGTTGAAGTTGAAGCTCGTATTGAGTTTGCTAGAGAATGATTGGCCAAGCGTTCGATAGCTCAGTTGGTAGAGCGGAGGACTGTAGTGATAAAACAGGCATCCTTAGGTCGCTTCTTCAAATCCGGCTCGAAGGACTTTTGCCAAATGCACATTTTATTGAATACTTGGAAAGTAAAATACTTGGAAAGTAAAATAACAGACAATTTATAATTATATTATATTTCATCACTGAAAATAGATGCCTTTTGCTTTGAGGCTGTGGCCACGTTATTTTTCTGTCCAACACAAATCTTCATTGGTTTCCTGTGAGGTGTTTTGGATCCCCATCTCTTGCTATGAACTGGCAAAACAGCAGAATCCCCTTGACAATCTTGATTTCTCAAGGAAAATGAGAGAACACTATACACCATCCAAGATATTAAAATATTGTCAAGGCCCAACACGGCTGAATACTCTGAGGAGATGGCCTGTGAGGTGCCGCCTTTCAACTTTTCCCCCCTTAGTATGGTGGTCAGTAACATGCGGGAGACTGCGGAGGGGGTCATTTTTTTAATTGGGAACTGATGTGCTTTTACTCAATTCGGGAACCTCACAAGCCAAATTTGTAGTATTTTGCACGAATTGCAAGAGATGTTTGCATGTCGACGGTTGAAGTGGAAGCTCGAATTGAGCTAGCTAGAGAATGATTTGCCAAGCCTTCGATAGCTCAGTTGGTAGAGTGGAGGACTGTAGTGATAAAACAGGCATCCTTAGGTTGCTGGTTCAAATCCGGCTCGAAGGACTTTTGACAAATGCAAATTTTATTGTATACTTGGAAAGTAAAATACTTGGAAAATAAAATAACAGACAATTTATAATTATATTATATTTCCTCACTGAAAATAGATGCCTTTTGCTTTGAGGCTCTGGCCACGTTATTTTTCTGTCCAACACGAATCTTCATTGGTTTCCTGCGAGGTGTTTTGGATCCCCATCTCTTTCTATGAACTGGCAAAACAGCAGAATCTCCTTGACAATCTTGATTTCTCAAGGAAAATGAGAGAACACTATACACCATCCAAGGTATTAAAATATTGTCAAGGCCCAACACTGCGGAATACTCTGAGGAGATGGCCTGTGAGGCGCCGCCTTTCAACTTTTCCCCCTTAGTATGGTGGTCAGTAACATGCGGGAGACTGCAGAGTGGGTTATTTTTTTAATTGTCAACTGATGTGCTTTTACTCAATTCGGGAACCTCACAAGCCAAATTTGTAGTATTTTGCACGAATTGCAAGAGATGTTTGCATGTCGACAGCTGAAGTGGAAGCTCGTATTGAGCTTGCTAGAGAACAATTTGCCAAGCCTTTGATAGCTCAGTTGGTAGAGCGGAGGGCTGTAGTGGTAAAAGAGGCATCCTTAGGTCGCTCGTTCAAATCCGGCTCGAAGGACTTTTGCCAAATGCAAATTTTATTGAATACTTGGAAAGTACAATACTTGGAAAATAACATAACAGACAATTTATAATTATATTATATTTCATCACTGAAAATAGATGCCTTTTGCTTTGAGGCTGTGGCCACGTTATGTTTCTGTCCAACACCAATCTTCATTGGTTTCCTGTGAGGTGTTTTGGATCCCCATCTCTTGCTATGAACTGGCAAAACAGCAGAATCCCCTTGACAATCTTGATTTCTCAAGGGAAATGAGAGAACACTATACACCATCCAAGATATTAAAATATTGTCAAGGCCCAACACGGCTGAATACTCTGAGGAGATGGCCTGTCAGGCGCCGCCTTTCAACTTTTCCTCCTTACTGTGCTGGTCAGTAACATGCGGGAGACTGCGGAGGGGGTCATTTTCTTAATTGGGAACTGATGTGCTTTTACTCAATTCGGGAACCTCACAAGCCAAATTTGTAGTATTTTGCACGAATTGCAAGAGATGTTTACAAGTCGACGGTTGAAGTGGAAGCTCGTATTGAGTTTGCTAGAGTTGATTTGCCAAGCCTTCGATAGCTCAGTTGGTAGAGCGGAGGACTGTAGTTGTAAAACAAGCATCCTTAGGTCGCTGGTTCAAATCCGGCTTGAAGGACTTTTGCCAAATGCAAATTTTATTGAATACTTGGAAAGTAAAATACTTGGAAAGTAAAATAACAGACAATTTATAATTATATTATATTTCATCACTGAAAATAGATGCCTTTTGCTTTGAGGCTGTGGCCACGTTATTTTTCTGTCCAACACCAATCTTCATTGGTTTCCTGTGAGGTGTTTTGGATCCCCATCTCTTGCTATGAACTGGCAAAACAGCAGAATCCCCTTGACAATCTTCATTTCTCAAGGGAAATGAGAGAACACTATACACCATCCAAGATATTAAAATATTGTCAAGGCCCAACACGGCTGAATACTCTGAGGAGATGGCCTGTGAGGCGCCGCCTTTCAACTTTTCCCCCTTAGTATGGTGGTCAGTAACATGCAGGAGACTGCGGAGGGGGTCATTTTTTTAATTGGGAACTGATGTGCTTTTACTCAATTCGGGAACCTCACAGGCCAAATTTGTAGTATTTTGCACGAATTGCAAGAGATGTTTACAAGTCGACGGTTGAAGTTGAAGCTCGTATTGAGTTTGCTAGAGAATGATTTGCCAAGCGTTCGATAGCTCAGTTGGTAGAGCGGAGGACTGTAGTGATAAAACAGGCATCCTTAGGTCGCTTCTTCAAATCCGGCTCAAAGGACTTTTGCCAAATGCACATTTTATTGAATACTTGGAAAGTAAAATACTTGGAAAGTAAAATAACAGACAATTTATAATTATATTATATTTCATCACTGAAAATAGATGCCTTTTGCTTTGAGGCTGTGGCCACGTTATGTTTCTGTCCAACACCAATCTTCATTGGTTTCCTGTGAGGTGTTTTGGATCCCCATCTCTTGCTATGAACTGGCAAAACAGCAGAATCCCCTTGACAATCTTGATTTCTCAAGGGAAATGAGAGAACACTATACACCATCCAAGATATTAAAATATTGTCAAGGCCCAACACGGCTGAATACTCTGAGGAGATGGCCTGTGAGGCGCCGCCTTTCAACTTTTCCCCCTTAGTATGGTGGTCAGTAACATGCGGGAGACTGCGGAGGGGGTCATTTTTTTAATTGGGAACTGATGTGCTTTTACTCAATTCGGGAACCTCACAAGCCAAATTTGTAGTATTTTGCACGAATTGCAAGAGATGTTTACAAGTCGACGGTTGAAGTTGAAGCTCGTATTGAGTTTGCTAGAGAATGATTTGCCAAGCGTTCGATAGCTCAGGTGGTAGAGCGGAGGACTGTAGTGGTAAAACAAGCATCCTTAGGTCGCTGGTTCAAATCCGGCTCGAAGGGCTTTTGCCAAATGAACATTTTATTGAATACTTGGAAAGTAAAATAACAGACAATTTATA
Organism: Ambystoma mexicanum; assembly: GCF_040938575.1. Classification (NCBI taxonomy): domain Eukaryota; kingdom Metazoa; phylum Chordata; class Amphibia; order Caudata; family Ambystomatidae; genus Ambystoma; species Ambystoma mexicanum. Next base: position 1,024,033,841 of record NC_090921.1, on the reverse strand, counting down.
ATTATATTATATTTCATCACTGAAAATAGATGCCTTTTGCTTTGAGGCTGTGGCCACGTTATTTTTCTGTCCAACACGAATCTTCATTGGTTTCCTGTGAGGTGTTTTGGATCCCCATCTCTTGCTATGAACTGACAAAACAGCAGAATCCCCTTGACAATCTTGATTTCTCAAGGGAAATGGGAGAACACTATACACCATCCAAGATATTAAAATATTGTCAAGGCGGAACACTGATGAATACTCTGAGGAGATGGCCTGTGAGGCGCCGCCTTTCAACTTTTCCTCCTTAGTATGGTGGTCAGTAACATGCGGGAGACTGCGGAGGGGGTCATTTTTTTAATTGGGAACTGATGTGCTTTTACTCAATTCGGGAACCTCACAAGCCAAATTTGTAGTATTTTGCACGATTGCAAGAGATGTTTGCATGTCGACGGTTGAAGTGGAAGCTCGAATTGAGCTTGCTAGAGAGTGATTTGATAAGCCTTCGATAGCTCAGTTGGTAGAGCGGAGGACTGTAGTGGTAAAACAGGCATCCTTAGGTCGCTGGTTCAAATCCGGCTCGAAGGACTTTTGCCAAATGCAAATTTTATTGAATACTTGGAAAGTAAAATACTTGGAAAATAAAATAACAGACAATTTATAATTATATTATATTTCATCACTGAAAATAGATGCCTTTTGCTTTGAGGCTGTGGCCACGTTATGTTTCTGCCCAACACCAATCTTCATTGGTTTCCTGTGAGGTGTTTTGGATCCCCATCTCTTGCTATGAACTGGCAAAACAGCAGAATCCCCTTGACAATCTTGATTTCTCAAGGGAAATGAGAGAACACTATACACCATCCAAGATATTAAAATATTGTCAAGGCCCAACACGGCTGAATACTCTGAGGAGATGGCCTGTGAGGCGCCGCCTTTCAACTTTTCCCCCTTAGTATGGTGGTCAGTAACATGCGGGAGACTGCGGAGGGGGTCATTTTTTTAATTGGGAACTGATGTGCTTTTACTCAATTCGGGAACCTCACAAGCCAAATTTGTAGTATTTTGCACGAATTGCAAGAGATGTTTACAAGTCGACGGTTGAAGTGGAAGCTCGTATTGAGTTTGCTAGAGATTGATTTGCCAAGCCTTAGATAGCTCAGTTGGTAGAGCGGAGGACTGTAGTGGTAAAACAGGCATCCTTAGGTCGCTGGTTCAAATCCGGCTCAAAGGACTTTTGCCAAATGCACATTTTAATGAATACTTGGAAAGTAAAATACTTGGAAAGTATAATAACAGACAATTTATAATTATATTATATTTCATCACTGAAAATAGATGCCTTTTGCTTTGAGGCTGTGGCCATGTTATTTTTCTGTCCAACACGAATCTTCATTTGTTTCCTGTGAGGTGTTTTGGATCCCCATCTCTTGCTATGAACTGGCAAAACAGCAGAATCCCCTTTACAATCTTGATTTCTCAAAGGAAATAAGAGAACACTATACACCATGCAAGATATTAAAATATTGTCAAGGCCCAACACGGCTGAATACTGTGAGGAGATGGCCTGTGAGGCACCGCCTTTCAACTTTTCCCCCTTAGTATGGTGGTCAGTAACATGCGGGAGACTGCGGAGGGGGTCATTTTTTTAATTGGGAACTGATGTGCTTTTACTCAATTCGGGAACCTCACAAGCCAAATTTGTAGTATTTTGCACGAATTGCAAGAGATGTTTGCATGTCGACGGTTGAAGTCGAAGCTCGTATTGAGCTTGCTAGAGACTGATTTGCCAAGCCTTCGATAGCTCAGTTGGTACAGCGGAGGACTGTAGTGGTAAAACAGACATCCTTAGGTCGCTGGTTCAAATCCGGCTCGAAGGACTTTTGCCAAATGCACATTTTATTGAATACTTGGAAAGTAACATACTTGGAAAGTAAAATAACAGACAATTTATAATTATATTATATTTCATCACTGAAAATAGATGCCTTTTGCTTTGAGGCTGTGACCATGTTATTTTTCTGTCCAACACCAATCTTCTTTGGTTTCCTGTGAGGTGTTTTTTTGATCCCCATCTCTTGCTATGAACTGGCAAAACAGCATAATCCCCTTGACAATCTTGATTTCTCAAGGAAAATGAGAGAACACTATACACCATCCAAGATATTAAAATATTGTCAAGGCCCAACACGGCTGAATACTCTGAGGAGATGGCCTGTGAGGTGCCGCCTTTCAACTTTTCCCCCTTAGTATGGTGGTCAGTAACATGCGGGAGACTGCGGAGGGGGTAATTTTTTTAATTGGGAACTGATGTGCTTTTACTCAATTCGGGAACCTCACAAGCCAAATTTGTAGTATTTTGCACGAATTGCAAGAGATGTTTGCATGTCGACGGTTGAAGTGGAAGCTCGAATTGAGCTAGCTAGAGAATGATTTGCCAAGCCTTCGATAGCTCAGTTGGTAGAGCGGAGGACTGTAGTGGTAAAACAGGCATCCTTAGGTCACTGGTTCAAATCCGGCTCGAAGGAGTTTTGACAAATGCAAATTTTATTGAATACTTGGAAAGTAAAATACTTGGAAAATAAAATAACAGACAATTTATAATTATATTATATTTCCTCACTGAAAATAGATGCCTTTTGCTTTGAGGCTCTGGCCACGTTATTTTTCTGTCCAACACGAATCTTCATTGGTTTCCTGCGAGGTGTTTTGGATCCCCATCTCTTGCTATGAACTGGCAAAACAGCAGAATCTCCTTGACAATCTTGATTTCTCAAGGAAAATGAGAGAACACTATATGTGATGTCACGTGTCCCGAAAGCAGGGTCACGTGACATGCCACCGCCGGAAGTGATTAATAAAGGTATCACCGGAACTGGCGTCTAAACGCCAGTCCGGGTTTACGCAACCACAGAGGTAGTCGTGTGAATCATTGCTGCGCCGCCCCCGCGCATCGCGACTCGCAACAGGCCCCCGCGTGCAGGCCGCGCCTCCCAGCTGGCCTCCCTGCAGAGGCCTGCAGGTCAACATCACACTGGCGACGAGGATGGGATGTGGATCGCGAGCCCCGAAAACAACGGCGGTTTTCGCGCCCACGGACCCGCGCTTACATACTCGCGGAGCCGGCAAGATAACAACGCCGGCCCCGCCCACGATCTGGAAAGCGGCCCCGGCAGCAGCGGAAAGCGGCCCCAGCACCCCGGGGCCCCTACGAAAAAAAAAAAAGAAAAAAAAAAAAAAACAATTTTTTTTTCTTCTTCTCTATCTCGCCCAACTCAACTACAACCCGGGGGAACAGCCTCCCTATTCCTGGCAGCTACGCCCAGCATCAGATCACGACCTCACGACAGGAGAGAAGCAGGGACGCAGGCCTGCCGAACCAAAGCGCCACACGTGCGACCGCACGCTGCAGGCCCTCGCAGGCCCAACCACCACCAGACAGTAAGCTGAAACTCAACGCCGCAACGCCGCGGAACACAACATGTCCGACCCGACATTCAGCCCGTCCGAGTCCGGCGCTAGGTCCACGTCGAGGAGGAGCCTCACCGAAGACCGTTCAGACCCCTCGCTTACCACGTTCATGCCACCCTTTGACCCGTTCACCAACGGAGCGGCCATCAGGTGGGAAATTTGGATACAACAATTCGAGATGCACCTCGACGCGAGAGACATCATTACGCCCAAGAAAATGCGCACCTTCCTCCTCCTCAACATAGGATCTGCCGCCCTGCGCCTGTTCAACGCCACACCGAACAGAGGCGGCGACGCCAACTACACAGCAGCAAAAGCCGCCCTTTCTAACATGTTCAAACCAGACCTCAACCCCGACTACGAGCGGTTCCATTTCTGCATGGCGAGACAACGGGAGAAAGAGACAGTGGACAAGTTTCACGCTCGCCTCCGCGAAATGGCCGTAGGATGCGAATTTCCGGACGAGGAGTTCGCCATACGCCTCCAAATCATTAACGGCATCTCCTCTGAGAAACTGAGGAGAGCAATATTATCAGAGAAGAATGTAAGACTATCACGCATCCTCGAGATGGCAAGACTCCGCGAGCAAACAGAAGAACAAGTGGCAGTCATGGAAGCCGCCATCCAGAGGCTTCCGATAGACAACACAGGACCAACAGAAGACATAGCAGCAATTTCCCGACACCAGGGCACCCGCCCGAAGCAGAACCCGAGAGGGCAACCACCACAAAGGCGTGACCAATCGTGCAAGTGGTGCGGAGGCCCATGGCATAAAGGAGACTCCTGCCCTGCATGGGGATCAACGTGCAAGAAATGCAACCGCCTGAATCACTACGCGGCGGTCTGCCTAAACCCACCGAACAAAAATGACCGTGATGCAGACCCGCGGCCATCTCAAGAACCACGCAGGAGATTCGCACCCAATGAAACACGCCAAACACCGCGGAGAGGAAAAGCCAGAGCAGTCGACGAATCACAAAGATCCCAGACCACGAGTGATAGCGACGAAAGCGACAGCGACTCATCCCCCGAAAGGCAAGGCAAAGAAAGGAGGAAGAAAGGGAAAAGACGCACACACCGAGTGCACTTAATATCGGCAGTGGACCCACGGAAAGCACGACGAAAGAGGAGACCAACATGCACCATCCTCTCTGACGGAAGCCCACTGAAAGTTATCATCGACACCGGAGCCACAGTAAATGTCATGCCCGTGACAGAATTCAACAGTCTCAACCCCAAGCCAACACTCCTCAAGAGGAAAGTCAGGCTATACGCCTATGGATCAAAGAAACCCCTGCCTGTGCGAGGATCATTCAAATCCGACTTTGCCCACAATAACACCAGCTGCAGAGCCCGTATATACGTAGTAGATGCCGGGTGTGAGACTCTCCTTAGCTGCAAGACAGCCGAAAAGTTAGAACTGATTCACTTCGCATTCAATACACAACACGATGAACTACACGACCTGTTGGGGCGACACAAAAAGCTTTTCCAAGGCATCGGACGCCTAAAAGGGAGAACGGTTAAGCTACACATAGACCCGACCATCGAACCCAAAGCAGTACGGCACAGGCGAATACCTTTCCACCTGAGAGAGGCCGTGGAGAAGGAGTTACTCAAACTCGAAGACGCAGGGATCATCGAAAAGACGTCTGGACCAACCCCGTGGGTTTCACCGATGGTAGTAGCCCAGAAGCCAAAACAACCGGGCGCCGTAAGGATATGTATCGACATGCGTCTCCCCAACATAGCCATCGGCCGTGAGCGCCATGTCACTCCCACCATTGACGAACTCATTGTAGACCTAACGGGCGCGACAATCTTTAGCAAGCTCGACCTCCGGTCCGGCTATCATCAACTAAAACTATCAAAAGAATCCAGATATATCACGACATTTTCATCCCATCTTGGCCTGATGCGATACAAAAGACTCAATTTTGGAATATCATCAGCGGCAGAAGTATTCCAGCATGAGATCAGGAAAGTCATTACAGGCCTCGAAGGAACCACTAACATCAGTGACGACATCCTCGTATATGCATCGAACAAGGACGACCATCACCAACGCCTCGCAGCAGTCCTAAGGAGACTCGAGGATGCCGGACTGACCCTCAACGCAGACAAGTGCGAATTCAACAAAAAGGAACTCTGTTTCTTCGGATACATTTTCAGCGCAGCAGGAGTATCCCCGGACCCATCAAAAGTACAAGACATAAAAGAATTCGAACCACCAAAGTCAGCCTCGGAGGTGAGAAGTTTTATGGGGATGGCCACCTACTGTGCCCGGTTCATCCCTGATCTCGCAAGCATCGCCAATCCACTCAGGGACCTAACCAAGAAAGATCGACAGTGGGAGTGGACGGAAGTCCACCAACAAGCCTTTCAACTGATAAAAGACTCCCTATCCGCCTCCACCACCATGGCGTTTTTCAACGTGGACCGACAGACCGAACTCCTTGTCGACGCCAGCCCAGTTGGCCTGGGGGCCGTGCTGACCCAAACAGACAAAGACGGCACGGTATTTCCAATCGCGTTTGCCAGCAGAGCTCTCACCAAACCGGAATTAAACTACGCACACATCGAGAAGGAAGCGTTGGCCATTCTGTGGGGATGTCGCCATTTTAAAGTCTACCTACTAGGGAAGCAAGCTAAAGTCTTCACCGACCACAAGCCTCTGGTCCCGATATTCCGAGGCTCCGCACCACACCCTCCCGCCCGCATTGAAAAGTGGATGTTGCAGCTGCAACCCTACAACATCGCAGTAGAGTACCGCCCAGGATCAGACAACCCGGCAGACTACCTGTCCCGCCATCCGCGGCCAGCCACTGACAAGGAACAGCACCACGCAACAAAAACAGACGAACACGTCTGCCACGTGATAGCGTGCGCCCGACCACGAGCAATGACACTACAAGAAGTAGTACAAGAAACTGCAGGAGACACAGTCCTGAAGCATACGACAGCGGCTATTCAGTCGGGCAACTGGAAAACATACCTCATGTCAATGTCTCACCGAACAACCGCAGCCCAAGCCAAACTCAGGGCTTTGTTCGGCATCAGGCATGAACTATCCGTAGCACCCGAAGGCGTAATACTGAAAGGACACAGGATCATATTGCCAGAATCCCTCGAGGCCAGAGCACTCAAACTGGCCCACAGTGGACACCAGGGGATCGTCAAGTCAACCGCCTACTTAAAATCCCGGATGTGGATGCCGAACATGCACCAGAGAATCGCAGAAATCGTAGAATCCTGCACAGCATGCCAAGCATCACAGAGACCAGAAAACCCCGAACCCCTCAGCTGCGCCCCCCGAAGCACAAAACGATGGGAGGCAGTCAGTATGGACCACTGCACCATCGCCGGGGAAGGATACCTGCTAGTGGTAATAGACGAATTCAGCAGATACCCAGAAGTCGAGCATGTAGCATCAACAAACACCGAAACCACCATTCTCACACTGGAGAAAATATTCGCAACTCACGGCATTCCCAAGAAAATCAAAAGTGACAACGGCCCGTCGTTTGCCAGTCAAGAACTAAAAGAATTTTTCAAAGAGGTCAATGTCAAACACCAACGCATCACCCCGAGATGGCCTCAGGCAAACGGTGACGCAGAGCGCTTTATGGGATCACTGAACAAGATCATCAGGATCGCCAAGAATCAAGGACACCCCTGGCTGAAAGCTGTATTCCGGTTTCTGAGGACACACCGTCAAACCCCTCACTCAGCCACAGGAGTCAGCCCAGCGGCCCTCATGTTTGGAGTTCCAATCCAGGCAGAGCTCCCGATACACCCAGACTGGGCAGCGCCTGACCCGGACATCACTGAGATGGAAGCAAGACGAGAAAGACACAATGAGCGTGAAAGCATTGCTCGACGAGCACAACACAGAGAAATAAACCCGGGAGACACGGTCCTCGTCAGGAACCGGGCAACACCGAAGAAGATGTCCTTAAATTTCGAAGCCCGCCCGTGGACCGTCACGACCACCAACCACAGCATGATCACAGCAACCCGAGGGAAAGAGACGGTGACCAGAAATATCTCCCACTTCAGGAAAGTACCTCAAGAACTATGGGAAGAACAACAATCGCCCCAGAGATGTGAAGTGGCGCGTTCACCCCAAGCGCACACGCCCCAGCAGACCACAGAAGCACCGGAAGAAACTAACGATGCAGAAGAAGCCGCCACAGGAGACGCGCCACCAGAAAGGAGCACCCGTTACTGCCTGAGAGACAGACCCAGACCGTCCTCCCGCCTTCAAGGATATGTCGTGAATGAGATACACCAAGGAAGACGGCCGCAAAGACTGGGATTCCCACACATTCAGAAGTAAGACTCAAAGTAAAATAGCTGGGACTAAAATGGAGGGGGGGGGGACATTTTGCCTCTAACTTGGGGAGGAATGTGATGTCACGTGTCCCGAAAGCAGGGTCACGTGACATGCCACCGCCGGAAGTGATTAATAAAGGTATCACCGGAACTGGCGTCTAAACGCCAGTCCGGGTTTACGCAACCACAGAGGTAGTCGTGTGAATCATTGCTGCGCCGCCCCCGCGCATCGCGACTCGCAACAGGCCCCCGCGTGCAGGCCGCGCCTCCCAGCTGGCCTCCCTGCAGAGGCCTGCAGGTCAACATCACACTATACACCATCCAAGGTATTAAAATATTGTCAAGGCCCAACACTGCTGAATACTCTGAGGAGATGGCCTGTGAGGCGCCGCCTTTCAACTTTTCCCCCTTAGTATGGTGGTCAGTAACATGCGGGAGACTGCAGAGTGGGTTATTTTTTTAATTGTCAACTGATGTGCTTTTACTCAATTCGGGAACCTCACAAGCCAAATTTGTAGTATTTTGCACGAATTGCAAGAGATGTTTGCATGTCGACAGCTGAAGTGGAAGCTCGTATTGAGCTTGCTAGAGAACAATTTTCCAAGCCTTCGATAGCTTAGTTGGTAGAGCGGAGGGCTGTGGTGGTAAAAGAGGCATCCTTAGGTCGCTCGTTCAAATCCGGCTCGAAGGACTTTTGCCAAATGCAAATTTTATTGAATACTTGGAAAGTACAATACTTGGAAAATAACATAACAGACAATTTATAATTATATTATATTTCATCACTGAAAATAGATGCCTTTTGCTTTGAGGCTGTGGCCACGTTATGTTTCTGTCCAACACCAATCTTCATTGGTTTCCTGTGAGGTGTTTTGGATCCCCATCTCTTGCTATGAACTGGCAAAACAGCAGAATCCCCTTGACAATCTTGATTTCTCAAGGGAAATGAGAGAACACTATACACCATCCAAGATATTAAAATATTGTCAAGGCCCAACACGGCTGAATACTCTGAGGAGATGGCCTGTCAGGCGCCGCCTTTCAACTTTTCCTCCTTACTGTGCTGGTCAGTAACATGCGGGAGACTGCGGAGGGGGTCATTTTCTTAATTGGGAACTGATGTGCTTTTACTCAATTCGGGAACCTCACAAGCCAAATTTGTAGTATTTTGCACGAATTGCAAGAGATGTTTACAAGTCGACGGTTGAAGTGGAAGCTCGTATTGAGTTTGCTAGAGTTGATTTGCCAAGCCTTCGATAGCTCAGTTGGTAGAGCGGAGGACTGTAGTTGTAAAACAAGCATCCTTAGGTCGCTGGTTCAAATCCGGCTTGAAGGACTTTTGCCAAATGCAAATTTTATTGAATACTTGGAAAGTAAAATACTTGGAAAGTAAAATAACAGACAATTTATAATTATATTATATTTCATCACTGAAAATAGATGCCTTTTGCTTTGAGGCTGTGGCCACGTTATTTTTCTGTCCAACACCAATCTTCATTGGTTTCCTGTGAGGTGTTTTGGATCCCCATCTCTTGCTATGAACTGGCAAAACAGCAGAATCCCCTTGACAATCTTGATTTCTCAAGGGAAATGAGAGAACACTATACACCATCCAAGATATTAAAATATTGTCAAGGCCCAACACGGCTGAATACTCTGAGGAGATGGCCTGTGAGGCGCCGCCTTTCAACTTTTCCCCCTTAGTATGGTGGTCAGTAACATGCGGGAGACTGCGGAGGGGGTCATTTTTTTAATTGGGAACTGATGTGCTTTTACTCAATTCGGGAACCTCACAAGCCAAATTTGTAGTATTTTGCACGAATTGCAAGAGATGTTTACAAGTCGACGGTTGAAGTTGAAGCTCGTATTGAGTTTGCTAGAGAATGATTTGCCAAGCGTTCGATAGCTCAGTTGGTAGAGCGGAGGACTGTAGTGATAAAACAGGCATCCTTAGGTCGCTTCTTCAAATCCGGCTCGAAGGACTTTTGCCAAATGCACATTTTTTTGAATACTTGGAAAGTAAAATACTTGGAAAGTAAAATAACAGACAATTTATAATTATATTATATTTCATCACTGAAAATAGATGCCTTTTGCTTTGAGGCTGTGGCCACGTTATTTTTCTGTCCAACACAAATCTTCATTGGTTTCCTGTGAGGTGTTTTGGATCCCCATCTCTTGCTATGAACTGGCAAAACAGCAGAATCCCCTTGACAATCTTGATTTCTCAAGGAAAATGAGAGAACACTATACACCATCCAAGATATTAAAATATTGTCAAGGCCCAACACGGCTGAATACTCTGAGGAGATGGCCTGTGAGGTGCCGCCTTTCAACTTTTCCCCCCTTAGTATGGTGGTCAGTAACATGCGGGAGACTGCGGAGGGGGTCATTTTTTTAATTGGGAACTGATGTGCTTTTACTCAATTCGGGAACCTCACAAGCCAAATTTGTAGTATTTTGCACGAATTGCAAGAGATGTTTGCATGTCGACGGTTGAAGTGGAAGCTCGAATTGAGCTAGCTAGAGAATGATTTGCCAAGCCTTCGATAGCTCAGTTGGTAGAGCGGAGGACTGTAGTGGTAAAACAGGCATCCTTAGGTCGCTGGTTCAAATCCGGCTCGACGGACTTTTGACAAATGCAAATTTTATTGAATACTTGGAAAGTAAAATACTTGGAAAATAAAATAACAGACAATTTATAATTATATTATATTTCCTCACTGAAAATAGATGCCTTTTGCTTTGAGGCTCTGGCCACGTTATTTTTCTGTCCAACACGAATCTTCATTGGTTTCCTGCGAGGTGTTTTGGATCCCCATCTCTTGCTATGAACTGGCAAAACAGCAGAATCTCCTTGACAATCTTGATTTCTCAAGGAAAATGAGAGAACACTATACACCATCCAAGGTATTAAAATATTGTCAAGGCCCAACACTGCGGAATACTCTGAGGAGATGGCCTGTGAGGCGCCGCCTTTCAACTTTTCCCCCTTAGTATGGTGGTCAGTAACATGCGGGAGACTGCAGAGTGGGTTATTTTTTTAATTGTCAACTGATGTGCTTTTACTCAATTCGGGAACCTCACAAGCCAAATTTGTAGTATTTTGCACGAATTGCAAGAGATGTTTGCATGTCGACAGCTGAAGTGGAAGCTCGTATTGAGCTTGCTAGAGAACAATTTGCCAAGCCTTTGATAGCTCAGTTGGTAGAGCGGAGGGCTGTAGTGGTAAAAGAGGCATCCTTAGGTCGCTCGTTCAAATCCGGCTTGAAGGACTTTTGCCAAATGCAAATTTTATTGAATACTTGGAAAGTAAAATACTTGGAAAGTAAAATAACAGACAATTTATAATTATATTATATTTCATCACTGAAAATAGATGCCTTTTGCTTTGAGGCTGTGGCCACGTTATTTTTCTGTCCAACACCAATCTTTATTGGTTTCCTGTGAGGTGTTTTGGATCCCCATCTCTTGCTATGAACTGGCAAAACAGCAGAATCCCCTTGACAATCTTGATTTCTCAAGGGAAATGAGAGAACACTATACACCATCCAAGATATTAAAATATTGTCAAGGCCCAACACGGCTGAATACTCTGAGGAGATGGCCTGTGAGGCGCCGCCTTTCAACTTTTCCCCCTTAGTATGGTGGTCAGTAACATGCGGGAGACTGCGGAGGGGGTCATTTTTTTAATTGGGAACTGATGTGCTTTTACTCAATTCGGGAACCTCACAAGCCAAATTTGTAGTATTTTGCACGAATTGCAAGAGATGTTTACAAGTCGACGGTTGAAGTTGAAGCTCGTATTGAGTTTGCTAGAGAATGATTTGCCAAGCGTTCGATAGCTCAGTTGGTAGAGCGGAGGACTGTAGTGATAAAACAGGCACCCTTAGGTCGCTTCTTCAAATCCGGCTCGAAGGACTTTTGCCAAATGCACATTTTATTGAATACTTGGAAAGTAAAATACTTGGAAAGTAAAATAACAGACAATTTATAATTATATTATATTTCATCACTGAAAATAGATGCCTTTTGCTTTGAGGCTGTGGCCACGTTATGTTTCTGTCCAACACCAATCTTCATTGGTTTCCTGTGAGGTGTTTTGGATCCCCATCTCTTGCTATGAACTGGCAAAACAGCAGAATCCCCTTGACAATCTTGATTTCTCAAGGGAAATGAGAGAACACTATACACCATCCAAGATATTAAAATATTGTCAAGGCCCAACACGGCTGAATACTCTGAGGAGATGGCCTGTCAGGCGCCGCCTTTCAACTTTTCCTCCTTACTGTGCTGGTCAGTAACATGCGGGAGACTGCGGAGGGGGTCATTTTCTTAATTGGGAACTGATGTGCTTTTACTCAATTCGGGAACCTCACAAGCCAAATTTGTAGTATTTTGCACGAATTGCAAGAGATGTTTACAAGTCGACGGTTGAAGTGGAAGCTCGTATTGAGTTTGCTAGAGTTGATTTGCCAAGCCTTCGATAGCTCAGTTGGTAGAGCGGAGGACTGTAGTTGTAAAACAAGCATCCTTAGGTCGCTGGTTCAAATCCGGCTTGAAGGACTTTTGCCAAATGCAAATTTTATTGAATACTTGGAAAGTAAAATACTTGGAAAGTAAAATAACAGACAATTTATAATTATATTATATTTCATCACTGAAAATAGATGCCTTTTGCTTTGAGGCTGTGGCCACGTTATTTTTCTGTCCAACACCAATCTTCATTGGTTTCCTGTGAGGTGTTTTGGATCCCCATCTCTTGCTATGAACTGGCAAAACAGCAGAATCCCCTTGACAATCTTGATTTCTCAAGGGAAATGAGAGAACACTATACACCATCCAAGATATTAAAATATTGTCAAGGCCCAACACGGCTGAATACTCTGAGGAGATGGCCTGTCAGGCGCCGCCTTTCAACTTTTCCTCCTTACTGTGCTGGTCAGTAACATGCGGGAGACTGCGGAGGGGGTCATTTTCTTAATTGGGAACTGATGTGCTTTTACTCAATTCGGGAACCTCACAAGCCAAATTTGTAGTATTTTGCACGAATTGCAAGAGATGTTTACAAGTCGACGGTTGAAGTGGAAGCTCGTATTGAGTTTGCTAGAGTTGATTTGCCAAGCCTTCGATAGCTCAGTTGGTAGAGCGGAGGACTGTAGTTGTAAAACAAGCATCCTTAGGTCGCTGGTTCAAATCCGGCTTGAAGGACTTTTGCCAAATGCAAATTTTATTGAATACTTGGAAAGTAAAATACTTGGAAAGTAAAATAACAGACAATTTATAATTATATTATATTTCATCACTGAAAATAGATGCCTTTTGCTTTGAGGCTGTGGCCACGTTATTTTTCTGTCCAACACCAATCTTTATTGGTTTCCTGTGAGGTGTTTTGGATCCCCATCTCTTGCTATGAACTGGCAAAACAGCAGAATCCCCTTGACAATCTTGATTTCTCAAGGGAAATGAGAGAACACTATACACCATCCAAGATATTAAAATATTGTCAAGGCCCAACACGGCTGAATACTCTGAGGAGATGGCCTGTGAGGCGCCGCCTTTCAACTTTTCCCCCTTAGTATGGTGGTCAGTAACATGCGGGAGACTGCGGAGGGGGTCATTTTTTTAATTGGGAACTGATGTGCTTTTACTCAATTCGGGAACCTCACAAGCCAAATTTGTAGTATTTTGCACGAATTGCAAGAGATGTTTACAAGTCGACGGTTGAAGTTGAAGCTCGTATTGAGTTTGCTAGAGAATGATTTGCCAAGCGTTCGATAGCTCAGTTGGTAGAGCGGAGGACTGTAGTGATAAAACAGGCACCCTTAGGTCGCTTCTTCAAATCCGGCTCGAAGGACTTTTGCCAAATGCACATTTTATTGAATACTTGGAAAGTAAAATACTTGGAAAGTAAAATAACAGACAATTTATAATTATATTATATTTCATCACTGAAAATAGATGCCTTTTGCTTTGAGGCTGTGGCCACGTTATTTTTCTGTCCAACACAAATCTTCATTGGTTTCCTGTGAGGTGTTTTGGATCCCCATCTCTTGCTATGAACTGGCAAAACAGCAGAATCCCCTTGACAATCTTGATTTCTCAAGGAAAATGAGAGAACACTATACACCATCCAAGATATTAAAATATTGTCAAGGCCCAACACGGCTGAATACTCTGAGGAGATGGCCTGTGAGGTGCCGCCTTTCAACTTTTCCCCCTTAGTATGGTGGTCAGTAACATGCGGGAGACTGCGGAGGGGGTCATTTTTTTAATTGGGAACTGATGTGCTTTTACTCAATTTCGGGAACCTCACAAGCCAAATTTGTAGTATTTTGCACGAATTGCAAGAGATGTTTACAAGTCGAAGGTTGAAGTGGAAGCTCGTATTGAGTTTGCTAGAGTTGCTTTGCCAAGCCTTCGATAGCTCAGTTGGTAGAGCGGAGGACTGTAGTGGTAAAACAGGCATCCTTAGGTCGCTGATTCAAATCCGGCTTGAAGGACTTTTGCCAAATGCACATTTTATTGAATACTTGGAAAGTAAAATACTTGGAAAGTAAAATAACAGACAATTTATAATTATATTATATTTCATCACTGAAAATAGATGCCTTTTGCTTTGAGGCTGTTGCCACGTTATGTTTCTGTCCAACACCAATCTTCATTGGTTTCCTGTGAGGTGTTTTGGATCCCCATCTCTTGCTATGAACTGGCAAAACAGCAGAATCCCCTTGACAATCTTGATTTCTCAAGGGAAATGAGAGAACACTATACACCATCCAAGATATTAAAATATTGTCAAGGCCCAACACGGCTGAATACTCTGAGGAGATGGCCTGTGAGGCGCCGCCTTTCAACTTTTCCCCCTTAGTATGGTGGTCAGTAACATGCGGGAGACTGCGGAGGGGGTCATTTTTTTAATTGGGAACTGATGTGCTTTTACTCAATTCGGGAACCTCACAAGCCAAATTTGTAGTATTTTGCACGAATTGCAAGAGATGTTTACAAGTCGACGGTTGAAGTTGAAGCTCGTATTGAGTTTGCTAGAGAATGATTTGCCAAGAGTTCGATAGCTCAGGTGGTAGAGCGGAGGACTGTAGTGGTAAAACAAGCATCCTTAGGTCGCTGGTTCAAATCCGGCTTGAAGGGCTTTTGCCAAATGAACATTTTATTGAATACTTGGAAAGTAAAATACTTGGAAAGTAAAATAACAGACAATTTATAATTATATTATATTTCATCACTGAAAATAGATGCCTTTTGCTTTGAGGCTGTGGCCACGTTATTTTTCTGTCCAACACGAATCTTCATTGGTTTCCTGTGAGGTGTTTTGGATCCCCATCTCTTGCTATGAACTGACAAAACAGCAGAATCCCCTTGACAATCTTGATTTCTCAAGGGAAATGGGAGAACACTATACACCATCCAAGATATTAAAATATTGTCAAGGCGGAACACTGATGAATACTCTGAGGAGATGGCCTGTGAGGCGCCGCCTTTCAACTTTTCCTCCTTAGTATGGTGGTCAGTAACATGCGGGAGACTGCGGAGGGGGTCATTTTTTTAATTGGGAACTGATGTGCTTTTACTCAATTCGGGAACCTCACAAGCCAAATTTGTAGTATTTTGCACGATTGCAAGAGATGTTTGCATGTTGACGGTTGAAGTGGAAGCTCGAATTGAGCTTGCTAGAGAGTGATTTGATAAGCCTTCGATAGCTCAGTTGGTGGAGCGGAGGACTGTAATGGTAAAACAGGCATCCTTAGGTCGCTGGTTCAAATCCGGCTCGAAGGACTTTTGCCAAATGCAAATTTTATTGAATACTTGGAAAGTAAAATACTTGGAAAATAAAATAACAGACAATTTATAATTATATTATATTTCATCACTGAAAATAGATGCCTTTTGCTTTGAGGCTGTGGCCACGTTATGTTTCTGCCCAACACCAATCTTCATTGGTTTCCTGTGAGGTGTTTTGGATCCCCATCTCTTGCTATGAACTGGCAAAACAGCAGAATCCCCTTGACAATCTTGATTTCTCAAGGGAAATGAGAGAACACTATACACCATCCAAGATATTAAAATATTGTCAAGGCCCAACACGGCTGAATACTCTGAGGAGATGGCCTGTGAGGCGCCGCCTTTCAACTTTTCCCCCTTAGTATGGTGGTCAGTAACATGCGGGAGACTGCGGAGGGGGTCATTTTTTTAATTGGGAACTGATGTGCTTTTACTCAATTCGGGAACCTCACAAGCCAAATTTGTAGTATTTTGCACGAATTGCAAGAGATGTTTACAAGTCGACGGTTGAAGTGGAAGCTCGTATTGAGTTTGCTAGAGATTGATTTGCCAAGCCTTAGATAGCTCAGTTGGTAGAGCGGAGGACTGTAGTGGTAAAACAGGCATCCTTAGGTCGCTGGTTCAAATCCGGCTCGAAGGACTGTTGCCAAATGCACATTTTAATGAATACTTGGAAAGTAAAATACTTGGAAAGTATAATAACAGACAATTTATAATTATATTATATTTCATCACTGAGAATAGATGCCTTTTGCTTTGAGGCTGTGGCCATGTTATTTTTCTGTCCAACACGAATCTTCATTGGTTTCCTGTGAGGTGTTTTGGATCCCCATCTCTTGCTATGAACTGGCAAAACAGCAGAATCCCCTTCACAATCTTGATTTCTCAAAGGAAATAAGAGAACACTATACACCATGCAAGATATTAAAATATTGTCAAGGCCCAACACGGCTGAATACTGTGAGGAGATGGCCTGTGAGGCACCGCCTTTCAACTTTTCCCCCTTAGTATGGTGGTCAGTAACATGCGGGAGACTGCGGAGGGGGTCATTTTTTTAATTGGGAACTGATGTGCTTTTACTCAATTCGGGAACCTCACAAGCCAAATTTGTAGTATTTTGCACGAATTGCAAGAGATATTTACAAGTCGGCGGTTGAAGTGGAAGCTCCTATTGAGTTTGCTAGAGCATGGTTTGCCTAGCCTTCGATAGCTGAGTTGGTAGAGCGGAGGACTGTAGTGGTAAAACAGGCATCATTAGGTCACTGGTTCAAATCCGGCTCGAAGGACTTTTGCCAAATGCAAATTTTATTGAATACTTGGAAAGTAAAATACTTGGAAAATAAAATAACAGACAATTTATAATTATATTATATTCCCTCACTGAAAATAGATGCCTTTTGCTTTGAGGCTGTGGCCACGTTATTTTTCTGTCCAACACGAATCTTCATTGGTTTCCTGTGAGGTGTTTTGGATCCCCATCTCTTGCTATGAACTGGCAAAACAGCAGAATCTCCTTGACAATCTTGATTTCTCAAGGAAAATGAGAGAACACTATACACCATCCAAGGTATTAAAATATTGTCAAGGCCCAACACTGCTGAATACTCTGAGGAGATGGCCTGTGAGGCGCCGCCTTTCAACTTTTCCCCCTTAGTATGGTGGTCAGTAACATGCGGGAGACTGCAGAGTGGGTTATTTTTTTAATTGTCAACTGATGTGCTTTTACTCAATTCGGGAACCTCACAAGCCAAATTTGTAGTATTTTGCACGAATTGCAAGAGATGTTTGCATGTCGACAGCTGAAGTGGAAGCTCGTATTGAGCTTGCTAGAGAACAATTTGCCAAGCCTTCGATAGCTCAGTTGGTAGAGCGGAGGGCTGTGGTGGTAAAAGAGGCATTCTTAGGTCGCTCGTTCAAATCCGGCTCGAAGGACTTTTGCCAAATGCAAATTTTATTGAATACTTGGAAAGTACAATACTTGGAAAATAACATAACAGACAATTTATAATTATATTATATTTCATCACTGAAAATAGATGCCTTTTGCTTTGAGGCTGTGGCCACGTTATGTTTCTGTCCAACACCAATCTTCATTGGTTTCCTGTGAGGTGTTTTGGATCCCCATCTCTTGCTATGAACTGGCAAAACAGCAGAATCCCCTTGACAATCTTGATTTCTCAAGGGAAATGAGAGAACACTATACACCATCCAAGATATTAAAATATTGTCAAGGCCCAACACGGCTGAATACTCTGAGGAGATGGCCTGTCAGGCGCCGCCTTTCAACTTTTCCTCCTTACTGTGCTGGTCAGTAACATGCGGGAGACTGCGGAGGGGGTCATTTTCTTAATTGGGAACTGATGTGCTTTTACTCAATTCGGGAACCTCACAAGCCAAATTTGTAGTATTTTGCACGAATTGCAAGAGATGTTTACAAGTCGACGGTTGAAGTGGAAGCTCGTATTGAGTTTGCTAGAGTTGATTTGCCAAGCCTTCGATAGCTCAGTTGGTAGAGAGGAGGACTGTAGTTGTAAAACAAGCATCCTTAGGTCGCTGGTTCAAATCCGGCTCGAAGGACTTTTGCCAAATGCAAATTTTATTGAATACTTGGAAAGTAAAATACTTGGAAAGTAAAATAACAGACAATTTATAATTATATTATATTTCATCACTGAAAATAGATGCCTTTTGCTTTGAGGCTGTGGCCACGTTATTTTTCTGTCCAACACCAATCTTCATTGGTTTCCTGTGAGGTGTTTTGGATCCCCATCCCTTGCTATGAACTGGCAAAACAGCAGAATCCCCTTGACAATCTTGATTTCTCAAGGGAAATGAGAGAACACTATACACCATTCAAGATATTAAAATATTGTCAAGGCCCAACACGGCTGAATACTCTGAGGAGATGGCCTGTGAGGCGCCGCCTTTCCACTTTTCCCCCTTAGTATGGTGGTCAGTAACATGCGGGAGACTGCGGAGGGGGTCATTTTTTTAATTGGGAACTGATGTGCTTTTACTCAATTCGGGAACCTCACAAGCCAAATTTGTAGTATTTTGCACGATTGCAAGAGATGTTTGCATGTCGACGGTTGAAGTGGAAGCTCGAATTGAGCTTGCTAGAGAGTGATTTGATAAGCCTTCGATAGCTCAGTTGGTAGAGCGGAGGACTGTAGTGGTAAAACAGGCATCCTTAGGTCGCTGGTTCAAATCCGGCTCGAAGGACTTTTGCCAAATGCAAATTTTATTGAATACTTGGAAAGTAAAATACTTGGAAAATAAAATAACAGACAATTTATAATTATATTATATTTCATCACTGAAAATAGATGCCTTTTGCTTTGAGGCTGTGGCCACGTTATGTTTCTGCCCAACACCAATCTTCATTGGTTTCCTGTGAGGTGTTTTGGATCCCCATCTCTTGCTATGAACTGGCAAAACAGCAGAATCCCCTTGACAATCTTGATTTCTCAAGGGAAATGAGAGAACACTATACACCATCCAAGATATTAAAATATTGTCAAGGCCCAACACGGCTGAATACTCTGAGGAGATGGCCTGTGAGGCGCCGCCTTTCAACTTTTCCCCCTTAGTATGGTGGTCAGTAACATGCGGGAGACTGCGGAGGGGGTCATTTTTTTAATTGGGAACTGATGTGCTTTTACTCAATTCGGGAACCTCACAAGCCAAATTTGTAGTATTTTGCACGAATTGCAAGAGATGTTTACAAGTCGACGGTTGAAGTGGAAGCTCGTATTGAGTTTGCTAGAGATTGATTTGCCAAGCCTTAGATAGCTCAGTTGGTAGAGCGGAGGACTGTAGTGGTAAAACAGGCATCCTTAGGTCGCTGGTTCAAATCCGGCTCGAAGGACTTTTGCCAAATGCACATTTTAATGAATACTTGGAAAGTAAAATACTTGGAAAGTATAATAACAGACAATTTATAATTATATTATATTTCATCACTGAAAATAGATGCCTTTTGCTTTGAGGCTGTGGCCATGTTATTTTTCTGTCCAACACGAATCTTCATTTGTTTCCTGTGAGGTGTTTTGGATCCCCATCTCTTGCTATGAACTGGCAAAACAGCAGAATCCCCTTTACAATCTTGATTTCTCAAAGGAAATAAGAGAACACTATACACCATGCAAGATATTAAAATATTGTCAAGGCCCAACACGGCTGAATACTGTGAGGAGATGGCCTGTGAGGCACCGCCTTTCAACTTTTCCCCCTTAGTATGGTGGTCAGTAACATGCGGGAGACTGCGGAGGGGGTCATTTTTTTAATTGGGAACTGATGTGCTTTTACTCAATTCGGGAACCTCACAAGCCAAATTTGTAGTATTTTGCACGAATTGCAAGAGATGTTTGCATGTCGACGGTTGAAGTCGAAGCTCGTATTGAGCTTGCTAGAGACTGATTTGCCAAGCCTTCGATAGCTCAGTTGGTACAGCGGAGGACTGTAGTGGTAAAACAGACATCCTTAGGTCGCTGGTTCAAATCCGGCTCGAAGGACTTTTGCCAAATGCACATTTTATTGAATACTTGGAAAGTAACATACTTGGAAAGTAAAATAACAGACAATTTATAATTATATTATATTTCATCACTGAAAATAGATGCCTTTTGCTTTGAGGCTGTGACCATGTTATTTTTCTGTCCAACACCAATCTTCTTTGGTTTCCTGTGAGGTGTTTTTTTGATCCCCATCTCTTGCTATGAACTGGCAAAACAGCATAATCCCCTTGACAATCTTGATTTCTCAAGGAAAATGAGAGAACACTATACACCATCCAAGATATTAAAATATTGTCAAGGCCCAACACGGCTGAATACTCTGAGGAGATGGCCTGTGAGGTGCCGCCTTTCAACTTTTCCCCCTTAGTATGGTGGTCAGTAACATGCGGGAGACTGCGGAGGGGGTAATTTTTTTAATTGGGAACTGATGTGCTTTTACTCAATTCGGGAACCTCACAAGCCAAATTTGTAGTATTTTGCACGAATTGCAAGAGATGTTTGCATGTCGACGGTTGAAGTGGAAGCTCGAATTGAGCTAGCTAGAGAATGATTTGCCAAGCCTTCGATAGCTCAGTTGGTAGAGCGGAGGACTGTAGTGGTAAAACAGGCATCCTTAGGTCACTGGTTCAAATCCGGCTCGAAGGACTTTTGACAAATGCAAATTTTATTGAATACTTGGAAAGTAAAATACTTGGAAAATAAAATAACAGACAATTTATAATTATATTATATTTCCTCACTGAAAATAGATGCCTTTTGCTTTGAGGCTCTGGCCACGTTATTTTTCTGTCCAACACGAATCTTCATTGGTTTCCTGCGAGGTGTTTTGGATCCCCATCTCTTGCTATGAACTGGCAAAACAGCAGAATCTCCTTGACAATCTTGATTTCTCAAGGAAAATGAGAGAACACTATACACCATCCAAGGTATTAAAATATTGTCAAGGCCCAACACTGCTGAATACTCTGAGGAGATGGCCTGTGAGGCGCCGCCTTTCAACTTTTCCCCCTTAGTATGGTGGTCAGTAACATGCGGGAGACTGCAGAGTGGGTTATTTTTTTAATTGTCAACTGATGTGCTTTTACTCAATTCGGGAACCTCACAAGCCAAATTT
This sequence comes from Ambystoma mexicanum, assembly GCF_040938575.1. Classification (NCBI taxonomy): domain Eukaryota; kingdom Metazoa; phylum Chordata; class Amphibia; order Caudata; family Ambystomatidae; genus Ambystoma; species Ambystoma mexicanum. The sequence goes on along the minus strand of NC_090921.1, from coordinate 1,024,012,622 downwards.
GTAGTATTTTGCACGAATTGCAAGAGATGTTTGCATGTCGACAGCTGAAGTGGAAGCTCGTATTGAGCTTGCTAGAGAACAATTTTCCAAGCCTTCGATAGCTCAGTTGGTAGAGCGGAGGGCTGTGGTGGTAAAAGAGGCATCCTTAGGTCGCTTGTTCAAATCCGGCTCGAAGGACTTTTGCCAAATGCAAATTTTATTGAATACTTGGAAAGTACAATACTTGGAAAATAACATAACAGACAATTTATAATTATATTATATTTCATCACTGAAAATAGATGCCTTTTGCTTTGAGGCTGTGGCCACGTTATGTTTCTGTCCAACACCAATCTTCATTGGTTTCCTGTGAGGTGTTTTGGATCCCCATCTCTTGCTATGAACTGGCAAAACAGCAGAATCCCCTTGACAATCTTGATTTCTCAAGGGAAATGAGAGAACACTATACACCATCCAAGATATTAAAATATTGTCAAGGCCCAACACGGCTGAATACTCTGAGGAGATGGCCTGTCAGGCGCCGCCTTTCAACTTTTCCTCCTTACTGTGCTGGTCAGTAACATGCGGGAGACTGCGGAGGGGGTCATTTTCTTAATTGGGAACTGATGTGCTTTTACTCAATTCGGGAACCTCACAAGCCAAATTTGTAGTATTTTGCACGAATTGCAAGAGATGTTTACAAGTCGACGGTTGAAGTGGAAGCTCGTATTGAGTTTGCTAGAGTTGATTTGCCAAGCCTTCGATAGCTCAGTTGGTAGAGCGGAGGACTGTAGTTGTAAAACAAGCATCCTTAGGTCGCTGGTTCAAATCCGGCTTGAAGGACTTTTGCCAAATGCAAATTTTATTGAATACTTGGAAAGTAAAATACTTGGAAAGTAAAATAACAGACAATTTATAATTATATTATATTTCATCACTGAAAATAGATGCCTTTTGCTTTGAGGCTGTGGCCACGTTATTTTTCTGTCCAACACCAATCTTCATTGGTTTCCTGTGAGGTGTTTTGGATCCCCATCTCTTGCTATGAACTGGCAAAACAGCAGAATCCCCTTGACAATCTTGATTTCTCAAGGGAAATGAGAGAACACTATACACCATCCAAGATATTAAAATATTGTCAAGGCCCAACACGGCTGAATACTCTGAGGAGATGGCCTGTGAGGCGCCGCCTTTCAACTTTTCCCCCTTAGTATGGTGGTCAGTAACATGCGGGAGACTGCGGAGGGGGTCATTTTTTTAATTGGGAACTGATGTGCTTTTACTCAATTCGGGAACCTCACAAGCCAAATTTGTAGTATTTTGCACGAATTTCAAGAGATGTTTACAAGTCGACGGTTGAAGTTGAAGCTCGTATTGAGTTTGCTAGAGAATGATTTGCCAAGCGTTCGATAGCTCAGTTGGTAGAGCGGAGGACTGTAGTGATAAAACAGGCATCCTTAGGTCGCTTCTTCAAATCCGGCTCGAAGGACTTTTGCCAAATGCACATTTTATTGAATACTTGGAAAGTAAAATACTTGGAAAGTAAAATAACAGACAATTTATAATTATATTATATTTCATCACTGAAAATAGATGCCTTTTGCTTTGAGGCTGTGGCCACGTTATTTTTCTGTCCAACACAAATCTTCATTGGTTTCCTGTGAGGTGTTTTGGATCCCCATCTCTTGCTATGAACTGGCAAAACAGCAGAATCCCCTTGACAATCTTGATTTCTCAAGGAAAATGAGAGAACACTATACACCATCCAAGATATTAAAATATTGTCAAGGCCCAACACGGCTGAATACTCTGAGGAGATGGCCTGTGAGGTGCCGCCTTTCAACTTTTCCCCCCTTAGTATGGTGGTCAGTAACATGCGGGAGACTGCGGAGGGGGTCATTTTTTTAATTGGGAACTGATGTGCTTTTACTCAATTCGGGAACCTCACAAGCCAAATTTGTAGTATTTTGCACGAATTGCAAGAGATGTTTGCATGTCGACGGTTGAAGTGGAAGCTCGAATTGAGCTAGCTAGAGAATGATTTGCCAAGCCTTCGATAGCTCAGTTGGTAGAGCGGAGGACTGTAGTGGTAAAACAGGCATCCTTAGGTCGCTGGTTCAAATCCGGCTCGACGGACTTTTGACAAATGCAAATTTTATTGAATACTTGGAAAGTAAAATACTTGGAAAATAAAATAACAGACAATTTATAATTATATTATATTTCCTCACTGAAAATAGATGCCTTTTGCTTTGAGGCTCTGGCCACGTTATTTTTCTGTCCAACACGAATCTTCATTGGTTTCCTGCGAGGTGTTTTGGATCCCCATCTCTTGCTATGAACTGGCAAAACAGCAGAATCTCCTTGACAATCTTGATTTCTCAAGGAAAATGAGAGAACACTATACACCATCCAAGGTATTAAAATATTGTCAAGGCCCAACACTGCGGAATACTCTGAGGAGATGGCCTGTGAGGCGCCGCCTTTCAACTTTTCCCCCTTAGTATGGTGGTCAGTAACATGCGGGAGACTGCAGAGTGGGTTATTTTTTTAATTGTCAACTGATGTGCTTTTACTCAATTCGGGAACCTCACAAGCCAAATTTGTAGTATTTTGCACGAATTGCAAGAGATGTTTGCATGTCGACAGCTGAAGTGGAAGCTCGTATTGAGCTTGCTAGAGAACAATTTGCCAAGCCTTTGATAGCTCAGTTGGTAGAGCGGAGGGCTGTAGTGGTAAAAGAGGCATCCTTAGGTCGCTCGTTCAAATCCGGCTCGAAGGACTTTTGCCAAATGCAAATTTTATTGAATACTTGGAAAGTACAATACTTGGAAAATAACATAACAGACAATTTATAATTATATTATATTTCATCACTGAAAATAGATGCCTTTTGCTTTGAGGCTGTGGCCACGTTATGTTTCTGTCCAACACCAATCTTCATTGGTTTCCTGTGAGGTGTTTTGGATCCCCATCTCTTGCTATGAACTGGCAAAACAGCAGAATCCCCTTGACAATCTTGATTTCTCAAGGGAAATGAGAGAACACTATACACCATCCAAGATATTAAAATATTGTCAAGGCCCAACACGGCTGAATACTCTGAGGAGATGGCCTGTCAGGCGCCGCCTTTCAACTTTTCCTCCTTACTGTGCTGGTCAGTAACATGCGGGAGACTGCGGAGGGGGTCATTTTCTTAATTGGGAACTGATGTGCTTTTACTCAATTCGGGAACCTCACAAGCCAAATTTGTAGTATTTTGCACGAATTGCAAGAGATGTTTACAAGTCGACGGTTGAAGTGGAAGCTCGTATTGAGTTTGCTAGAGTTGATTTGCCAAGCCTTCGATAGCTCAGTTGGTAGAGCGGAGGACTGTAGTTGTAAAACAAGCATCCTTAGGTCGCTGGTTCAAATCCGGCTTGAAGGACTTTTGCCAAATGCAAATTTTATTGAATACTTGGAAAGTAAAATACTTGGAAAGTAAAATAACAGACAATTTATAATTATATTATATTTCATCACTGAAAATAGATGCCTTTTGCTTTGAGGCTGTGGCCACGTTATTTTTCTGTCCAACACCAATCTTTATTGGTTTCCTGTGAGGTGTTTTGGATCCCCATCTCTTGCTATGAACTGGCAAAACAGCAGAATCCCCTTGACAATCTTGATTTCTCAAGGGAAATGAGAGAACACTATACACCATCCAAGATATTAAAATATTGTCAAGGCCCAACACGGCTGAATACTCTGAGGAGATGGCCTGTGAGGCGCCGCCTTTCAACTTTTCCCCCTTAGTATGGTGGTCAGTAACATGCGGGAGACTGCGGAGGGGGTCATTTTTTTAATTGGGAACTGATGTGCTTTTACTCAATTCGGGAACCTCACAAGCCAAATTTGTAGTATTTTGCACGAATTGCAAGAGATGTTTACAAGTCGACGGTTGAAGTTGAAGCTCGTATTGAGTTTGCTAGAGAATGATTTGCCAAGCGTTCGATAGCTCAGTTGGTAGAGCGGAGGACTGTAGTGATAAAACAGGCACCCTTAGGTCGCTTCTTCAAATCCGGCTCGAAGGACTTTTGCCAAATGCACATTTTATTGAATACTTGGAAAGTAAAATACTTGGAAAGTAAAATAACAGACAATTTATAATTATATTATATTTCATCACTGAAAATAGATGCCTTTTGCTTTGAGGCTGTGGCCACGTTATTTTTCTGTCCAACACAAATCTTCATTGGTTTCCTGTGAGGTGTTTTGGATCCCCATCTCTTGCTATGAACTGGCAAAACAGCAGAATCCCCTTGACAATCTTGATTTCTCAAGGAAAATGAGAGAACACTATACACCATCCAAGATATTAAAATATTGTCAAGGCCCAACACGGCTGAATACTCTGAGGAGATGGCCTGTGAGGTGCCGCCTTTCAACTTTTCCCCCTTAGTATGGTGGTCAGTAACATGCGGGAGACTGCGGAGGGGGTCATTTTTTTAATTGGGAACTGATGTGCTTTTACTCAATTTCGGGAACCTCACAAGCCAAATTTGTAGTATTTTGCACGAATTGCAAGAGATGTTTACAAGTCGAAGGTTGAAGTGGAAGCTCGTATTGAGTTTGCTAGAGTTGCTTTGCCAAGCCTTCGATAGCTCAGTTGGTAGAGCGGAGGACTGTAGTGGTAAAACAGGCATCCTTAGGTCGCTGATTCAAATCCGGCTTGAAGGACTTTTGCCAAATGCACATTTTATTGAATACTTGGAAAGTAAAATACTTGGAAAGTAAAATAACAGACAATTTATAATTATATTATATTTCATCACTGAAAATAGATGCCTTTTGCTTTGAGGCTGTTGCCACGTTATGTTTCTGTCCAACACCAATCTTCATTGGTTTCCTGTGAGGTGTTTTGGATCCCCATCTCTTGCTATGAACTGGCAAAACAGCAGAATCCCCTTGACAATCTTGATTTCTCAAGGGAAATGAGAGAACACTATACACCATCCAAGATATTAAAATATTGTCAAGGCCCAACACGGCTGAATACTCTGAGGAGATGGCCTGTGAGGCGCCGCCTTTCAACTTTTCCCCCTTAGTATGGTGGTCAGTAACATGCGGGAGACTGCGGAGGGGGTCATTTTTTTAATTGGGAACTGATGTGCTTTTACTCAATTCGGGAACCTCACAAGCCAAATTTGTAGTATTTTGCACGAATTGCAAGAGATGTTTACAAGTCGACGGTTGAAGTTGAAGCTCGTATTGAGTTTGCTAGAGAATGATTTGCCAAGAGTTCGATAGCTCAGGTGGTAGAGCGGAGGACTGTAGTGGTAAAACAAGCATCCTTAGGTCGCTGGTTCAAATCCGGCTCGAAGGGCTTTTGCCAAATGAACATTTTATTGAATACTTGGAAAGTAAAATACTTGGAAAGTAAAATAACAGACAATTTATAATTATATTATATTTCATCACTGAAAATAGATGCCTTTTGCTTTGAGGCTGTGGCCACGTTATTTTTCTGTCCAACACGAATCTTCATTGGTTTCCTGTGAGGTGTTTTGGATCCCCATCTCTTGCTATGAACTGACAAAACAGCAGAATCCCCTTGACAATCTTGATTTCTCAAGGGAAATGGGAGAACACTATACACCATCCAAGATATAAAAATATTGTCAAGGCGGAACACTGATGAATACTCTGAGGAGATGGCCTGTGAGGCGCCGCCTTTCAACTTTTCCTCCTTAGTATGGTGGTCAGTAACATGCGGGAGACTGCGGAGGGGGTCATTTTTTTAATTGGGAACTGATGTGCTTTTACTCAATTCGGGAACCTCACAAGCCAAATTTGTAGTATTTTGCACGATTGCAAGAGATGTTTGCATGTTGACGGTTGAAGTGGAAGCTCGAATTGAGCTTGCTAGAGAGTGATTTGATAAGCCTTCGATAGCTCAGTTGGTGGAGCGGAGGACTGTGATGGTAAAACAGGCATCCTTAGGTCGCTGGTTCAAATCCGGCTCGAAGGACTTTTGCCAAATGCAAATTTTATTGAATACTTGGAAAGTAAAATACTTGGAAAATAAAATAACAGACAATTTATAATTATATTATATTTCATCACTGAAAATAGATGCCTTTTGCTTTGAGGCTGTGGCCACGTTATGTTTCTGCCCAACACCAATCTTCATTGGTTTCCTGTGAGGTGTTTTGGATCCCCATCTCTTGCTATGAACTGGCAAAACAGCAGAATCCCCTTGACAATCTTGATTTCTCAAGGGAAATGAGAGAACACTATACACCATCCAAGATATTAAAATATTGTCAAGGCCCAACACGGCTGAATACTCTGAGGAGATGGCCTGTGAGGCGCCGCCTTTCAACTTTTCCCCCTTAGTATGGTGGTCAGTAACATGCGGGAGACTGCGGAGGGGGTCATTTTTTTAATTGGGAACTGATGTGCTTTTACTCAATTCGGGAACCTCACAAGCCAAATTTGTAGTATTTTGCACGAATTGCAAGAGATGTTTACAAGTCGACGGTTGAAGTGGAAGCTCGTATTGAGTTTGCTAGAGATTGATTTGCCAAGCCTTAGATAGCTCAGTTGGTAGAGCGGAGGACTGTAGTGGTAAAACAGGCATCCTTAGGTCGCTGGTTCAAATCCGGCTCGAAGGACTGTTGCCAAATGCACATTTTAATGAATACTTGGAAAGTAAAATACTTGGAAAGTATAATAACAGACAATTTATAATTATATTATATTTCATCACTGAGAATAGATGCCTTTTGCTTTGAGGCTGTGGCCATGTTATTTTTCTGTCCAACACGAATCTTCATTGGTTTCCTGTGAGGTGTTTTGGATCCCCATCTCTTGCTATGAACTGGCAAAACAGCAGAATCCCCTTCACAATCTTGATTTCTCAAAGGAAATAAGAGAACACTATACACCATGCAAGATATTAAAATATTGTCAAGGCCCAACACGGCTGAATACTGTGAGGAGATGGCCTGTGAGGCACCGCCTTTCAACTTTTCCCCCTTAGTATGGTGGTCAGTAACATGCGGGAGACTGCGGAGGGGGTCATTTTTTTAATTGGGAACTGATGTGCTTTTACTCAATTCGGGAACCTCACAAGCCAAATTTGTAGTATTTTGCACGAATTGCAAGAGATATTTACAAGTCGGCGGTTGAAGTGGAAGCTCCTATTGAGTTTGCTAGAGCATGGTTTGCCTAGCCTTCGATAGCTGAGTTGGTAGAGCGGAAGACTGTAGTGGTAAAACAGGCATCATTAGGTCACTGGTTCAAATCCGGCTCGAAGGACTTTTGCCAAATGCAAATTTTATTGAATACTTGGAAAGTAAAATACTTGGAAAATAAAATAACAGACAATTTATAATTATATTATATTCCCTCACTGAAAATAGATGCCTTTTGCTTTGAGGCTGTGGCCACGTTATTTTTCTGTCCAACACGAATCTTCATTGGTTTCCTGTGAGGTGTTTTGGATCCCCATCTCTTGCTATGAACTGGCAAAACAGCAGAATCTCCTTGACAATCTTGATTTCTCAAGGAAAATGAGAGAACACTATACACCATCCAAGGTATTAAAATATTGTCAAGGCCCAACACTGCTGAATACTCTGAGGAGATGGCCTGTGAGGCGCCGCCTTTCAACTTTTCCCCCTTAGTATGGTGGTCAGTAACATGCGGGAGACTGCAGAGTGGGTTATTTTTTTAATTGTCAACTGATGTGCTTTTACTCAATTCGGGAACCTCACAAGCCAAATTTGTAGTATTTTGCACGAATTGCAAGAGATGTTTGCATGTCGACAGCTGAAGTGGAAGCTCGTATTGAGCTTGCTAGAGAACAATTTGCCAAGCCTTCGATAGCTCAGTTGGTAGAGCGGAGGGCTGTGGTGGTAAAAGAGGCATTCTTAGGTCGCTCGTTCAAATCCGGCTCGAAGGACTTTTGCCAAATGCAAATTTTATTGAATACTTGGAAAGTACAATACTTGGAAAATAACATAACAGACAATTTATAATTATATTATATTTCATCACTGAAAATAGATGCCTTTTGCTTTGAGGCTGTGGCCACGTTATGTTTCTGTCCAACACCAATCTTCATTGGTTTCCTGTGAGGTGTTTTGGATCCCCATCTCTTGCTATGAACTGGCAAAACAGCAGAATCCCCTTGACAATCTTGATTTCTCAAGGGAAATGAGAGAACACTATACACCATCCAAGATATTAAAATATTGTCAAGGCCCAACACGGCTGAATACTCTGAGGAGATGGCCTGTCAGGCGCCGCCTTTCAACTTTTCCTCCTTACTGTGCTGGTCAGTAACATGCGGGAGACTGCGGAGGGGGTCATTTTCTTAATTGGGAACTGATGTGCTTTTACTCAATTCGGGAACCTCACAAGCCAAATTTGTAGTATTTTGCACGAATTGCAAGAGATGTTTACAAGTCGACGGTTGAAGTGGAAGCTCGTATTGAGTTTGCTAGAGTTGATTTGCCAAGCCTTTGATAGCTCAGTTGGTAGAGAGGAGGACTGTAGTTGTAAAACAAGCATCCTTAGGTCGCTGGTTCAAATCCGGCTCGAAGGACTTTTGCCAAATGCAAATTTTATTGAATACTTGGAAAGTAAAATACTTGGAAAGTAAAATAACAGACAATTTATAATTATATTATATTTCATCACTGAAAATAGATGCCTTTTGCTTTGAGGCTGTGGCCACGTTATTTTTCTGTCCAACACCAATCTTCATTGGTTTCCTGTGAGGTGTTTTGGATCCCCATCCCTTGCTATGAACTGGCAAAACAGCAGAATCCCCTTGACAATCTTGATTTCTCAAGGGAAATGAGAGAACACTATACACCATTCAAGATATTAAAATATTGTCAAGGCCCAACACGGCTGAATACTCTGAGGAGATGGCCTGTGAGGCGCCGCCTTTCCACTTTTCCCCCTTAGTATGGTGGTCAGTAACATGCGGGAGACTGCGGAGGGGGTCATTTTTTTAATTGGGAACTGATGTGCTTTTACTCAATTCGGGAACCTCACAAGCCAAATTTGTCGTATTTTGCACGAATTGCAAGAGATGTTTACAAGTCGACGGTTGAAGTTGAAGCTCGTATTGAGTTTGCTAGAGAATGATTTGCCAAGCGTTCGATAGCTCAGTTGGTAGAGCGTAGGACTGTAGGGATAAAACAGGCATCCTTAGGTCGCTTCTTCAAATCCGGCTCGAAGGACTTTTGCCAAATGCACATTTTATTGAATACTTGGAAAGTAAAATACTTGGAAAGTAAAATAACAGACAATTTATAATTATATTATATTTCATCACTGAAAATAGATGCCTTTTGCTTTGAGGCTGTGGCCACGTTATTTTTCTGTCCAACACAAATCTTCATTGGTTTCCTGTGAGGTGTTTTGGATCCCCATCTCTTGCTATGAACTGGCAAAACAGCAGAATCCCCTTGACAATCTTGATTTCTCAAGGAAAATGAGAGAACACTATACACCATCCAAGATATTAAAATATTGTCAAGGCCCAACACGGCTGAATACTCTGAGGAGATGGCCTGTGAGGTGCCGCCTTTCAACTTTTCCCCCTTAGTATGGTGGTCAGTAACATGCGGGAGACTGCGGAGGGGGTCATTTTTTTAATTGGGAACTGATGTGCTTTTACTCAATTCGGGAACCTCACAAGCCAAATTTGTAGTATTTTGCACAAATTGCAAGAGATGTTTGCATGTCGACGGTTGAAGTGGAAGCTCGAATTGAGCTAGCTAGAGAATGATTTGCCAAGCCTTCGATAGCTCAGTTGGTAGAGCGGAGGACTGTAGTGGTAAAACAGGCATCCTTAGGTCGCTGGTTCAAATCCGGCTCGAAGGACTTTTGACAAATGCAAATTTTATTGAATACTTGGAAAGTAAAATACTTGGAAAATAAAATAACAGACAATTTATAATTATATTATATTTCCTCACTGAAAATATATGCCTTTTGCTTTGAGGCTGTGGCCACGTTATTTTTCTGTCCAACACGAATCTTCATTGGTTTCCTGTGAGGTGTTTTGGATCCCCATCTCTTGCTATGAACTGGCAAAACAGCAGAATCTCCTTGACAATCTTGATTTCTCAAGGAAAATGAGAGAACACTATACACCATCCAAGGTATTAAAATATTGTCAAGGCCCAACACTGCTGAATACTCTGAGGAGATGGCCTGTGAGGCGCCGCCTTTCAACTTTTCCCCCTTAGTATGGTGGTCAGTAACATGCGGGAGACTGCGGAGGGGGTCATTTTTTTAATTGGGAACTGATGTGCTTTTACTCAATTCGGGAACCTCACAAGCCAAATTTGTAGTATTTTGCACGAATTGCAAGAGATGTTTGCATGTCGACGGTTGAAGTGGAAGCTCGAATTGAGCTAGCTAGAGAATGATTTGCCAAGCCTTCGATAGCTCAGTTGGTAGAGCGGAGGACTGTAGTGGTAAAACAGGCATCCTTAGGTCGCTGGTTCAAATCCGGCTCGAAGGACTTTTGACAAATGCAAATTTTATTGAATACTTGGAAAGTAAAATACTTGGAAAATAAAATAACAGACAATTTATAATTATATTATATTTCCTCACTGAAAATAGATGCCTTTTGCTTTGAGGCTCTGGCCACGTTATTTTTCTGTCCAACACGAATCTTCATTGGTTTCCTGCGAGGTGTTTTGGATCCCCATCTCTTGCTATGAACTGGCAAAACAGCCGAATCTCCTTAACAATCTTGATTTCTCAAGGAAAATGAGAGAACACTATACACCATCCAAGGTATTAAAATATTGTCAAGGCCCAACACTGCTGAATACTCTGAGGAGATGGCCTGTGAGGCGCCGCCTTTCAACTTTTCCCCCTTAGTATGGTGGTCAGTAACATGCGGGAGACTGCAGAGTGGGTTATTTTTTTAATTGTCAACTGATGTGCTTTTACTCAATTCGGGAACCTCACAAGCCAAATTTGTAGTATTTTGCACGAATTGCAAGAGATGTTTGCATGTCGACAGCTGAAGTGGAAGCTCGTATTGAGCTTGCTAGAGAACAATTTGCCAAGCCTTCGATAGCTCAGTTGGTAGAGCGGAGGGCTGTAGTGGTAAAAGAGGCATCCTTAGGTCGCTCGTTCAAATCCGGCTCGAAGGACTTTTGCCAAATGCAAATTTTATTGAATACCTGGAAAGTACAATACTTGGAAAATAACATAACAGACAATTTATAATTATATTATATTTCATCACTGAAAATAGATGCCTTTTGCTTTGAGGCTGTGGCCACGTTATGTTTCTGTCCAACACCAATCTTCATTGGTTTCCTGTGAGGTGTTTTGGATCCCCATCTCTTGCTATGAACTGGCAAAACAGCAGAATCCCCTTGACAATCTTGATTTCTCAAGGGAAATGAGAGAACACTATACACCATCCAAGATATTAAAATATTGTCAAGGCCCAACACGGCTGAATACTCTGAGGAGATGGCCTGTCAGGCGCCGCCTTTCAACTTTTCCTCCTTACTGTGCTGGTCAGTAACATGCGGGAGACTGCGGAGGGGGTCATTTTCTTAATTGGGAACTGATGTGCTTTTACTCAATTCGGGAACCTCACAAGCCAAATTTGTAGTATTTTGCACGAATTGCAAGAGATGTTTACAAGTCGACGGTTGAAGTGGAAGCTCGTATTGAGTTTGCTAGAGTTGATTTGCAAAGCCTTCGATAGCTCAGTTGGTAGAGCAGAGGACTGTAGTTGTAAAACAAGCATCCTTAGGTCGCTGGTTCAAATCCGGCTCGAAGGACTTTTGCCAAATGCAAATTTTATTGAATACTTGGAAAGTAAAATACTTGGAAAGTAAAATAACAGACAATTTATAATTATATTATATTTCATCACTGAAAATAGATGCCTTTTGCTTTGAGGCTGTGGCCACGTTATTTTTCTGTCCAACACCAATCTTCATTGGTTTCCTGTGAGGTGTTTTGGATCCCCATCTCTTGCTATGAACTGGCAAAACAGCAGAATCCCCTTGACAATCTTGATTTCTCAAGGGAAATGAGAGAACACTATACACCATCCAAGATATTAAAATATTGTCAAGGCCCAACACGGCTGAATACTCTGAGGAGATGGCCTGTGAGGCGCCGCCTTTCAACTTTTCCCCCTTAGTATGGTGGTCAGTAACATGCGGGAGACTGCGGAGGGGGTCATTTTTTTAATTGGGAACTGATGTGCTTTTACTCAATTCGGGAACCTCACAAGCCAAATTTGTAGTATTTTGCACGAATTGCAAGAGATGTTTACAAGTCGACGGTTGAAGTTGAAGCTCGTATTGAGTTTGCTAGAGAATGATTTGCCAAGCGTTCGATAGCTCAGTTGGTAGAGCGGAGGACTGTAGTGATAAAACAGGCATCCTTAGGTCGCTTCTTCAAATCCGGCTCGAAGGACTTTTGCCAAATGCACATTTTATTGAATACTTGGAAAGTAAAATACTTGGAAAGTAAAATAACAGACAATTTATAATTATATTATATTTCATCACTGAAAATAGATGCCTTTTGCTTTGAGGCTGTGGCCACGTTATTTTTCTGTCCAACACAAATCTTCATTGGTTTCCTGTGAGGTGTTTTGGATCCCCATCTCTTGCTATGAACTGGCAAAACAGCAGAATCCCCTTGACAATCTTGATTTCTCAAGGAAAATGAGAGAACACTATACACCATCCAAGATATTAAAATATTGTCAAGGCCCAACACGGCTGAATACTCTGAGGAGATGGCCTGTGAGGTGCCGCCTTTCAACTTTTCCCCCCTTAGTATGGTGGTCAGTAACATGCGGGAGACTGCGGAGGGGGTCATTTTTTTAATTGGGAACTGATGTGCTTTTACTCAATTCGGGAACCTCACAAGCCAAATTTGTAGTATTTTGCACGAATTGCAAGAGATGTTTGCATGTCGACGGTTGAAGTGGAAGCTCGAATTGAGCTAGCTAGAGAATGATTTGCCAAGCCTTCGATAGCTCAGTTGGTAGAGTGGAGGACTGTAGTGGTAAAACAGGCATCCTTAGGTCGCTGGTTCAAATCTGGCTCGAAGGACTTTTGACAAATGCAAATTTTATTGAATACTTGGAAAGTAAAATACTTGGAAAATAAAATAACAGACAATTTATAATTATATTATATTTCCTCACTGAAAATAGATGCCTTTTGCTTTGAGTCTCTGGCCACGTTATTTTTCTGTCCAACACGAATCTTCATTGGTTTCCTGCGAGGTGTTTTGGATCCCCATCTCTTGCTATGAACTGGCAAAACAGCAGAATCTCCTTGACAATCTTGATTTCTCAAGGAAAATGAGAGAACACTATACACCATCCAAGGTATTAAAATATTGTCAAGGCCCAACACTGCGGAATACTCTGAGGAGATGGCCTGTGAGGCGCCGCCTTTCAACTTTTCCCCCTTAGTATGGTGGTCAGTAACATGCGGGAGACTGCAGAGTGGGTTATTTTTTTAATTGTCAACTGATGTGCTTTTACTCAATTCGGGAACCTCACAAGCCAAATTTGTAGTATTTTGCACGAATTGCCAGAGATGTTTGCATGTCGACAGCTGAAGTGGAAGCTCGTATTGAGCTTGCTAGAGAACAATTTGCCAAGCCTTCGATAGCTCAGTTGGTAGAGCGGAGGACTGTAGTGGTAAAACAGGCATCCTTAGGTCGCTGATTCAAATCCGGCTTGAAGGACTTTTGCCAAATGCACATTTTATTGAATACTTGGAAAGTAAAATACTTGGAAAGTAAAATAACAGACAATTTACAAATTATATTATATTTCATCACTGAAAATAGATGCCTTTTGCTTTGAGGCTGTTGCCACGTTATGTTTCTGTCCAACACCAATCTTCATTGGTTTCCTGTGAGGTGTTTTGGATCCCCATCTCTTGCTATGAACTGGCAAAACAGCAGAATCCCCTTGACAATCTTGATTTCTCAAGGGAAATGAGAGAACACTATACACCATCCAAGATATTAAAATATTGTCAAGGCCCAACACGGCTGAATACTCTGAGGAGATGGCCTGTGAGGCGCCGCCTTTCAACTTTTCCCCCTTAGTATGGTGGTCAGTAACATGCGTGAGACTGCGGAGGGGGTCATTTTTTTAATTGGGAACTGATGTGCTTTTACTCAATTCGGGAACCTCACAAGCCAAATTTGTAGTATTTTGCACGAATTGCAAGAGATGTTTACAAGTCGACGGTTGAAGATGAAGCTCGTATTGAGTTTGCTAGAGAATGATTTGCCAAGCGTTCGATAGCTCAGGTGGTAGAGCGGAGGACTGTAGTGGTAAAACAAGCATCCTTAGGTCGCTGGTTCAAATCCGGCTCGAAGGGCTTTTGCCAAATGAACATTTTATTGAATACTTGGAAAGTAAAATACTTGGAAAGTAAAATAACAGACAATTTATAATTATATTATATTTCATCACTGAAAATAGATGCCTTTTGCTTTGAGGCTGTGGCCACGTTATTTTTCTGTCCAACACGAATCTTCATTGGTTTCCTGTGAGGTGTTTTGGATCCCCATCTCTTGCTATGAACTGACAAAACAGCAGAATCCCCTTGACAATCTTGATTTCTCAAGGGAAATGGGAGAACACTATACACCATCCAAGATATTAAAATATTGTCAAGGCGGAACACTGATGAATACTCTGAGGAGATGGCCTGTGAGGCGCCGCCTTTCAACTTTTCCTCCTTAGTATGGTGGTCAGTAACATGCGGGAGACTGCGGAGGGGGTCATTTTTTTAATTGGGAACTGATGTGCTTTTACTCAATTCGGGAACCTCACAAGCCAAATTTGTAGTATTTTGCACGATTGCAAGAGATGTTTGCATGTCGACAGTTGAAGTGGAAGCTCGAATTGAGCTTGCTAGAGAGTGATTTGATAAGCCTTCGATAGCTCAGTTGGTAGAGCGGAGGACTGTAGTGGTAAAACAGGCATCCTTAGGTCGCTGGTTCAAATCCGGCTCGAAGGACTTTTGCCAAATGCAAATTTTATTGAATACTTGGAAAGTAAAATACTTGGAAAATAAAATAACAGACAATTTATAATTATATTATATTTCATCACTGAAAATAGATGCCTTTTGCTTTGAGGCTGTGGCCACGTTATGTTTCTGCCCAACACCAATCTTCATTGGTTTCCTGTGAGGTGTTTTGGATCCCCATCTCTTGCTATGAACTGGCAAAACAGCAGAATCCCCTTGACAATCTTGATTTCTCAAGGGAAATGAGAGAACACTATACACCATCCAAGATATTAAAATATTGTCAAGGCCCAACACGGCTGAATACTCTGAGGAGATGGCCTGTGAGGCGCCGCCTTTCAACTTTTCCCCCTTAGTATGGTGGTCAGTAACATGCGGGAGACTGCGGAGGGGGTCATTTTTTTAATTGGGAACTGATGTGCTTTTACTCAATTCGGGAACCTCACAAGCCAAATTTGTAGTATTTTGCACGAATTGCAAGAGATGTTTACAAGTCGACGGTTGAAGTGGAAGCTCGTATTGAGTTTGCTAGAGATTGATTTGCCAAGCCTTAGATAGCTCAGTTGGTAGAGCGGAGGACTGTAGTGGTAAAACAAGCATCCTTAGGTCGCTGGTTCAAATCCGGCTCGAAGGACTTTTGCCAAATGCACATTTTAATGAATACTTGGAAAGTAAAATACTTGGAAAGTATAATAACAGACAATTTATAATTATATTATATTTCATCACTGAAAATAGATGCCTTTTGCTTTGAGGCTGTGGCCATGTTATTTTTCTGTCCAACACGAATCTTCATTGGTTTCCTGTGAGGTGTTTTGGATCCCCATCTCTTGCTATGAACTGGCAAAACAGCAGAATCCCCTTTACAATCTTGATTTCTCAAAGGAAATAAGAGAACACTATACACCATGCAAGATATTAAAATATTGTCAAGGCCCAACACGGCTGAATACTGTGAGGAGATGGCCTGTGAGGCACCGCCTTTCAACTTTTCCCCCTTAGTATGGTGGTCAGTAACATGCGGGAGACTGCGGAGGGGGTCATTTTTTTAATTGGGAACTGATGTGCTTTTACTCAATTCGGGAACCTCACAAGCCAAATTTGTAGTATTTTGCACGAATTGCAAGAGATGTTTACAAGTCGGCGGTTGAAGTGGAAGCTCCTATTGAGTTTGCTAGAGCATGGTTTGCCTAGCCTTTGATAGCTGAGTTGGTAGAGCGGAGGACTGTAGTGGTAAAACAGGCATCATTAGGTCGCTGGTTCAAATCCGGCTCGAAGGACTTTTGCCAAATGCAAATTTTATTGAATACTTGGAAAGTAAAATACTTGGAAAATAAAATAACAGACAATTTATAATTATATTATATTCCCTCACTGAAAATAGATGCCTTTTGCTTTGAGGCTGTGGCCACGTTATTTTTCTGTCCAACACGAATCTTCATTGGTTTCCTGTGAGGTGTTTTGGATCCCCATCTCTTGCTATGAACTGGCAAAACAGCAGAATCTCCTTGACAATCTTGATTTCTCAAGGAAAATGAAAGAACACTATACACCATCCAAGGTATTAAAATATTGTCAAGGCCCAACACTGCTGAATACTCTGAGGAGATGGCCTGTGAGGCGCCGCCTTTCAACTTTTCCCCCTTAGTATGGTGGTCAGTAACATGCGGGAGACTGCAGAGTGGGTTATTTTTTTAATTGTCAACTGATGTGCTTTTACTCAATTCGGGAACCTCACAAGCCAAATTTGTAGTATTTTGCACGAATTGCAAGAGATGTTTGCATGTCGACAGCTGAAGTGGAAGCTCGTATTGAGCTTGCTAGAGAACAATTTGCCAAGCCTTCGATAGCTCAGTTGGTAGAGCGGAGGGTTGTGGTGGTAAAAGAGGCATCCTTAGGTCGCTCGTTCAAATCCGGCTCGAAGGACTTTTGCCAAATGCAAATTTTATTGAATACTTGGAAAGTACAATACTTGGAAAATAACATAACAGACAATTTATAATTATATTATATTTCATCACTGAAAATAGATGCCTTTTGCTTTGAGGCTGTGGCCACGTTATGTTTCTGTCCAACACCAATCTTCATTGGTTTCCTGTGAGGTGTTTTGGATCCCCATCTCTTGCTATGAACTGGCAAAACAGCAGAATCCCCTTGACAATCTTGATTTCTCAAGGGAAATGAGAGAACACTATACACCATCCAAGATATTAAAATATTGTCAAGGCCCAACACGGCTGAATACTCTGAGGAGATGGCCTGTCAGGCGCCGCCTTTCAACTTTTCCTCCTTACTGTGCTGGTCAGTAACATGCGGGAGACTGCGGAGGGGGTCATTTTCTTAATTGGGAACTGATGTGCTTTTACTCAATTCGGGAACCTCACAAGCCAAATTTGTAGTATTTTGCACGAATTGCA
This sequence comes from Ambystoma mexicanum, assembly GCF_040938575.1. Classification (NCBI taxonomy): domain Eukaryota; kingdom Metazoa; phylum Chordata; class Amphibia; order Caudata; family Ambystomatidae; genus Ambystoma; species Ambystoma mexicanum. Next base: position 1,023,995,161 of record NC_090921.1, on the reverse strand, counting down.
AGAGATGTTTACAAGTCGACGGTTGAAGTGGAAGCTCGTATTGAGTTTGCTAGAGTTGATTTGCCAAGCCTTCGATAGCTCAGTTGGTAGAGAGGAGGACTGTAGTTGTAAAACAAGCATCCTTAGGTCGCTGGTTCAAATCCGGCTCGAAGGACTTTTGCCAAATGCAAATTTTATTGAATACTTGGAAAGTAAAATACTTGGAAAGTAAAATAACAGACAATTTATAATTATATTATATTTCATCACTGAAAATAGATGCCTTTTGCTTTGAGGCTGTGGCCACGTTATTTTTCTGTCCAACACCAATCTTCATTGGTTTCCTGTGAGGTGTTTTGGATCCCCATCCCTTGCTATGAACTGGCAAAACAGCAGAATCCCCTTGACAATCTTGATTTCTCAAGGGAAATGAGAGAACACTATACACCATTCAAGATATTAAAATATTGTCAAGGCCCAACACGGCTGAATACTCTGAGGAGATGGCCTGTGAGGCGCCGCCTTTCCACTTTTCCCCCTTAGTATGGTGGTCAGTAACATGCGGGAGACTGCGGAGGGGGTCATTTTTTTAATTGGGAACTGATGTGCTTTTACTCAATTCGGGAACCTCACAAGCCAAATTTGTAGTATTTTGCACGAATTGCAAGAGATGTTTACAAGTCGACGGTTGAAGTTGAAGCTCGTATTGAGTTTGCTAGAGAATGATTTGCCAAGCGTTCGATAGCTCAGTTGGTAGAGCGGAGGACTGTAGTGATAAAACAGGCATCCTTAGGTCGCTTCTTCAAATCCGGCTCGAAGGACTTTTGCCAAATGCACATTTTATTGAATACTTGGAAAGTAAAATACTTGGAAAGTAAAATAACAGACAATTTATAATTATATTATATTTCATCACTGAAAATAGATGCCTTTTGCTTTGAGGCTGTGGCCACGTTATTTTTCTGTCCAACACAAATCTTCATTGGTTTCCTGTGAGGTGTTTTGGATCCCCATCTCTTGCTATGAACTGGCAAAACAGCAGAATCCCCTTGACAATCTTGATTTCTCAAGGAAAATGAGAGAACACTATACACCATCCAAGATATTAAAATATTGTCAAGGCCCAACACGGCTGAATACTCTGAGGAGATGGCCTGTGAGGTGCCGCCTTTCAACTTTTCCCCCTTAGTATGGTGGTCAGTAACATGCGGGAGACTGCGGAGGGGGTCATTTTTTTAATTGGGAACTGATGTGCTTTTACTCAATTCGGGAACCTCACAAGCCAAATTTGTAGTATTTTGCACAAATTGCAAGAGATGTTTGCATGTCGACGGTTGAAGTGGAAGCTCGAATTGAGCTAGCTAGAGAATGATTTGCCAAGCCTTCGATAGCTCAGTTGGTAGAGCGGAGGACTGTAGTGGTAAAACAGGCATCCTTAGGTCGCTGGTTCAAATCCGGCTCGAAGGACTTTTGACAAATGCAAATTATATTGAATACTTGGAATGTAAAATACTTGGAAAATAAAATAACAGACAATTTATAATTATATTATATTTCCTCACTGAAAATATATGCCTTTTGCTTTGAGGCTGTGGCCACGTTATTTTTCTGTCCAACACGAATCTTCATTGGTTTCCTGTGAGGTGTTTTGGATCCCCATCTCTTGCTATGAACTGGCAAAACAGCAGAATCTCCTTGACAATCTTGATTTCTCAAGGAAAATGAGAGAACACTATACACCATCCAAGGTATTAAAATATTGTCAAGGCCCAACACTGCTGAATACTCTGAGGAGATGGCCTGTGAGGCGCCGCCTTTCAACTTTTCCCCCTTAGTATGGTGGTCAGTAACATGCGGGAGACTGCGGAGGGGGTCATTTTTTTAATTGGGAACTGATGTGCTTTTACTCAATTCGGGAACCTCACAAGCCAAATTTGTAGTATTTTGCACGAATTGCAAGAGATGTTTGCATGTCGACGGTTGAAGTGGAAGCTCGTATTGAGTTTGCTAGAGTTGATTTGCCAAGCCTTCGATAGCTCAGTTGGTAGAGCGGAGGACTGTAGTTGTAAAACAAGCATCCTTAGGTCGCTGGTTCAAATCCGGCTTGAAGGACTTTTGCCAAATGCAAATTTTATTGAATACTTGGAAAGTAAAATACTTGGAAAGTAAAATAACAGACAATTTATAATTATATTATATTTCATCACTGAAAATAGATGCCTTTTGCTTTGAGGCTGTGGCCACGTTATTTTTCTGTCCAACACCAATCTTCATTGGTTTCCTGTGAGGTGTTTTGGATCCCCATCTCTTGCTATGAACTGGCAAAACAGCAGAATCCCCTTGACAATCTTGATTTCTCAAGGGAAATGAGAGAACACTATACACCATCCAAGATATTAAAATATTGTCAAGGCCCAACACGGCTGAATACTCTGAGGAGATGGCCTGTGAGGCGCCGCCTTTCAACTTTTCCCCCTTAGTATGCTGGTCAGTAACATGCGGGAGACTGCGGAGGGGGTCATTTTTTTAATTGGGAACTGATGTGCTTTTACTCAATTCGGGAACCTCACAAGCCAAATTTGTAGTATTTTGCACGAATTGCAAGAGATGTTTACAAGTCGACGGTTGAAGTTGAAGCTCGTATTGAGTTTGCTAGAGAACGATTTGCCAAGCGTTCGATAGCTCAGTTGGTAGAGCGGAGGACTGTAGTGATAAAACAGGCATCCTTAGGTCGCTTCTTCAAATCCAGCTCGAAGGACTTTTGCCAAATGCACATTTTATTGAATACTTGGAAAGTAAAATACTTGGAAAGTAAAATAACAGACAATTTATAATTATATTATATTTCATCACTGAAAATAGATGCCTTTTGCTTTGAGGCTGTGGCCACGTTATTTTTCTGTCCAACACAAATCTTCATTGGTTTCCTGTGAGGTGTTTTGGATCCCCATCTCTTGCTATGAACTGGCAAAACAGCAGAATCCCCTTGACAATCTTGATTTCTCAAGGAAAATGAGAGAACACTATACACCATCCAAGATATTAAAATATTGTCAAGGCCCAACACGGCTGAATACTCTGAGGAGATGGCCTGTGAGGCGCCGCCTTTAACTTTTCCTCCTTAGTATGGTGGTCAGTAACATGCGGGAGACTGCGGAGGGGGTCATTTTTTTAATTGGGAACTGATGTGCTTTTACTCAATTCGGGAACCTCACAAGCCAAATTTGTAGTATTTTGCACGAATTGCAAGAGATGTTTACAAGTCGAAGGTTGAAGTGGAAGCTCGTATTGAGTCTGCTAGAGGTGCTTTGCCAAGCCTTCGATAGCTCAGTTGGTAGAGCGGAGGACTGTAGTGGTAAAACAGGCATCCTTAGGTCGCTGATTCAAATCCGGCTTGAAGGACTTTTGCCAAATGCACATTTTATTGAATACTTGGAAAGTAAAATACTTGGAAAGTAAAATAACAGACAATTTATAATTATATTATATTTCATCACTGAAAATAGATGCCTTTTGCTTTGAGGCTGTTGCCACGTTATGTTTCTGTCCAACACCAATCTTCATTGGTTTCCTGTGAGGTGTTTTGGATCCCCATCTCTTGCTATGAACTGGCAAAACAGCAGAATCCCCTTGACAATCTTGATTTCTCAAGGGAAATGAGAGAACACTATACACCATCCAAGATATTAAAATATTGTCAAGGCCCAACACGGCTGAATACTCTGAGGAGATGGCCTGTGAGGCGCCGCCTTTCAACTTTTCCCCCTTAGTATGGTGGTCAGTAACATGCGTGAGACTGCGGAGGGGGTCATTTTTTTAATTGGGAACTGATGTGCTTTTACTCAATTCGGGAACCTCACAAGCCAAATTTGTAGTATTTTGCACGAATTGCAAGAGATGTTTACAAGTCGACGGTTGAAGTTGAAGCTCGTATTGAGTTTGCTAGAGAATGATTTGCCAAGCGTTCGATAGCTCAGGTGGTAGAGCGGAGGACTGTAGTGGTAAAACAAGCATCCTTAGGTCGCTGGTTCAAATCCGGCTCGAAGGGCTTTTGCCAAATGAACATTTTATTGAATACTTGGAAAGTAAAATACTTGGAAAGTAAAATAACAGACAATTTATAATTATATTATATTTCATCACTGAAAATAGATGCCTTTTGCTTTGAGGCTGTGGCCACGTTATTTTTCTGTCCAACACGAATCTTCATTGGTTTCCTGTGAGGTGTTTTGGATCCCCATCTCTTGCTATGAACTGACAAAACAGCAGAATCCCCTTGACAATCTTGATTTCTCAAGGGAAATGGGAGAACACTATACACCATCCAAGATATTAAAATATTGTCAAGGCGGAACACTGATGAATACTCTGAGGAGATGGCCTGTGAGGCGCCGCCTTTAACTTTTCCTCCTTAGTATGGTGGTCAGTAACATGCGGGAGACTGCGGAGGGGGTCATTTTTTTAATTGGGAACTGATGTGCTTTTACTCAATTCGGGAACCTCACAAGCCAAATTTGTAGTATTTTGCACGATTGCAAGAGATGTTTGCATGTCGACAGTTGAAGTGGAAGCTCGAATTGAGCTTGCTAGAGAGTGATTTGATAAGCCTTTGATAGCTCAGTTGGTAGAGCGGAGGACTGTAGTGGTAAAACAGGCATCCTTAGGTCGCTGGTTCAAATCCGGCTCGAAGGACTTTTGCCAAATGCAAATTTTATTGAATACTTGGAAAGTAAAATACTTGGAAAATAAAATAACAGACAATTTATAATTATATTATATTTCATCACTGAAAATAGATGCCTTTTGCTTTGAGGCTGTGGCCACGTTATGTTTCTGCCCAACACCAATCTTCATTGGTTTCCTGTGAGGTGTTTTGGATCCCCATCTCTTGCTATGAACTGGCAAAACAGCAGAATCCCCTTGACAATCTTGATTTCTCAAGGGAAATGAGAGAACACTATACACCATCCAAGATATTAAAATATTGTCAAGGCCCAACACGGCTGAATACTCTGAGGAGATGGCCTGTGAGGCGCCGCCTTTCAACTTTTCCCCCTTAGTATGGTGGTCAGTAACATGCGGGAGACTGCGGAGGGGGTCATTTTTTTCATTGGGAACTGATGTGCTTTTACTCAATTCGGGAACCTCACAAGCCAAATTTGTAGTATTTTGCACGAATTGCAAGAGATGTTTACAAGTCGACGGTTGAAGTGGAAGCTCGTATTGAGTTTGCTAGAGATTGATTTGCCAAGCCTTAGATAGCTCAGTTGGTAGAGCGGAGGACTGTAGTGGTAAAACAGGCATCCTTAGGTCGCTGGTTCAAATCCGGCTCGAAGGACTTTTGCCAAATGCACATTTTAATGAATACTTGGAAAGTAAAATACTTGGAAAGTATAATAACAGACAATTTATAATTATATTATATTTCATCACTGAAAATAGATGCCTTTTGCTTTGAGGCTGTGGCCATGTTATTTTTCTGTCCAACACGAATCTTCATTGGTTTCCTGTGAGGTGTTTTGGATCCCCATCTCTTGCTATGAACTGGCAAAACAGCAGAATCCCCTTTACAATCTTGACTTCTCAAAGGAAATAAGAGAACACTATACACCATGCAAGATATTAAAATATTGTCAAGGCCCAACACGGCTGAATACTGTGAGGAGATGGCCTGTGAGGCACCGCCTTTCAACTTTTCCCCCTTAGTATGGTGGTCAGTAACATGCGGGAGACTGCGGAGGGGGTCATTTTTTTAATTGGGAACTGATGTGCTTTTACTCAATTCGGGAACCTCACAAGCCAAATTTGTAGTATTTTGCACGAATTGCAAGAGATGTTTACAAGTCGGCGGTTGAAGTGGAAGCTCCTATTGAGTTTGCTAGAGCATGGTTTGCCTAGCCTTCGATAGCTGAGTTGGTAGAGCGGAGGACTGTAGTGGTAAAACAGGCATCATTAGGTCGCTGGTTCAAATCCGGCTCGAAGGACTTTTGCCAAATGCAAATTTTATTGAATACTTGGAAAGTAAAATACTTGGAAAATAAAATAACAGACAATTTATAATTATATTATATTCCCTCACTGAAAATAGATGCCTTTTGCTTTGAGGCTGTGGCCACGTTATTTTTCTGTCCAACACAAATCTTCATTGGTTTCCTGTGAGTTGTTTTGGATCCCCATCTCTTGCTATGAACTGGCAAAACAGCAGAATCTCCTTGACAATCTTGATTTCTCAAGGAAAATGAGAGAACACTATACACCATCCAAGGTATTAAAATATTGTCAAGGCCCAACACTGCTGAATACTCTGAGGAGATGGCCTGTGAGGCGCCGCCTTTCAACTTTTCCCCCTTAGTATGGTGGTCAGTAACATGCGGGAGACTGCAGAGTGGGTTATTTTTTTAATTGTCAACTGATGTGCTTTTACTCAATTCGGGAACCTCACAAGCCAAATTTGTAGTATTTTGCACGAATTGCAAGAGATGTTTGCATGTCGACAGCTGAAGTGGAAGCTCGTATTGAGCTTGCTAGAGAACAATTTGCCAAGCCTTCGATAGCTCAGTTGGTAGAGCGGAGGGCTGTGGTGGTAAAAGAGGCATCCTTAGGTCGCTCGTTCAAATCCGGCTCGAAGGACTTTTGCCAAATGCAAATTTTATTGAATACTTGGAAAGTACAATACTTGGAAAATAACATAACAGACAATTTATAATTATATTATATTTCATCACTGAAAATAGATGCCTTTTGCTTTGAGGCTGTGGCCACGTTATGTTTCTGTCCAACACCAATCTTCATTGGTTTCCTGTGAGGTGTTTTGGATCCCCATCTCTTGCTATGAACTGGCAAAACAGCAGAATCCCCTTGACAATCTTGATTTCTCAAGGGAAATGAGAGAACACTATACACCATCCAAGATATTAAAATATTGTCAAGGCCCAACACGGCTGAATACTCTGAGGAGATGGCCTGTCAGGCGCCTCCTTTCAACTTTTCCTCCTTACTGTGCTGGTCAGTAACATGCGGGAGACTGCGGAGGGGGTCATTTTCTTAATTGGGAACTGATGTGCTTTTACTCAATTCGGGAACCTCACAAGCCAAATTTGTAGTATTTTGCACGAATTGCAAGAGATGTTTACAAGTCGACGGTTGAAGTGGAAGCTCGTATTGAGTTTGCTAGAGTTGATTTGCCAAGCCTTCGATAGCTCAGTTGGTAGAGAGGAGGACTGTAGTTGTAAAACAAGCATCCTTAGGTCGCTGGTTCAAATCCGGCTCGAAGGACTTTTGCCAAATGCAAATTTTATTGAATACTTGGAAAGTAAAATACTTGGAAAGTAAAATAACAGACAATTTATAATTATATTATATTTCATCACTGAAAATAGATGCCTTTTGCTTTGAGGCTGTGGCCACGTTATTTTTCTGTCCAACACCAATCTTCATTGGTTTCCTGTGAGGTGTTTTGGATCCCCATCCCTTGCTATGAACTGGCAAAACAGCAGAATCCCCTTGACAATCTTGATTTCTCAAGGGAAATGAGAGAACACTATACACCATTCAAGATATTAAAATATTGTCAAGGCCCAACACGGCTGAATACTCTGAGGAGATGGCCTGTGAGGCGCCGCCTTTCCACTTTTCCCCCTTAGTATGGTGGTCAGTAACATGCGGGAGACTGCGGAGGGGGTCATTTTTTTAATTGGGAACTGATGTGCTTTTACTCAATTCGGGAACCTCACAAGCCAAATTTGTAGTATTTTGCACGAATTGCAAGAGATGTTTACAAGTCGACGGTTGAAGTTGAAGCTCGTATTGAGTTTGCTAGAGAATGATTTGCCAAGCGTTCGATAGCTCAGTTGGTAGAGCGGAGGACTGTAGTGATAAAACAGGCATCCTTAGGTCGCTTCTTCAAATCCGGCTCGAAGGACTTTTGCCAAATGCACATTTTATTGAATACTTGGAAAGTAAAATACTTGGAAAGTAAAATAACAGACAATTTATAATTATATTATATTTCATCACTGAAAATAGATGCCTTTTGCTTTGAGGCTGTGGCCACGTTATTTTTCTGTCCAACACAAATCTTCATTGGTTTCCTGTGAGGTGTTTTGGATCCCCATCTCTTGCTATGAACTGGCAAAACAGCAGAATCCCCTTGACAATCTTGATTTCTCAAGGAAAATGAGAGAACACTATACACCATCCAAGATATTAAAATATTGTCAAGGCCCAACACGGCTGAATACTCTGAGGAGATGGCCTGTGAGGTGCCGCCTTTCAACTTTTCCCCCTTAGTATGGTGGTCAGTAACATGCGGGAGACTGCGGAGGGGGTCATTTTTTTAATTGGGAACTGATGTGCTTTTACTCAATTCGGGAACCTCACAAGCCAAATTTGTAGTATTTTGCACAAATTGCAAGAGATGTTTTCATGTCGACGGTTGAAGTGGAAGCTCGAATTGAGCTAGCTAGAGAATGATTTGCCAAGCCTTCGATAGCTCAGTTGGTAGAGCGGAGGACTGTAGTGGTAAAACAGGCATCCTTAGGTCGCTGGTTCAAATCCGGCTCGAAGGACTTTTGACAAATGCAAATTTTATTGAATACTTGGAAAGTAAAATACTTGGAAAATAAAATAACAGACAATTTATAATTATATTATATTTCCTCACTGAAAATATATGCCTTTTGCTTTGAGGCTGTGGCCACGTTATTTTTCTGTCCAACACGAATCTTCATTGGTTTCCTGTGAGGTGTTTTGGATCCCCATCTCTTGCTATGAACTGGCAAAACAGCAGAATCTCCTTGACAATCTTGATTTCTCAAGGAAAATGAGAGAACACTATACACCATCCAAGGTATTAAAATATTGTCAAGGCCCAACACTGCTGAATACTCTGAGGAGATGGCCTGTGAGGCGCCGCCTTTCAACTTTTCCCCCTTAGTATGGTGGTCAGTAACATGCGGGAGACTGCGGAGGGGGTCATTTTTTTAATTGGGAACTGATGTGCTTTTACTCAATTCGGGAACCTCACAAGCCAAATTTGTAGTATTTTGCACGAGTTGCAAGAGATGTTTGCATGTCGACGGTTGAAGTGGAAGCTCGAATTGAGCTAGCTAGAGAATGATTTGCCAAGCCTTCGATAGCTCAGTTGGTAGAGCGGAGGACTGTAGTGGTAAAACAGGCATCCTTAGGTCGCTGGTTCAAATCCGGCTCGAAGGACTTTTGACAAATGCAAATTTATTGAATACTTGGAAAGTAAAATACTTGGAAAATAAAATAACAGACAATTTATAATTATATTATATTTCCTCACTGAAAATAGATGCCTTTTGCTTTGAGGCTCTGGCCACGTTATTTTTCTGTCCAACACGAATCTTCATTGGTTTCCTGCGAGGTGTTTTGGATCCCCATCTCTTGCTATGAACTGGCAAAACAGCCGAATCTCCTTAACAATCTTGATTTCTCAAGGAAAATGAGAGAACACTATACACCATCCAAGGTATTAAAATATTGTCAAGGCCCAACACTGCTGAATACTCTGAGGAGATGGCCTGTGAGGCGCCGCCTTTCAACTTTTCCCCCTTAGTATGGTGGTCAGTAACATGCGGGAGACTGCAGAGTGGGTTATTTTTTTAATTGTCAACTGATGTGCTTTTACTCAATTCGGGAACCTCACAAGCCAAATTTGTAGTATTTTGCACGAATTGCAAGAGATGTTTGCATGTCGACAGCTGAAGTGGAAGCTCGTATTGAGCTTGCTAGAGAGTGATTTGTTAAGCCTTCGATAGCTCAGTTGGTAGAGCGGAGGACTGTAGTGGTAAAAAAGGCATCCTTAGGTCGCTGGTTCAAATCCGGCTCGAAGGACTTTTGCCAAATGCAAATTTTATTGAATACTTGGAAAGTAAAATACTTGGAAAATAAAATAACAGACAATTTATAATTATATTATATTTCATCACTGAAAATAGATGCCTTTTGCTTTGAGGCTGTGGCCACGTTATGTTTCTGCCCAACACCAATCTTCATTGGTTTCCTGTGAGGTGTTTTGGATCCCCATCTCTTGCTATGAACTGGCAAAACAGCAGAATCCCCTTGACAATCTTGATTTATCAAGGGAAATGAGAGAACACTATACACCATCCAAGATATTAAAATATTGTCAAGGCCCAACACGGCTGAATACTCTGAGGAGATGGCCTGTGAGGCGCCGCCTTTCAACTTTTCCCCCTTAGTATGGTGGTCAGTAACATGCGGGAGACTGCGGAGGGGGTCATTTTTTTAATTGGGAACTGATGTGCTTTTACTCAATTCGGGAACCTCACAAGCCAAATTTGTAGTATTTTGCACGAATTGCAAGAGATGTTTACAAGTCGACGGTTGAAGTGGAAGCTCGTATTGAGTTTGCTAGAGATTGATTTGCCAAGCCTTAGATAGCTCAGTTGGTAGAGCGGAGGACTGTAGTGGTAAAACAGGCATCCTTAGGTCGCTGGTTCAAATCCGGCTCGAAGGACTTTTGCCAAATGCACATTTTAATGAATACTTGGAAAGTAAAATACTTGGAAAGTATAATAACAGACAATTTATAATTATATTATATTTCATCACTGAAAATAGATGCCTTTTGCTTTGAGGCTGTGGCCATGTTATTTTTCTGTCCAACACAAATCTTCATTGGTTTCCTGTGAGGTGTTTTGGATCCCCATCTCTTGCTATGAACTGGCAAAACAGCAGAATCCCCTTTACAATCTTGATTTCTCAAAGGAAATAAGAGAACACTATACACCATGCAAGATATTAAAATATTGTCAAGGCCCAACACGGCTGAATACTGTGAGGAGATGGCCTGTGAGGCACCGCCTTTCAACTTTTCCCCCTTAGTATGGTGGTCAGTAACATGCGGGAGACTGCGGAGGGGGTCATTTTCTTAATTGGGAACTGATGTGCTTTTACTCAATTCGGGAACCTCACAAGCCAAATTTGTAGTATTTTGCACGAATTGCAAGAGATGTTTACAAGTCGGCGGTTGAAGTGGAAGCTCCTATTGAGTTTGCTAGAGAATGGTTTGCCTAGCCTTCGATAGCTCAGTTGGTAGAGTGGAGGACTGTAGTGGTAAAACAGGTATCCTTAGGTCGCTGGTTCAAATCCGGCTCGAAGGACTTTTGACAAATGCAAATTTTATTGAATACTTGGAAAGTAAAATACTTGGAAAATAAAATAACAGACAATTTATAATTATATTATATTCCCTCACTGAAAATAGATGCCTTTTGCTTTGAGGCTGTGGCCACGTTATTTTTCTGTCCAACACAAATCTTCATTGGTTTCCTGTGAGGTGTTTTGGATCCCCATCTCTTGCTATGAACTGGCAAAACAGCAGAATCTCCTTGACAATCTTGATTTCTCAAGGAAAATGAGAGAACACTATACACCATCCAAGGTATTAAAATATTGTCAAGGCCCAACACTGCTGAATACTCTGAGGAGATGGCCTGTGAGGCGCCGCCTTTCAACTTTTCCCCCTTAGTATGGTGGTCAGTAACATGCGGGAGACTGCGGAGGGGGTCATTTTTTTAATTGGGAACTGATGTGCTTTTACTCAATTCGGGAACCTCACAAGCCAAATTTGTAGTATTTTGCACGAATTGCAAGAGATGTTTGCATGTCGACGGTTGAAGTGGAAGCTCGAATTGAGCTAGCTAGAGAATGATTTGCCAAGCCTTCGATAGCTCAGTTGGTAGAGCGGAGGACTGTAGTGGTAAAACAGGCATCCTTAGGTCGCTGGTTCAAATCCAGCTCGAAGGACTTTTGACAAATGCAAATTTTATTGAATACTTGGAAAGTAAAATACTTGGAAAGTAAAATAACAGACAATTTATAATTATATTATATTTCCTCACTGAAAATAGATGCCTTTTGCTTTGAGGCTGTGGCCACGTTATGTTTCTGTCCAACACCAATCTTCATTGGTTTCCTGTGAGGTGTTTTGGATCCCCATCTCTTGCTATGAACTGGCAAAACAGCAGAATCCCCTTGACAATCTTGATTTCTCAAGGGAAATGAGAGAACACTATACACCATCCAAGATATTAAAATATTGTCAAGGCCCAACACGGCTGAATACTCTGAGGAGATGGCCTGTCAGGCGCCGCCTTTCAACTTTTCCCCCTTAGTATGGTGGTCAGTAACATGCGGGAGACTGCAGAGTGGGTTATTTTTTTAATTGTCAACTGATGTGCTTTTACTCAATTCGGGAACCTCACAAGCCAAATTTGTAGTATTTTGCACGAATTGCAAGAGATGTTTGCATGTCGACAGCTGAAGTGGAAGCTCGTATTGAGCTTGCTAGAGAACAATTTGCCAAGCCTTCGATAGCTCAGTTGGTAGAGCGGAGGGCTGCAGTGGTAAAAGAGGCATCCTTAGGTCGCTCGTTCAAATCCGGCTCGAAGGACTTTTGCCAAATGCAAATTTTATTGAATACTTGGAAAGTACAATACTTGGAAAATAACATAACAGACAATTTATAATTATATTATATTTCATCACTGAAAATAGATGCCTTTTGCTTTGAGGCTGTGGCCACGTTATGTTTCTGTCCAACACCAATCTTCATTGGTTTCCTGTGAGGTGTTTTGGATCCCCATCTCTTGCTATGAACTGGCAAAACAGCAGAATGCCCTTGACAATCTTGATTTCTCAAGGGAAATGAGAGAACACTATACACCATCCAAGATATTAAAATATTGTCAAGGCCCAACACGGCTGAATACTCTGAGGAGATGGCCTGTGAGGCGCCGCCTTTCAACTTTTCCCCCTTAGTATGGTGGTCAGTAACATGCGGGAGACTGCGGAGGGGGTCATTTTTTTAATTGGGAACTGATGTGCTTTTACTCAATTCGGGAACCTCACAAGCCAAATTTGTAGTATTTTGCACGAATTGCAAGAGATGTTTACAAGTCGACGGTTGAAGTGGAAGCTCGTATTGAGTTTGCTAGAGATTGATTTGCCAAGCCTTAGATAGCTCAGTTGGTAGAGCGGAGGACTGTAGTGGTAAAACAGGCATCCTTAGGTCGCTGGTTCAAATCCGGCTCGAAGGACTTTTGCCAAATGCACATTTTAATGAATACTTGGAAAGTAAAATACTTGGAAAGTATAATAACAGACAATTTATAATTATATTATATTTCATCACTGAAAATAGATGCCTTTTGCTTTGAGGCTGTGGCCATGTTATTTTTCTGTCCAACACGAATCTTCATTGGTTTCCTGTGAGGTGTTTTGGATCCCCATCTCTTGCTATGAACTGGCAAAACAGCAGAATCCCCTTTACAATCTTGATTTCTCAAAGGAAATGAGAGAACACTATACACCATGCAAGATATTAAAATATTGTCAAGGCCCAACACGGCTGAATACTGTGAGGAGATGGCCTGTGAGGCACCGCCTTTCAAATTTTCCCCCTTAGTATGGTGGTCAGTAACATGCGGGAGACTGCGGAGGGGGTCATTTTCTTAATTGGGAACTGATGTGCTTTTACTCAATTCGGGAACCTCACAAGCCAAATTTGTAGTTTTTTGCACGAATTGCAAGAGATGTTTACAAGTCGGCGGTTGAAGTGGAAGCTCCTATTGAGTTTGCTAGAGAATGGTTTGACTAGCCTTCGATAGCTCAGTTGGTATAGCGGAGGACTGTAGTGGTAAAACAGGCATCCTTAGGTCGCTGGTTCAAATCCGGCTCGAAGGACTTTTGACAAATGCAAATTTTATTGAATACTTGGAAAGTAAAATACTTGGAAAATAAAATAACAGACAATTTATAATTATATTATATTTCCTCACTGAAAATAGATGCCTTTTGCTTTGAGGCTGTGGCCACGTTATTTTTCTGTCCAACACGAATCTTCATTGGTTTCCTGTGAGGTGTTTTGGATCCCCATCTCTTGCTATGAACTGGCAAAACAGCAGAATCTCCTTGACAATCTTGATTTCTCAAGGAAAATGAGAGAACACTATACACCATCCAAGGTATTAAAATATTGTCAAGGCCCAACACTGCTGAATACTCTGAGGAGATGGCCTGTGAGGCGCCGCCTTTCAACTTTTCCCCCTTAGTATGGTGGTCAGTAACATGCGGGAGACTGCAGAGTGGGTTATTTTTTTAATTGTCAACTGATGTGCTTTTACTCAATTCGGGAACCTCACAAGCCAAATTTGTAGTATTTTGCACGAATTGCAAGAGATGTTTGCATGTCGACAGCTGAAGTGGAAGCTCGTATTGAGCTTGCTAGAGAACAATTTGCCAAGCCTTCGATAGCTCAGTTGGTAGAGCGGAGGGCTGTAGTGGTAAAAGAGGCATCCTTAGGTCGCTCGTTCAAATCCGGCTCGAAGGACTTTTGCCAAATGCAAATTTTATTGAATACTTGGAAAGTACAATACTTGGAAAATAACATAACAGACAATTTATAATTATATTATATTTCATCACTGAAAATAGATGCCTTTTGCTTTGAGGCTGTGGCCACGTTATGTTTCTGTCCAACACCAATCTTCATTGGTTTCCTGTGAGGTGTTTTGGATCCCCAACTCTTGCTATGAACTGGCAAAACAGCAGAATCCCCTTGACAATCTTGATTTCTCAAGGGAAATGAGAGAACACTATACACCATCCAAGATATTAAAATATTGTCAAGGCCCAACACGGCTGAATACTCTGAGGAGATGGCCTGTCAGGCGCCGCCTTTCAACTTTTCCTCCTTAATGTACTGGTCAGTAACATGCGGGAGACTGCGGAGGGGGTCATTTTCTTAATTGGGAACTGATGTGCTTTTACTCAATTCGGGAACCTCACAAGCCAAATTTGTAGTATTTTGCACGAATTGCAAGAGATGTTTACAAGTCGACGGTTGAAGTGGCAGCTCGTATTGAGTTTGCTAGAGATTGATTTGCCAAGTCTTCGATAGCTCAGTTGGTAGAGCAGAGGACTGTAGTAGTAAAACAGGCATCATTAGGTCGCTGGTTCAAATCCGGCTCGAAGGACTTTTGCCAAATGCACATTTTAATGAATACTTGGAAAGTAAAATACTTGGAAAGTATAATAACAGACAATTTATAATTATATTATATTTCATCACTGAAAATAGATGCCTTTTGCTTTGAGGCTGTGGCCATGTTATTTTTCTGTCCAACACGAATCTTCATTGGTTTCCTGTGAGGTGTTTTGGATCCCCATCTCTTGCTATGAACTGGCAAAACAGCAGAATCCCCTTTACAATCTTGATTTCTCAAGGGAAATGAGAGAACACTATACACCATCCAAGATATTAAAATATTGTCAAGGCCCAACACTGCTGAATACTCTGAGGAGATGGCCTGTGAGGCGCCGCCTTTCAACTTTTCCCTCTTAGTATGGTGGTCAGTAACATGCGGGAGACTGCGGTGGGGGTCATTTTTTTAATTGGGAACTGATGTGCTTTTACTCAATTCGTGAACCTCACAAGCCAAATTTGTAGTATTTTGCACGAATTGCAAGAGATGTTTACAAGTCGACGGTTGAAGTAGAAGCTCGTATTGAGTTTGCTAGCGAGTGATTTGCCAAGCCTTCGATAGCTCAGTTGGTAGAGTCGAGGACTGTAGTGGTGAAACAGGCATCCTTAGGTCGCTGGTTCAAATCCGGCTCAAAGAACTTTTGCCAAATGCAAATTTTATTGAATACTTGGAAAGTAAAATACTTGGAAAGTAAAATAACAGACAATTTATAATTATATTATATTTCATTACTGAAAATAGATGCCTTTTGCTTTGAGGCTGTGGCCACGTTATTTTTCTGTCCGACACCAATCTTCGTTGGTTTCCTGTGAGGTGTTTTGGATCCCCATCTCTTGCTATGAACTGACAAAACAGCGGAATCCCCTTGACAATCTTGATTTCTCAAGGGAAATGAGAGAACACTATACACCATCCAAGATATTAAAATATTGTCAAGGCCCAACACGGCTGAATACTCTGAGGAGATGGCCTGTAAGGCGCCGCCTTTCAACTTTTCCCCCTTAGTATGGTGGTCAGTAACATGCGGGAGACTGCGGAGGGGGTCATTTTTTTAATTGGGAACTGATGTGCTTTTACTCAATTAGTGAACCTCACAAGACAAATTTGTAGTATTTTGCACGAATTGCAAGAGATGTTTACATGTCAACGGTTGAAGTGGAAGCTCGTATTGAGCTTGCTAGAGAACGATTTGCCACGCCTTCGATAGCTCAGTTGGTAGAGTGGAGGACTGTAGTGGTGAAACAGACATCCTTAGGTCGCTGGAACAAATGCGGCTCAAAGGTCTTTTGCCAAATGCAAATTTTATTGAATACTTGGAAAGTAAAATACTTGGAAAATAAAATAACAGACAATTTATAATTATATTATATTTCATAACTGAAAATAGATGCCTTTTGCTTTGAGGCTGTGGCCACGTTATTTTTCTGTCCGACACCAATCTTCGTTGGTTTCCTGTGAGGAGTTTTGGATCCCCATCTCTTGCTATGAACTGACCAAACAGCAGAATCCCCTTGACAATCTTGATTTCTCAAGGGAATTGAGAGAACACTATACACCATCCAAGATATTAAAATATTGTCAAGGCCCAACACGGCTGAATACTCTGAGGAGATGGCCTGTGAGGCGCCGCCTTTCGACTTTTCCCCCTTAGTATGATGGTCACTAACATGCGGGAGACTGCGGAGGGTGTCATTTTTTTAATTGGGAACTGATGTGCTTTTACTCAATTCGGGAACCTCACAAGCCAAATTTGTAGTATTTTGCACGAATTGCAAGAGATGTTTGCATGTCGACGGTTGAAGTGGAAGCTCGTATTGAGCTTGTTAGAGAATGATTTGCCAAGCCTTCGATAGCTCAGTTGGTAGAGCGGAGGACTGTAGTGGTGAAACCGGCATCCTTAGGTCGCTTTTTTCAAATCCAGCTTGAAGGACTTTTGCCAAATGCAAATTTTATTGAATACTTGGAAAGTAAAATACTTGGAATATAAAATAACAGACAATTTATAATTATATTATATTTCATCACTGAAAATAGATGCCTTTTGCTTTGAGGCTGTGGCCACGTTATTTTTCTGTCCGACACCAATCTTCGTTGGTTTCCTGTGAGGTGTTTTGGATCCCCATCTCTTGCTATGAACTGACAAAACAGCAGAATCCCCTTGACAATCTTGATTTCTCAAGGGAAATGAGAGAACACTATACACCATCCAAGATATTAAAATATTGGCAAGGCTCAACACGGCTGAATACTCTGAGGAGATGGCCTGTGAGGCGCCGCCTTTCAACTTTTCCCCCTTAGTATGGTGGTCAGTAACATGCAGGAGACTGCAGAGTGGGTTATTTTTTTAATTGGGAACTGATGTGCTTTTACTCAATTCGGGAACCTCACAAGCCAAATTTGTAGTATTTTGCACGAATTGCAAGAGATGTTTACAAGTCGACGGTTGAAGCAGAAGCTCGTATTGAGTTTGCCAAAGAATGATTTGAAAAGCCTTCGATAGCTCAGTTGGTAGAGCTACTGTAGTGGTAAAACAGGCATCCTTAGGTCGCTGGTTCAAATCCGGCTCGAAGGACTTTTGCCAAATGCAAATTTTATTGAATACTTGGAAAGTAAAATACTTGGAAAGTAAAATAACAGACAATTTATAATTATATTATATTTCATAACTGAAAATAGATGCCTTTTGCTTTGAGGCTGTGGCCACGTTATTTTTCTGTCCGACACCAATCTTCATTGGTTTCCTGGGAGGTGTTTTGGATCCCCATCTCTTGCTATGAACTGGCAAAACAGCAGAATCCCCTTGACAATCTTGATTTCTCAAGGGAAATGAGAGAACACTATACACCATCCAAGATATTAAAATATTGGCAAGTCCCAACACTGCTGAATACTCTGAGGAGATGGCCCGTGAGGCGCCGATTTTCAACTTTTGCCCCTTAGTATGGTGGTCAGTAACATGCGGGAGACTGCAGAGTGGGTTATTTTTTTAATTCGGGAACTGATGTGCTTTTATCCAATTCGGGAACCTCACAAGCCAAATTTGTAGTATTTTGCACGAATTGCAAGAGATGTTTACAAGTCGACGGTTGAAGTAGAAGCTCGTATTGAGTTTGCTAGTGAGTGGTTTGCCAAGCCTTCGATAGCTCAGTTGGTAGAGCCGAGGACTGTAGTGGTGAAACAGGCATCCTTAGGTCGCTGGTTCAAATCCGGCTCAAAGAACTTTTGCCAAATGCAAATTTTATTGAATACTTGGAAAGTAAAATACTTGGAAAGTAAAATAACAGACAATTTATAATTATATTATATTTCATTACTGAAAATAGATGCCTTTTGCTTTGAGGCTGTGGCCACGTTATTTTTCTGTCCGACATCAATCTTCGTTGGTTTCCTGTGAGGTGTTTTGGATCCCCATCTCTTGCTATGAACTGACAAAACAGCGGAATCCCCTTGACAATCTTGATTTCTCAAGGGAAATGAGAGAACACCATACACCATCCAAGATATTAAAATATTGTCAAGGCCCAACACGGCTGAATACTCTGAGGAGATGGCCTGTGAGGCGCCGCCTTTCAACTTTTCCCCCTTAGTATGGTGGTCAGTAACATGTGGGAGACTGCGGAGGGGGTCATTTTTTTAATTGGGAACTGATGTGCTTTTACTCAATTAGTGAACCTCACAAGACAAATTTGTAGTATTTTGCACGAATTGCAAGAGATGTTTACATGTCAACGGTTGAAGTGGAAGCTCGCATTGAGCTTGCTAGAGAACGATTTGCCACGCCTTCGATAGCTCAGTTGGTAGAGTGGAGGACTGTAGTGGTGAAACAGACATCCTTAGGTCGCTGGAACAAATGCGGCTCAAAGGTCTTTTGCCAAATGCAAATTTTATTGAATACTTGGAAAGTAAAATACTTGGAAAATAAAATAACAGACAATTTATAATTATATTATATTTCATAACTGAAAATAGATGCCTTTTGCTTTGAGGCTGTGGCCACGTTATTTTTCTGCCCGACACCAATCTTCGTTGGTTTCCTGTGAGGAGTTTTGGATCCCCATCTCTTGCTATGAACTGACCAAACAGCAGAATCCCCTTGACAATCTTGATTTCTCAAGGGAATTGAGAGAACACTATACAACATCCAAGATATTAAAATATTGTCAAGGCCCAACACGGCTGAATACTCTGAGGAGATGGCCTGTGAGGCGCCGCCTTTCGACTTTTCCCCCTTAGTATGATGGTCACTAACATGCGGGAGACTGCGGAGGGTGTCATTTTTTTAATTGGGAACTGATGTGCTTTTACTCAATTCGGGAACCTCACAAGCCAAATTTGTAGTATTTTGCACGAATTGCAAGAGATGTTTGCATGTCGACGGTTGAAGTGGAAGCTCGTATTGAGCTTGTTAGAGAATGATTTGCCAAGCCTTCGATAGCTCAGTTGGTAGAGCGGAGGACGGTAGTGGTGAAACCGGCATCCTTAGGTCGCTTTTTTCAAATCCAGCTTGAAGGACTTTTGCCAAATGCAAATTTTATTGAATACTTGGAAAGTATGACAATCTTGATTTCTCAAGGGAATTGAGAGAACACTATACACCATCCAAGATATTAAAATATTGTCAAGGCCCAACACGGCTGAATACTCTGAGGAGATGGCCTGTGAGGCGCCGCCTTTCGACTTTTCCCCCTTAGTATGATGGTCACTAACATGCGGGAGACTGCGGAGGGTGTCATTTTTTTAATTGGGAACTGATGTGCTTTTACTCAATTCGGGAACCTCACAAGCCAAATTTGTAGTATTTTGCACGAATTGCAAGAGATGTTTGCATGTCGACGGTTGAAGTAGAAGCTCGTATTGAGTTTGCCAAAGAATGATTTGCCAAGCCTTCGATAGCTCAGTTGGTAGAGCTACTGTAGTGGTAAAACAGGCATCCTTAGGTCGCTGGTTCAAATCCGGCTCGAAGGACTTTTGCCAAATGCAAATTTTATGGAATACTTGGAAAGTAAAATACTTGGAAAGTAAAATAACAGACAATTTATAATTATATTATATTTCATAACTGAAAATAGATGCCTTTTGCTGTGGCCACGTTATTTTTCTGTCCGACACCAATCTTCATTGGTTTCCTGTGAGGTGTTTTGGATCCCCATCTCTTGCTATGAACTGGCAAAACAGCAGAATCCCCTTGACAATCTTGATTTCTCAAGGGAAATGAGAGAACACTATACACCATCCAAGATATTAAAATATTGGCAAGTCCCAACACTGCTGAATACTCTGAGGAGATGGCCTGTGAGGCGCCGATTTTCAACTTTTACCCCTTAGTATGGTGGTCAGTAACATGCGGGAGACTGCAGAGTGGGTTATTTTTTTAATTCGGGAACTGATGTGCTTTTATCCAATTCGGGAACCTCACAAGCCAAATTTGTAGTATTTTGCACGAATTGCAAGAGATGTTTACAAGTCGACGGTTGAAGTAGAAGCTCGTATTGAGTTTGCTAGTGAGTGACTTGCCAAGCCTTCGATAGCTCAGTTGGTAGAGCCGAGGACTGTAGTGGTGAAACAGGTATCCTTAGGTCGCTGGTTCAAATCCGGCTCAAAGAACTTTTTGCCAAATGCAAATTTTATTGAATACTTGGAAAGTAAAATACTTGGAAAGTAAAATAACAGACAATTTATAATTATATTATATTTCATTACTGAAAATAGATGCCTTTTGCTTTGAGGCTGTGGCCACGTTATTTTTCTGTCCGACACCAATCTTCGTTGGTTTCCTGTGAGGTGTTTTGGATCCCCATCTCTTGCTATGAACTGACAAAACAGCGGAATCCCCTTGACAATCTTGATTTCTCAAGGGAAATGAGAGAACACTATACACCATCCAAGATATTAAAATATTGTCAAGGCCCAACACGGCTGAATACTCTGAGGAGATGGCCTGTGAGGCGCCGCCTTTCAACTTTTCCCCCTTAGTATGCTGGTCAGTAACATGCGGGAGACTGCGGAGGGGGTCATTTTTTTAATTGGGAACTGATGTGCTTTTACTCAATTCGTGAACCTCACAAGACAAATTTGTAGTATTTTGCACGAATTGCAAGAGATGTTTACATGTCAACGGTTGAAGTGGAAGCTCGTATTGAGCTTGCTAGAGAACGATTTGCCACGCCTTCGATAGCTCAGTTGGTAGAGTGGAGGACTGTAGTGGTGAAACAGACATCCTTAGGTCGCTGGAACAAATGCGGCTCAAAGGTCTTTTGCCAAATGCAAATTTTATTGAATACTTGGAAAGTAAAATACTTGGAAAATAAAATAACAGACAATTTATAATTATATTATATTTCATAACTGAAAATAGATGCCTTTTGCTTTGGGGCTGTGGCCACGTTATTTTTCTGTCCGACACCAATCTTCGTTGGTTTCCTGTGAGGAGTTTTGGATCCCCATCTCTTGCTATGAACTGACCAAACAGCAGAATCCCCTTGACAATCTTGATTTCTCAAGGGAATTGAGAGAACACTATACACCATCCAAGATATTAAAATATTGTCAAGGCCCAACACGGCTGAATACTCTGAGGAGATGGCCTGTGAGGCATCGCCTTTCGACTTTTCCCCCTTAGTTTGATGGTCACTAACATGCGGGAGACTGCGGAGGGTGTCATTTTTTTACTTCGGAACTGATGTGCTTTTACTCAATTCGGGAACCTCACAAGCCAAATTTGTAGTATTTTGCACGAATTGCAAGAGATGTTTGCATGTCGACGGTTGAAGTGGAAGCTCGTATTGAGCTTGTTAGAGAATGATTTGCCAAGCCTTCGATAGCTCAGTTGGTAGAGCGGAGGACTGTAGTGGTGAAACCGGCATCCTTAGGTCGCTTTTTTCAAATCCAGCTTGAAGGACTTTTGCCAAATGCAAATTTTATTGAATACTTGGAAAGTAAAATACTTGGAAAATAAAATAACAGACAATTTATAATTATATTATATTTCATCACTGAAAATAGATGCCTTTTGCTTTGAGGCTGTGGCCACGTTATTTTTCTGTCCGACACCAATCTTCGTTGGTTTCCTGTGAGGTGTTTTGGATCCCCATCTCTTGCTATGAACTGACAAAACAGCAGAATCCCCTTGACAATCTTGATTTCTCAAGGGAAATGAGAGAACACTATACACCATCCAAGATATTAAAATATTGGCAAGGCTCAACACGGCTGAATACTCTGAGGAGATGGCCTGTGAGGCGCCGCCTTTCAACTTTTCCCCCTTAGTATGGTGGTCAGTAACATGCGGGAGACTGCGGAGGGGGTCATTTTTTTAATTGGGAACTGATGTGCTTTTACTCAATTCGTGAACCTCACAAGCCAAATTTGTAGTATTTTGCACGAATTGCAAGAGATGTTTACAAGTCGACGGTTGAAGTAGAAGCTCGTATTGAGTTTGCTAGTGAGTGATTTGCCAAGCCTTCGATAGCTCAGTTGGTAGAGTCGAGGACTGTAGTGGTGAAACAGACATCCTTAGGTCGCTGGAACAAATGCGGCTCAAAGGTCTTTTGCCAAATGCAAATTTTATTGAATACTTGGAAAGTAAAATACTTGGAAAATAAAATAACAGACAATTTATAATTATATTATATTTCATAACTGAAAATAGATGCCTTTTGCTTTGAGGCTGTGGCCACGTTATTTTTCTGTCCGACACCAATCTTCGTTGGTTTCCTGTGAGGAGTTTTGGATCCCCATCTCTTGCTATGAACTGACCAAACAGCAGAATCCCCTTGACAATCTTGATTTCTCAAGGGAATTGAGAGAACACTATACACCATCCAAGATATTAAAATATTGTCAAGGCCCAACACGGCTGAATACTCTGAGGAGATGGCCTGTGAGGCGCCGCCTTTCGACTTTTCCCCATTAGTATGATGGTCACTAACATGCGGGAGACTGCGGAGGGTGTCATTTTTTTAATTGGGAACTGATGTGCTTTTACTCAATTCGGGAACCTCACAAGCCAAATTTGTAGTATTTTCCACGAATTGCAAGAGATGTTTGCATGTCGACGGTTGAAGTGGAAGCTCGTATTGAGCTTGTTAGAGAATGATTTGCCAAGCCTTCGATAGCTCAGTTGGTAGAGCGGAGGACTGTAGTGGTGAAACCGGCATCCTTAGGTCGCTTTTTTCAAATCCAGCTTGAAGGACTTTTGCCAAATGCAAATTTTATTGAATACTTGGAAAGTAAAATACTTGGAAAATAAAATAACAGACAATTTATAATTATATTATATTTCATCACTGAAAATAGATGCCTTTTGCTTTGAGGCTGTGGCCACGTTATTTTTCTGTCCAACACCAATCTTCGTTGGTTTCCTGTGAGGTGTTTTGGATCCCCATCTCTTGCTATGAACTGACAAAACAGCAGAATCCCCTTGACAATCTTGATTTCTCAAGGGAAATGAGAGAACACTATACACCATCCAAGATATTAAAATATTGGCAAGGCTCAACACGGCTGAATACTCTGAGGAGATGGCCTGTGAGGCGCCGCCTTTCAACTTTTCCCCCTTAGTATGGTGGTCAGTAACATGCGGGAGACTGCGGAGGGGGTCATTTTTTTAATTGGGAACTGATGTGCTTTTACTCAATTCGTGAACCTCACAAGCCAAATTTGTAGTATTTTGCACGAATTGCAAGAGATGTTTACAAGTCGACGGTTGAAGTAGAAGCTCGTATTGAGTTTGCTAGTGAGTGATCTGCCAAGCCTTCGATAGCTCAGTTGGTAGAGCCGAGGACTGTAGTGGTGAAACAGGCATCCTTAGGTCGCTGGTTCAAATCCGGCTCAAAGAACTTTTTGCCAAATGCAAATTTTATTGAATACTTGGAAAGTAAAATACTTGGAAAGTAAAATAACAAACAATTTATAATTATATTATATTTCATTACTGAAAATAGATGCCTTTTGCTTTGAGGCTGTGGCCACGTTATTTTTCTGTCCGACACCAATCTTCGTTGGTTTCCTGTTAGGTGTTTTGGATCCCCATCTCTTGCTATGAACTGACAAAACAGCGGAATCCCCTTGACAATCTTGATTTCTCAAGGGAAATGAGAGAACACTATACACCATCCAAGATATTAAAATATTGTCAAGGCCCAACACGGCTGAATACTCTGAGGAGATGGCCTGTGAGGCGCCGCCTTTCAACTTTTCCCCCTTAGTATGCTGGTCAGTAACATGCGGGAGACTGCGGAGGGTGTCATTTTTTTAATTGGGAACTGATGTGCTTTTACTCAATTCGTGAACCTCACAAGACAAATTTGTAGTATTTTGCACGAATTGCAAGAGATGTTTACATGTCAACGGTTGAAGTGGAAGCTCGTATTGAGCTTGCTAGAAAACAATTTGCCACGCCTTCGATAGCTCAGTTGGTAGAGTGGAGGACTGTAGTGGTGAAACAGACATCCTTAGGTCGCTGGAACAAATGCGGCTCAAAGGTCTTTTGCTAAATGCAAATTTTATTGAATACTTGGAAAGTAAAATACTTGGAAAATAAAATAACAGACAATTTATAATTATATTATATTTCATCACTGAAAATAGATGCCTTTTGCTTTGAGGCTGTGGCCACGTTATTTTTCTGTCCGACACCAATCTTCGTTGGTTTCCTGTGAGGTTTTTTGGATCCCCATCTCTTGCTATGAACTGACAAAACAGCGGAATCCCCTTGACAATCTTGATTTCTCAAGGGAAATGAGAGAACACTATACACCATCCAAGATATTAAAATATTGTCAAGGCCCAACACGGCTGAATACTCTGAGGAGATGGCCTGTGAGGCGCCGCCTTTCAACTTTTCCCCCTTAGTATGCTGGTCAGTAACATGCGGGAGACTGCGGAGGGGGTCATTTTTTTAATTGGGAACTGATGTGCTTTTACTCAATTCGTGAACCTCACAAGACAAATTTGTAGTATTTTGCACGAATTGCAAGAGATGTTTACATGTCAACGGTTGAAGTGGAAGCTCGTATTGAGCTTGCTAGAGAACGATTTGCCACGCCTTCGATAGCTCAGTTGGTAGAGTGGAGGACTGTAGTGGTGAAACAGACATCCTTAGGTCGCTGGAACAAATGCGGTTCAAAGGTCTTTTGCTAAATGCAAATTTTATTGAATACTTGGAAAGTAAAATACTTGGAAAATAAAATAACAGACAATTTATAATTATATTATATTTCATCACTGAAAATAGATGCCTTTTGCTTTGAGGCTGTGGCCATGTTATTTTTCTGTCCGACACCAATCTTCGTTGGTTTCCTGTGAGGTGTTTTGGATCCCCATCTCTTGCTATGAACTGACAAAACAGCAGAATCCCCTTGACAATCTTGATTTCTCAAGGGAAATGAGAGAACACTATACACCATCCAAGATATTAAAATATTGGCAAGGCTCAACACGGCTGAATACTCTGAGGAGATGGCCTGTGAGGCGCCGCCTTTCAACTTTTCCCCCTTAGTATGGTGGTCAGTAACATGCGGGAGACTGCAGAGGGGGTCATTTTTTTAATTGGGAACTGATGTGCTTTTACTCAATTCGTGAACCTCACAAGCCAAATTTGTAGTATTTTGCACGAATTGCAAGAGATGTTTACATGTCAACGGTTGAAGTGGAAGCTCGTATTGAGCTTGCTAGAGAACGATTTGCCACGCCTTCGATAGCTCAGTTGGTAGAGCTGAGGACTGTAGTGGTGAAACAGGCATCCTTAGGTCGCTGGTTCAAATCCTGCTGGAAGGACTTTTGCCAAATGCAAATTTTATTGAATACTTAGAAAGTAAAATACTTGGAAAGTAAAATAACAGACAATTTATAATTATAGTATATTTCACCACTGTAAATAGATGCCTTTTGCTTTGAGGCTGTGGCCACGTTATTTTTCTGTCTGACACCAATCTTCGTTGGTTTCCTGTGAGGTGTTTTGGATCCCCATCTCTTGCTATGAACTGACAAAACAGCAGAATCCCCTTGACAATCTTGATTTCTCAAGGGAAATGAGAGAACACTATACACCATCCAAGATATTAAAATATTGTCAAGGCCCAACATGGCTGAATACTCTGAGGAGATGGCCTGTGAGGCGCCGCCTTTCAACTTTTCCCCCTTAGTATGGTGGTCGGTAACATGCGGGAGACTGCAGAGTGGGTTATTTTTTTAATTGGGAACTGATGTGCTTTTACTCAATTCGGGAACCTCACAAGCCAAATTTGTAGTATTTTGCACGAATTGCAAGAGATGTTTACAAGTCGACGGTTGAAGTAGAAGCTCGTATTGAGTTTGCTAGTGAGTGATCTGCCAAGCCTTCGATAGCTCAGTTGGTAGAGCCGGTGAAACAGGCATCCTTAGGTCGCTGGTTCAAATCCGGCTCAAAGAACTTTTTGCCAAATGCAAATTTTATTGAATACTTGGAAAGTAAAATACTTGGAAAGTAAAATAACAAACAATTTATAATTATATTATATTTCATTACTGAAAATAGATGCCTTTTGCTTTGAGGCTGTGGCCACGTTATTTTTCTGTCCGACACCAATCTTCGTTGGTTTCCTGTTAGGTGTTTTGGATCCCCATCTCTTGCTATGAACTGACAAAACAGCGGAATCCCCTTGACAATCTTGATTTCTCAAGGGAAATGAGAGAACACTATACACCATCCAAGATATTAAAATATTGTCAAGGCCCAACACGGCTGAATACTCTGAGGAGATGGCCTGTGAGGCGCCGCCTTTCAACTTTTCCCCCTTAGTATGCTGGTCAGTAACATGCGGGAGACTGCGGAGGGGGTCATTTTTTTAATTGGGAACTGATGTGCTTTTACTCAATTCGTGAACCTCACAAGACAAATTTGTAGTATTTTGCACGAATTGCAAAAGATATTTACATGTCAACGGTTGAAGTGGAAGCTCGTATTGAGCTTGCTAGAGAACGATTTGCCACGCCTTCAATAGCTCAGTTAGTAGAGTGGAGGACTGTAGTGGTGAAACAGACATCCTTAGGTCGCTGGAACAAATGCGGCTCAAAGGTCTTTTGCCAAATGCAAATTTTATTGAATACTTGGAAAGTAAAATACTTGGAAAATAAAATAACAGACAATTTATAATTATATTATATTTCACAACTGAAAATAGATGCCTTTTGCTTTGAGGCTGTGGCCACGTTATTTTTCTGTCCGACACCAATCTTCGTTGGTTTCCTGTGAGGAGTTTTGGATCCCCATCTCTTGCTATGAACTGACCAAACAGCAGAATCCCCTTGACAATCTTGATTTCTCAAGGGAATTGAGAGAACACTATACACCATCCAAGATATTAAAATATTGTCAAGGCCCAACACGGCTGAATACTCTGAGGAGATGGCCTGTGAGGCGCCGCCTTTCGACTTTTCCCCCTTAGTATGATGGTCACTAACATGCGGGAGACTGCGGAGGGTGTCATTTTTTTAATTGGGAACTGATGTGCTTTTACTCAATTCGGGAACCTCACAAGCCAAATTTGTAGTATTTTGCACGAATTGCAAGAGATGTTTGCATGTCGACGGTTGAAGTGGAAGCTCGTATTGAGCTTGTTAGAGAATGATTTGCCAAGCCTTCGATAGCTCAGTTGGTAGAGTGGAGGACTGTAGTGGTGAAACAGACATCCTTAGGTCGCTGGAACAAATGCGGCTCAAAGGTCTTTTGCCAAATGCAAATTTTATTGAATACTTGGAAAGTAAAATACTTGGAAAATAAAATAACAGACAATTTATAATTATATTATATTTCATAACTGAAAATAGATGCCTTTTGCTTTGAGGCTGTGGCCACGTTATTTTTCTGTCCGACACCAATCTTCGTTAGTTTCCTGTGAGGAGTTTTGGATCCCCATCTCTTGCTATGAACTGACCAAACAGCAGAATCCCCTTGACAATCTTGATTTCTCAAGGGAATTGAGAGAACACTATACACCATCCAAGATATTAAAATATTGTCAAGGCCCAACACGGCTGAATACTCTGAGGAGATGGCCTGTGAGGCGCCGCCTTTCGACTTTTCCCCCTTAGTATGATGGTCACTAACATGCGGGAGACTGCGGAGGGTGTCATTTTTTTAATTGGGAACTGATGTGCTTTTACTCAATTCGGGAACCTCACAAGCCAAATTTGTAATATTTTGCACGAATTGCAAGAGATGTTTACAAGTCGACGGTTGAAGTAGAAGCTCGTATTGAGTTTGCCAAAGAATGATTTGCCAAGCCTTCGATAGCTCAGTTGGTAGAGCTACTGTAGTGGTAAAACAGGCATCCTTAGGTCGCTCGAAGGACTTTTGCCAAATGCAAATTTTATTGAATACTTGGAAAGTAAAATACTTGGAAAGTAAAATAACAGACAATTTATAATTATATTATATTTCATAACTGAAAATAGATGCCTTTTGCTTTGAGGCTGTGGCCACGTTATTTTTCTGTCCGACACCAATCTTCGTTGGTTTCCTGTGAGGTGTTTTGGATCCCCATCTCTTGCTATGAACTGACAAAACAGCAGAATCCCCTTGACAATCTTGATTTCTCAAGGGAAATGAGAGAACACTATACACCATCCAAGATATTAAAATACTGTCAAGGCCCAACACGGCTGAATACTCTGAGGAGATGGCCTGTGAGGCGCCGCCTTTCAACTTTTCCCCCTTAGTATGGTGGTCAGTAACATGCGGGAGACTGCAGAGTGGGTTATTTTTTTAATTGGGAACTGATGTGCTTTTACTCAATTCGGGAACCTCACAAGCCAAATTTGTAGTATTTTGGACGAATTGCAAGAGATGTTTACAAGTCGACAGTTGAAGTGGAAGCTCGTATTGAGTTTGCTAGAGAACGGTTTACAATGCCTTCGATAGCTCAGTTGGTAGAGCGGAGGACTGTAGTGGTGAAATAGGCATCCTTAGGTCGCTGGTTCAAATCCGGCTCGAAAGACTTTTGCCAAATGCAAATTTTATTGAATACTTGGAAAGTAAAATACTTGGAAAGTAAAATAACAGACAATTTATAATTATATTATATTTCATCACTGAAAATAGATGCCTTTTGCTTTGAGGCTGTGGCCACGTTATTTTTCTGTCTGACACCAATCGTCGTTGGTTTCCTGTGAGGTGTTTTGGATCCCCATCTCTTGCTATGAACTGACAAAACAGCAGAATCCCCTTGACAATCTTGATTTCTCAAGGGAAATGAGAGAACACTATACACCATCCAAGATATTAAAATATTGGCAAGGCTCAACACGGCTGAATACTCTTAGGAGAAGGCCTGTGAGGTGCCGCCTTTCGACTTTTCCCCCTTAGTATGGTGGTCAGTAACATGCGGGAGACTGCAGAGTGGGTTATTTTTTTAATTGGGAACTGATGTGCTTTTACTCAATTGGGGAACCTCACAAGCCAAATGTGTAGTATTTTGCACGAATTGCAAGAGATGTTAACATGTCGACGGTTGAAGTGGATGCTCGTATTAAGCTTGCTAGTGAACGATTTGCCACGCCTTCGATAGCTCAGTTGGTAGCGCGGAGGACTGTAGTGGTGAAACAGACATCCTTAGGTCGCTGGAACAAATGCGGCTCGAAGGTCTTTTGCCAAATGCAAATTTTATTGAATACTTGGAAAGTAAAATACTTGGAAAATAAAATAACAGACAATTTATAATTATATTATATTTCAGAACTGAAAATAGATGCCTTTTGCTTTGAGGCTGTGGCCACGTTATTTTTCTGTCCGACACCAATCTTCATTGGTTTCCTGTGAGGTGTTTTGGATCCCCATCTCTTGCTATGAACTGGCAAAACAGCAGAATCCCCTTGACAATCTTGATTTCTCAAGGGAAATGAGAGAACACTATACACCATCCAAGATATTAAAATATTGGCAAGTCCCAACACTGCTGAATACTCTGAGGAGATGGCCTGTGAAGCGCCGATTTTCAACTTTTACCCCTTAGTATGGTGGTCAGTAACATGCGGGAGACTGCACAGTGGGTTATTTTTTTAATTCGGGAACTGATGTGCTTTCATCCAATTCGGGAACCTCACAAGCCAAATTTGTAGTATTTTGCACGAATTGCAAGAGATGTTTACAAGTCGACGGTTGAAGTAGAAGCTCGTATTGAGTTTGCTAGTGAGTGATTTGCCAAGCCTTCTATAGCTCAGTTGGTAGAGCCGAGGACTGTAGTGGTGAAACAGGCATCCTTAGGTCGCTGGTTCAAATCCGGCTCAAAGAACTTTTGCCAAATGCAAATTTTATTGAATACTTGGAAAGTAAAATACTTGGAAAGTAAAATAACAGACAATTTATAATTATATTATATTTCATTACTGAAAATAGATGCCTTTTGCTTTGAGGCTGTGGCCACGTTATTTTTCTGTCCGACACCAATCTTCGTTGGTTTCCTGTGAGGTGTTTTGGATCCCCATCTCTTGCTATGAACTGACAAAACAGCGGAATCCCCTTGACAATCTTGATTTCTCAAGGGAAATGAGAGAACACTATACACCATCCAAGATATTAAAATATTGTCAAGGCCCAACACGGCTGAATACTCTGAGGAGATGGCCTGTGAGGCGCCGCCTTTCAACTTTTCCCCCTTAGTATGGTGGTCAGTAACATGCGGGAGACTGCGGAGGGGGTCATTTTTTTAATTGGGAACTGATGTGCTTTTACTCAATTCGTGAACCTCACAAGACAAATTTGTAGTATTTTGCACGAATTGCAAGAGATATTTACATGTCAACGGTTGAAGTGGAAGCTCGTATTGAGCTTGCTAGAGAACGATTTGCCACGCCTTCGATAGCTCAGTTAGTAGAGTGGAGGACTGTAGTGGTGAAACAGACATCCTTAGGTCGCTGGAACAAATGCGGCTCAAAGGTCTTTTGCCAAATGCAAATTTTATTGAATACTTGGAAAGTAAAATACTTGGAAAATAAAATAACAGACAATTTATAATTATATTATATTTCATAACTGAAAATAGATGCCTCTTGCTTTGAGGCTGTGGCCACGTTATTTTTCTGTCCGACACCAATCTTCGTTGGTTTCCTGTGAGGAGTTTTGGATCCCCATCTCTTGCTATGAACTGACCAAACAGCAGAATCCCCTTGACAATCTTGATTTCTCAAGGGAATTGAGAGAACACTATACACCATCCAAGATATTAAAATATTGTCAAGGCCCAACACGGCTGAATACTCTGAGGAGATGGCCTGTGAGGCGCCGCCTTTCGACTTTTCCCCCTTAGTATGATGGTCACTAACATGCGGGAGACTGCGGAGGGTGTCATTTTTTTAATTGGGAACTGATGTGCTTTTACTCAATTCGGGAACCTCACAAGCCAAATTTGTAGTATTTTGCACGAATTGCAAGAGATGTTTGCATGTCGACGGTTGAAGTGGAAGCTCGTATTGAGCTTGTTAGAGAATGATTTGCCAAGCCTTCAATAGCTCAGTTGGTAGAGAGGAGGACCGTAGCGGTGAAACCGGCATCCTTAGGTCGCAGGTTCAAATCCGGCTCGAAGGACTTTTGCCAAATGCAAATTTTATTGAATACTTGGAAAGTAAAATACTTGGAATGTAAAATAACAGACAATTTATAATTATATTATATTTCATCACTGAAAATAGATGCCTTTTGCTTTGAGGCTGTGGCCACGTTATTTTTCTGTCCGACACCAATCTTCGTTGGTTTCCTGTGAGGTGTTTTGGATCCCCATCTCTTGCTATGAACTGACAAAACAGCAGAATCCCCTTGACAATCTTGATTTCTCAAGGGAAATGAGAGAACACTATACACCATCCAAGATATTAAAATATTGGCAAGGCTCAACATGGCTGAATACTCTGAGGAGAAGGCCTGTGAGGTGCCGCCTTTCGACTTTTCCCCCTTAGTATGGTGGTCAGTAACATGCGGGAGACTGCGGAGGGTGTCATTTTTTTAATTGGGAACTGATGTGCTTTTACTCAATTCGGGAACCTCACAAGCAAAATTTGTAGTATTTTGCACAAGTTGCAAGAGATGTTTGCATGTCGACGGTTGAAGTGGAAGCTCGTATTGAGCTTGCTAGAGAATGATTTGCCAACCCTTCGATAGCTCAGTTGGTAGAGCAGAGGACTGTAGTGGTAAAACAACCATCCTTAGGTCGCTGGTTCAAATCGGGCTCGAAGGACTTTTGCCAAATGCAAATTTTATTGAATACTTGGAAAGTAAAATACTTGGAGAATAAAATAACAGACAATTTATAATTATATTATATTTCATCACTGAAAATAGATGCCTTTTGCTTTGAGGCGTTATTTTTTTAATCGGGAACTGATGTGCTTTTACTCAATTCGGGAACCTCACGAGCCAAATTTGTAGTATTTTGCACGAATTGCAAGAGATGTTCACAGGTCGACAGTTGAAGTGGAAGCTCGTATTGAGCTTGCTACAAAGTGATTTTCGAGGACTTCGTTAGTTCAGTTGGTCGATCAGAGGACTGTAGTGGTGAAACAGGCATCCTTAGGTCACTGGTTTAAATCCGTCGCGAAAGACTAATGCCAAGTGCAAATTTTATTGAATACTTGGAAAGTAAAATAACAGACAATTTATAATTACATTATATTTCATCACTGAAAATAGACCTTTTGCTTTGCGGCTGTGGCCACGTTATTTTTCTGTCCGACACCAATCTTCATTGGTTCCCTGTGAGGTGTTTTAGATCCCCAGCTCTTGCTATGAAC
This sequence comes from Ambystoma mexicanum, assembly GCF_040938575.1. Classification (NCBI taxonomy): domain Eukaryota; kingdom Metazoa; phylum Chordata; class Amphibia; order Caudata; family Ambystomatidae; genus Ambystoma; species Ambystoma mexicanum. The sequence goes on along the minus strand of NC_090921.1, from coordinate 1,023,962,387 downwards.
TGGCAAAACAGCAGAATCCCCTTGACAATCTTGATTTCTCAAGGGAAATGAGAGAACACTATAAACCTTCCAAGATATGAAAATATTGTCAGGGCCCAACACTGCTGAATACTCTGAGGAGATGGCCTGTGAGACGCCTCCTTTCAACTTTTCCTCCTTAGTATGGTGGTCAGTAACATGCGGGACACTGCGGAGGGGGTTATTTTTTTAATTGGGAACTGATGTGCTTTTACTCAATTCGGAACCTCACGAGCCAAATTTGTAGTATTTAGCACGAATTGCAAGAGATGTTTACAGGTCTACAGTTGAAGTGGAAGCTCGTATTGAGCTTGCTAGAGAATGATTTGCCAAGCCTTTGATAGCTCAGTTGGGTAGTGGTGAAACAGGCATCCTTCGGTCGTTGGTTCAAATCTTGCTTGAAGGACTTTTGCCAAATGCAAATTTTATTGAATACTTGGAAAGTAAAATACTTGGAAAGTAAAATAACATACAATGTATAATTATATTATATTTCATCATTGAAAATAGATGCCTTTTGCTTTGAGGCTGTGGCCACGTTATTTTTCTGTCCGACACAAATCTTCATTGGTTTCCTGTCAGGTGGTTTGGATCCCCATCTCTTGCTATGAACTGGCAAAATAGCAGAATCCCCTTGACAATCTTGATTTCTCAAGGGAAATGAAAGAACACTATACACCATCCAAGATATTAAAATATTGTCAGGGCCCAACACTGCTGAATACTCTGAGGAGATGGCCAGTGAGGTGCCGCCTTTCAACTTTTCGTCCTTAGTATGGTGGTCAGTAACATGCGGGACACTGCGGAGGGGGTTATTTTTTTAATTGGGAACTGATGTGCTTTTACTCAATTCGGAACCTCACGAGCCAAATTTGTAGTATTTTGCACGGATTGCAAGAGATGTTTACCTGTCGACGGTTGAAGTGGAAGCTCGTATTGAGCTTGCTAGAGAATGACTTGCAGAGCCTTCGATAGCTCAGTTGGTGGAGTGGAGGACTGCAGTGGTAAAACCGGCATCCTTAGGTCGCTGGTTCACATCCGGCTCGAAGGACTTTTGCCAAATGCAAATTTTATTGAATACTTGGAAAGTAAAATACTTGGAAAGTATAATAAAAGACAATTTATAATTATATTATATTTCATCACCGAAAATAGATGCCTTTTGCTTTGAGGCTGTGGCCACGTTATTTTTCTTTCCGACACCAATCTTCATTGGTTTCCTGTGAGGTGTTTTGGATCCCAATCTCTTGCTATGAACTGGCAAAACAGCAGAATCCCCTTGACAATCTTGATTTCTTAAGGGAAATGAGAGAACACTATACACCATCTAAGATATTAAAATATTGTCAAGGCCCAACACTGCTGAATACTGTTATGAGTGGCTGCCCCTTTAAGGCAAGCCACATGTAGGGGAGACGTCACGGGAGGAAGTGACGTGAGGAGGAGAAGGAGGGTGTCAGGGAAAACACTTTCCAGTTTGTATTTAATAAAGAAGGTTGTATGTTACACCCGCTGGCGTCCGTGTATTCTTGGAGCATCCCGAGCTCCCTAACATTTGGCTACGAGGACTCTCCAGCCAGCGGTCCCCCTTATTCCTGCAACGGAGATCCCTCCATGCGTCCTCCTCCACTGCTAGTGATCCCACTAGCCCGCGGATCCCCGCTCCAGTCCTGCATCGCAACGCTCGCACGAGCGGTCCTCCTGAATCCTCCTTCCCCCCACGCGTGGGCGATCCCGCCACGTGGGACCCTGCAGGCACCCGCTCCACACGTGCGATCCCGCCGTGTTCGGAAGGAAAGTAAACAAACACACGGCGCAGGCCGGGAAAATGGCCAACGCCAGAGGCGCATGCAAGACTCCAGAGATGCCCAACTACACGAGGGGGTGCCCGCCAGCAAGCACGTTAAAGTAGTGAAAAAAAAAATAAAATAAAATGTTTTCCCTCCATACTACTATTCCTCATTCCTCCGGCAGCCTTCTTCATCGTCGCAGTACTTGCATCCACCACAACAGTGCCACTATCACCCCATAAGAACCCACATTTCGACACGTGGTGCCCAAGGCTAGCCGGTTTGGCCCACAAGGAAGTCACCTGACGGTTTTACAGCCTGCACGCAACGCCGACCGCATCCAATATGAGCACCACTCCGGATCAGGCATCATCCAGCTCGCAGCCTCCGCCTGCTGTATCGAGGTCCACCGTCACGGCATGGCGCATGCCACCACCCTTCTCCATGACGCCTCAAGCAGATAAAGGTGCAAGGTGGGTGGAATGGTTGGAGGACTTCAATAACTTTATAGAGGCAGATGGAGAAGAAACCTCTCCACGGCTACGAAGTATGTTCATCAACACGGCCGGCACTGAGATAAAGACGCTCATCAAAACCATACCACCAACAGAAATCACTGATTTCGACAGTCTCATAGTAGCCCTGAACAAACGCCTTGTCATCGCCCCCAATAGAGACTATGAGAGATATGTCTTTGACCAATGCACGCAACGCATGGAAGAAACAGTCGACGAGTTCATCACGAGACTTCGAGTCAAAGGAGCACATTGTCTATTCCATGAGTTCTCACTGGACGAAGCGATCCGACTCAGGGTCATTGAGGGCTGTGTGTCAGCTACACTACAGAAACAACTTCTAAAGAAACCTGTCACAATAGAACAAGTGAGTGAGATGGCGCGCATACTCGAGCCAGTGGAAAAGCAGGCCACTCACATGGCCACCAACGCCACCACAAAACTCGACAAGAGTGACGTAATAGCAGCAATGCAACCTGGCAACCAGAAAAGCTACGACAGAAATGCCACAACAGCCCCGCGAATGCAAAGACAATGCTACAGATGTGGAATGGCATTCCCACATGCAGGTTCCTGCCCTGCGCTGTCCCAAAAATGTGGCAACTGTGGCAGGGAAGGACATTTTCAGTCTGTGTGCAGGGAAGGAAAACCATTCCCCACTCCGAGAGTGTACACAGGCACACAAACTAGACCAACCCAAAGGTCATTTCCCAACCAGTCTTACCAGCCACGACCATACCAGCAAGGACCCAGGAGATATGTAAGAGTGGTTGAGGAGGTATACCTGGAGGAAGACTGCCAAGAGTATGTCACACAAGGACAAACCGTGCAACTGAGGGACGAATATGATGGACCACCGTCGACATGCCATGACCCTTCGCTAGAAACGCATGGGGAGTTCGACTATGGTCTCGCGTATGACCTGCATGACCAGGATGAGTTTGTAAACCTTATCATGGATGAAAGGGAAGCCCAGGAAGCACCCAAGATTTTGATAAACATATGCAACCAGCAGTTCTGTTTTCTAATTGACTCAGGGGCGACAGTGAACATTATAGGGGAAACAGAGTTTCAACGACTGCATGATAAACCGAAGCTGAGCCCGTCAAGTTCGAAGATTTATCAATGGGGTGCGGATGCCCCGCTACAGTGCATTGGGTCGTTCAAAAGGAGACTCACATTTGCTGGCCAAGTAACCGACACGATCATCCATGTCATAAAAATCCCCACCAAAGGTCGGTGTTTACTAAGCTACAGGACGGCATCACACCTGGGCCTAATCAACATACCTGTCCAGGCTGGAGATATCATTGAGTCTTCGGAGCCACCACATAGCAAGATGGAGCACATAGGCAACATAGTCACCCATGACACCCCTGCCATCACGAAAGAAGACATCATCAAAGAATTCCCGCGACTATGCCAGGGGTTGGGCAGGTGGAATGGCCCGCCGATCAAATTACACATAGACCCAAAAATTTCACCGGTCCCGCAACACCCGCGCAGGGTAGGGTTCCATTTGCAGGAGACGGTGTCGAAAGAGCTAAACCAACTATTGAAAAATGACATAATTGAACCGGCCACCGGTCCGACACCGTGGGTCTCTCCCCTTGTGATTGTCCCAAAAGAAGGTGGTCGCCTACGACTATGTGTGGACATGAGGGTGGCCAACACGGCTATACAGCGAGAATGGCATACTGGTCCAAAAATTGAGGACATGATAGTCCAATTGAACAAATCCGTCCTCTTCTCGAAATTGGATCTGAATCAGGGGTATCATCAGATGGTACTCCACCCGGACTCACGACCCATAACCACCTTTGCTTCACATGAAGGACTGTTCCGTTACAAACGGCTAAATTTTGGAATTTCGTCGGCGGCGGAAATATTCCATGAAACAATCCGACAGATCATACGCCCTGTAAGCGGGACACTCAACTACAGCGACGACATCTTGGTTTTCGGAAAGTCACGTAAGGAACATGATGTTGCCCTTCGAGAAGCGTGCCGGGCAGTGCAAGAGGCCGGACTAACACTTAACATCGACAAGTGTCGATTCAGCAAGGCCAAGCTCAAATTCTTTGGCCACATTTTCTCGGCTGACGGGATGACTCCCGACCCAGACAAAGTAGCCACCATCTTTCAGCTGGAAAGACCCACTCAAGTCGCCGACATCAGGTCATTTTTGGGAATGGCAGGGTACTGTGCTCGGTACATCCCACATTTCGCATCCATCACTGAACCTCTCCGGCGCCTGCTTCAGAAAGAGGTCGCATTTGCATGGTCTGAGGAGTGCCAAGCTGCGTTTGACAACATCAAACAATCGTTGACTGAGGCGAGAAAATTGGCATACTTTGACCCTGACTGGCACACCGAAATAGTGGTAGATGCCAGCCCGGTGGGACTAGGCGCCATTCTGGTGCAGACCAGTGGACAAGACACGCATCCAAGGCACATAGTTGCTTATGCCAGTAGAGCCCTGGCCCCGCCGGAGTCGGCGTACTCTCAGGCAGAAAAAGAGAGCCTGGCAGCCGTCTGGGCGTGCGAGCATTTTCATAATTTCGTCATCGGGAAAAAGTTCACATTGATCACAGATCATCAAGCCCTGCTTTCCCTTTTCGGCAACCCGCGCACAAAAATGCCACCCAGGATTGAGAGGTGGGGAATCCGTCTGCAAGATTATGACTTTGACATTGTTCACCGACCTGGAGGAGAGAACAACCCAGCAGACTACCTCTCCAGACACCTGAGTGGTAGCCCCACACCTCGACAGGGAGACGTAGAATACATCAGCTACGTCACGACCAACGCGTTACCGCCTGCCATATCCATTGAAACAATTGCGGTGGCGTCGGCTGCAGACCCATCCATGGCCCTAGCCATCAGTCTGACGGAAAATGGAAAGTGGAAGGACTTCCGCAGAGCGGTACAAAAACACCCAGGAGCGTGCCGCGATGAGATGGAGAGACTGGCGAGGGTGCACGCCGAGTTGGCAGTCCAAGACAAAGTCATACTGGTAGGGGTTGCAAAATTGTCATACCTTCCACGCTACGCGTGGAAGTCATCAAAACTGCCCACGAAGGGCACCGTGGTGCGGAGAACACCAAACGTCTGTTAAGATGCAATGTCTGGTTCCCCTTCATGGACGATATGGTCGACCGGTGGGTCAAGAACTGCGCGGCATGACAGTGCACAGCAAGACCCGACCCGCCAGTACCGCTCAGAATAACCACACTCCCAGATCATCCTTGGGAGAGAGTAGCGGTCGATTTCTATGGACCAAGGGAGGAAGGAGATTATCTGCTACTGTTTATTGACGAACACTCCAGGTTCCCCATAGTAAAACGAGTCAAATCAACAGCGTTCGCCCACGTCGCTGCAACATTTGATGAAGTCTTCAGCGAGTGGGGGATACCAGACACGCTAAAATCCGATAATGGTGCCCCTTTCAGTGGTCATGAGTTTGGGGTATTCACGAAACATATGGGTTTCCATCACCAAAGAGTGACACCGAGATGGCCACAAGCCAATGGTATGGCGGAAAGATTTATGGCGTCCATTAAAAAGACCATACAAAGGGCGCGCCTAGAGGGGACTGACCCCCATCAAGCGCTGTGCAGAATGTTGAGGGACTACAGGAACACCCCTCATGAAGCCACGAACAGAACCCGAGCAGAGCTCATGATGAAATACCAGGTCAGGACCAGGCTCGTCAACAACCCGACGAACCGGCCTGAGGCAGACCAAGAAGTCATCGAACGAGACAGAGCGACCAAAGAGAAGATGCGGGAACAGACTGACAGGAGGAGGAGAGCACAACCAAAAGAACTACAAATAGGAGATGAAGTGTGGGTGCAGAGAGCCGCAACAAGAAAAACAGACTCACAATTCTCACCTGAGCCGCTTAGAGTGGTTGCGATAAAAGGCACCATGATAACAGCGACAAATGGACATCAGGAAGTGACTCGCAACAGTTCAAGGTTCAAGCACGTTACCAGACCTGTTGAGGAGGAGTTGCCCCCTGAGGACCCCGACCCGGAAGTCATGGACATTCGTGATGAAACGTGGATCCCCCTCGAACCACAGGTTCAAAGTCAGGTCAACCCTGAGCATGACGCTGACGGCGGCCCCCACCCGGAGCCGCGAGGAAGACCACAAAGGAACGTTAGGAGGCCTCCCAGGTTAGTGGAGGAGTGTTGACATTGGTGCCAGTTGGCCAAGTTGAGTCATTTGCAAGGACATTTGTCCGGGGGTGTTGTTATGAGTGGCTGCCCCTTTAAGGCAAGCCACATGTAGGGGAGACGTCACGGGAGGAAGTGACGTGAGGAGGAGAAGGAGGGTGTCAGGGAAAACACTTTCCAGTTTGTATTTAATAAAGAAGGTTGTATGTTACACCCGCTGGCGTCCGTGTATTCTTGGAGCATCCCGAGCTCCCTAACAAATACTCTGAGGAGATGGCCTGTGAGGCGCCGCCTTTCAACTTTTCCTCCTTAGTATGGTGGTCAGTAACATGCGGCAGACTGCAGAGGGGGTCATTTTTTTAATTGGGAACGATGTGCTTTTACTCAATTCGGGAACCTCATAAGCCAAATTTGTAGTATTTTGCACGAATTGCAAGAGATGTTTACATGTCGACGCTAGAGAATGATTTGCCAAGAATTCGATAGCTCAGTTGTGGAGGACTGTAATGGTGAAAAAGGCATCCTTAGGTTGCTGGTTCCAATCCAGCTCGGAGGACTTTTGCCAAATGCAAATTTTATTGAATACTTGGCAAGTAAAATACTTGGAAAGTAAAATAACAGACAATTTATAATTATATTATATTTCATCACTGAAAATAGATGTCTTTTGCTTTGAGGCTGTGGCCACGTTATTTTTCTGTCCGACACCAACCTTCATTGGTTTCCTGTGAGGTGTTTTGGATCCCCATCTCTTGCTATGAACTGGCAAAACAGCAGAATCCCCTTGACAATCTTGATTTCTCAAGGGAAATGAGAGAACACTATACACCATCAAAAAAATTAAAATATTGTCAAGACCCAACACTGCTGAATACTCTGAGGAGATGGCCTGTGAGGCGCCGCCTTTCAACTTTTCACCCTTAGTATGGTGGTCAGTAACATGCGGGAGACTGCAGAACGGGTTATTTTTTTAATTGGGAACTCATGTGCTTTTACTCAATTCGGGAACCTCACAAGCCAAATTTGTAGTATTTTGTACGAAATTTTAAGGGATGTTTACATGTCGACGGTTGAAGTGGAAGCTCGTATTGAGCTTGCTAGAAAATGATTTGCCAAGAATTTGTTAGCTCACTTGGTCAATACAAAGACTGTAGTGATGAATCAGGCATTTTTAGCTCGCTGGTTCAAATCCTGCTCGAAGGACTTTTGCCAAATGCTAATTTTATTGAATACTTGGAAAGTAAAATAACAGACAATTTATAATTATATTATATTTCATCACTGAAAATAGATGCCTTTTTCTTTGCGGTTGTGGCCACGTTATTTTTCTGTCCGACACCAATCTTCATTGGTTTTCTGTGAGGTGTTTTAGATACCCATCTCTTGCTATGAACGGGCAAAACAGCAGAATCCCCTTGACAATCTTGATTTCTCAAGGGAAACGAAAGAACACTATACACCATCCAAGATATAAAAATATTTTCAGGCCCAACACTGCTGAATACTCTGAGGAGATGACCTCTCAGGCCCCGCCTTTCAACTTTTCCTCCTTAGTATATTGGTCAGTATCGCTGCATGAAATGTGGGAGACCGAGGAGGGGGTTATTTTTTTAGTTGGGAACTGATGTGCCTTTACCAATTAGGGAACCTCACAAGCCAAACTTGAAGTATTTTGCACAAATTGCAAGCAATGTTTACAGGTCGACGGTTGAAGTGGAAGCTCGTATTGAGCTTGCTAGAAAATAATTTGCCTAGCCCTGGATAGCTCCGTTGTTAGAGTGGAGGAGTATACAGGTGAAACAATCAACCTTAGGTCTCTGGTTCAAATCTGGCTCAAAGTACTTTTGCCAAATGCACATTTTATTGAATACTTGGAAAATAAAATAACAACAATTTATAATTATATTAAACTTTGTCACTGAAAATAGATGCCTTTTGTCTTGAGGCTGTGACCACGTTATTTTTGTGTCTGACACAAATCTTCATTGGTTTCCTGTGACGTGTTTTGGTTCTCCATATCTTGCCATGAACGGGCAAAACAGCTGAATCCCCTTGACAATCTTGATTTCTCAAGGGAAATGAGAGAACACTATACACCATCCAAGATATAAAAATATTGTCAGGGCCCAACACTGCTGAATACTCTGAGGTGATGGCCTGTTTGGCGCCGCCTTTCAACTTTTTCTCCTTAGTATGGTGGTCAGTAACATGCGGGAGACTGCGGAGGGGGATACTTTTTAATTAGGAACTGATGTGCTTGTACTCAATTCGGGAAACTCACAAGCCAAATTTGTAGTATTTTGCACGAATTGCAAGAGATGTTTACAGGTCTACGATTGAAGTGGAAGCTCGTATTGAGCTTGCTAGAGAATGATTTGCCAAGCCTTCGATAGCTCAGTTGGTTGAGCGGAGAACTGTAGTGGTGAAACAGGAATCCTTAGGTCGCTGATTCAAATCCTTCTCGAAGGACTTTTGCCAAATGCAAATTTTATTGAATACTTGGAAAGTAAAATAACAGACAATTTATAATTATATTATATTTCATCACTGAAAATAGATACCTTTTGCTTCGAGGCTGTGGCCACATTATTTTTCTGTCCAACACCAATCTTCATTGGTTTCCTGGGAGGTGTTTTGGATCCCCATCTCTTGCTATGAACTCGCAAAACAGCAGAATCCCCTTGACAATCTTGATTTCTCAAGGGAAATGAGAGAACACTATACACCATCAAAATAATTAAAATATTGTCAAGACCCAACACTGCTGAATACTCTGAGGAGATGGCCTGTGAGGCGCCGCCTTTCAACTTTTCACCCTTAGTATGGTGGTCAGTAACATGCGGGAGACTGCAGAACGGGTTATTTTTTTAATTGGGAACTCATGTGCTTTTACTCAATTCGGGAACCTCACAAGCCAAATTTGTAGTATTTTGTACGAAATTTTAAGGGATGTTTACATGTCGACGGTTGAAGTGGAAGCTCGTATTGAGCTTGCTAGAAAATGATTTGCCAAGAATTTGTTAGCTCACTTGGTCAATACAAAGACTGTAGTGATGAATCAGGCATTTTTAGCTCGCTGGTTCAAATCCTGCTCGAAGGACTTTTGCCAAATGCTAATTTTATTGAATACTTGGAAAGTAAAATAACAGACAATTTATAATTATATTATATTTCATCACTGAAAATAGATGCCTTTTTCTTTGCGGTTGTGGCCACGTTATTTTTCTGTCCGACACCAATCTTCATTGGTTTTCTGTGAGGTGTTTTAGATACCCATCTCTTGCTATGAACGGGCAAAACAGCAGAATCCCCTTGACAATCTTGATTTCTCAAGGGAAACGAAAGAACACTATACACCATCCAAGATATAAAAATATTTTCAGGCCCAACACTGCTGAATACTCTGAGGAGATGACCTCTCAGGCCCCGCCTTTCAACTTTTCCTCCTTAGTATATTGGTCAGTATCGCTGCATGAAATGTGGGAGACCGAGGAGGGGGTTATTTTTTTAGTTGGGAACTGATGTGCCTTTACCAATTAGGGAACCTCACAAGCCAAACTTGAAGTATTTTGCACAAATTGCAAGCAATGTTTACAGGTCGACGGTTGAAGTGGAAGCTCGTATTGAGCTTGCTAGAAAATAATTTGCCTAGCCCTGGATAGCTCCGTTGTTAGAGTGGAGGAGTATACAGGTGAAACAATCAACCTTAGGTCTCTGGTTCAAATCTGGCTCAAAGTACTTTTGCCAAATGCACATTTTATTGAATACTTGGAAAATAAAATAACAACAATTTATAATTATATTAAACTTTGTCACTGAAAATAGATGCCTTTTGTCTTGAGGCTGTGACCACGTTATTTTTGTGTCTGACACAAATCTTCATTGGTTTCCTGTGACGTGTTTTGGTTCTCCATATCTTGCCATGAACGGGCAAAACAGCTGAATCCCCTTGACAATCTTGATTTCTCAAGGGAAATGAGAGAACACTATACACCATCCAAGATATAAAAATATTGTCAGGGCCCAACACTGCTGAATACTCTGAGGTGATGGCCTGTTTGGCGCCGCCTTTCAACTTTTTCTCCTTAGTATGGTGGTCAGTAACATGCGGGAGACTGCGGAGGGGGATACTTTTTAATTAGGAACTGATGTGCTTGTACTCAATTCGGGAAACTCACAAGCCAAATTTGTAGTATTTTGCACGAATTGCAAGAGATGTTTACAGGTCTACGATTGAAGTGGAAGCTCGTATTGAGCTTGCTAGAGAATGATTTGCCAAGCCTTCGATAGCTCAGTTGGTTGAGCGGAGAACTGTAGTGGTGAAACAGGAATCCTTAGGTCGCTGATTCAAATCCTTCTCGAAGGACTTTTGCCAAATGCAAATTTTATTGAATACTTGGAAAGTAAAATAACAGACAATTTATAATTATATTATATTTCATCACTGAAAATAGATACCTTTTGCTTCGAGGCTGTGGCCACATTATTTTTCTGTCCAACACCAATCTTCATTGGTTTCCTGGGAGGTGTTTTGGATCCCCATTTCTTGCTATGAACTCGCAAAACAGCAGAATCCCCTTGACAATCTTGATTTCTCAAGGGAAATGAGAGAACACTATACACCATCCAAGATATTAAAATATTGTCAGGGCCCAACACTGCTGAATACTCTGAGGAGATGGCCTGTGAGGCGCCGACTTTCAACTTTTACCCTTAGTATGGTGGTCAGTAACATGCAGGAGACTGCAGAGTGGGTTATTTTTTTAATTGGGAACTGATGTACTTTTACTCATTTTGCGAACCTCACAAGCCAAATTTGTAGTATTTTGCACAAATGGCAAGAGATGTTTACAAGTCGACGGTTGAAGTAGAAGCTCGTATTGAGTTTGCCAAAGAATGATTTGCCAAGCCTTCGATAGCTTAGTTGGTAGAGCTACTGTAGTGGTAAAACAGGCATCCTTAGGTCGCTGGTTCAAATCTGGCTCGAAGGACTTTTGCCAAATGCAAATTTTATTGAATACTTGGAAAGTAAAATACTTGGAAAGTAAAATAACAGACAATTTATAATTATATTATATTTCATAACTGAAAATAGATGCCTTTTGCTTTGAGGCTGTGGCCACGTTATTTTTCTGTTCGACACCAATCTTCGTTGGTTTCCTGTGAGATGTTTTGGATCCCCATCTCTTGCTATGAACTGACAAAACAGCAGAATCCCCTTGACAATCTTGATTTCTCAAGGGAAATGAGACAACACTATACACCATCCAAGATATTAAAATACTGTCAAGGCCCAACACGGCTGAATACTCTGAGGAGATGGCCTGTGAGGCGCCGCCTTTCAACTTTTCCCCCTTAGTATGGTGGTCAGTAACATGCGGGAGACTGCAGAGTGGGTTATTTTTTTAATTGGGAACTGATGTGCTTTTACTCAATTCGGGAACCTCACAAGCCAAATTTGTAGTATTTTGGACGAATTGCAAGAGATGTTTACAAGTCGACAGTTGAAGTAGAAGCTCGTATTGAGTTTGCCAAAGAATGATTTGCCAAGCCCTTGATAGCTCAGTTGGTAGAGCAGAGGACTGTAGTGGTGAAACAGGCATCCTTAGGTCGCTGGTTCAAATCCAGCTCAAAGGAGTTTTGCCAAATGCAAATAATTTTATTGAATACTTGGAAAGTAAAATACTTGGAAAGTAAAATTACAGACAATTTATAATTATATTATATTTCATAACTGAAAATAGATGCCTTTTGCTTTGAGGCTGTGGCCACGTTATTGTTCTGTCCGACACCAATCTTCATTGGTTTCCTGTGAGGTGTTTTGGATCCCCATCTCTTGCTATGAACTGGCAAAACAGCAGAATCCCCTTGACAATCTTGATTTCTCAAGGGAAATGAGAGAACACTATACACCATCTAAGATATTAAAATATTGTCAAGGCCCAACACTGCTGAATACTGTTATGAGTGGCTGCCCCTTTAAGGTAAGCCACATGTAGGGGAGACGTCACGGGAGGAAGTGACGTGAGGAGGAGAAGGAGGGTGTCAGGGAAAACACTTTCCAGTTTGTATTTAATAAAGAAGGTTGTATGTTACACCCGCTGGCGTCCGTGTATTCTTGGAGCATCCCGAGCTCCCTAACATTTGGCTACGAGGACTCTCCAGCCAGCGGTCCTCCTTATTCCTGCAACGGAGGTCCCTCCATGCGTCCTCCTCCACTGCTAGTGATCCCACTAGCCCGCGGATCCCCGCTCCAGTCCTGCATCGCAACGCTCGCACGAGCGGTCCTCCTGAATCCTCCTTCCCCCCACGCGTGGGCGATCCCGCCACGTGGGACCCTGCAGGCACCCGCTCCACACGTGCGATCCCGCCGTGTTCGGAAGGAAAGTAAACAAACACACGGCGCAGGCCGGGAAAATGGCCAACGCCAGAGGCGCATGCAAGACTCCAGAGATGCCCAACTACACGAGGGGGTGCCCGCCAGCAAGCACGTTAAAGTAGTGAAAAAAAAAATAAAATAAAATGTTTTCCCTCCATACTACTATTCCTCATTCCTCCGGCAGCCTTCTTCATCGTCGCAGTACTTGCATCCACCACAACAGTGCCACTATCACCCCACAAGAACCCACATTTCGACACGTGGTGCCCAAGGCTAGCCGGTTTGGCCCACAAGGAAGTCACCTGACGGTTTTACAGCCTGCACGCAACGCCGACCGCATCCAATATGAGCACCACTCCGGATCAGGCATCATCCAGCTCGCAGCCTCCGCCTGCTGTATCGAGGTCCACCGTCACGGCATGGCGCATGCCACCACCCTTCTCCATGACGCCTCAAGCAGATAAAGGTGCAAGGTGGGTGGAATGGTTGGAGGACTTCAATAACTTTATAGAGGCAGATGGAGAAGAAACCTCTCCACGGCTACGAAGTATGTTCATCAACACGGCCGGCACTGAGATAAAGACGCTCATCAAAACCATACCACCAACAGAAATCACTGATTTCGACAGTCTCATAGTAGCCCTGAACAAACGCCTTGTCATCGCCCCCAATAGAGACTATGAGAGATATGTCTTTGACCAATGCACGCAACGCATGGAAGAAACAGTCGACGAGTTCATCACGAGACTTCGAGTCAAAGGAGCACATTGTCTATTCCATGAGTTCTCACTGGACGAAGCGATCCGACTCAGGGTCATTGAGGGCTGTGTGTCAGCTACACTACAGAAACAACTTCTAAAGAAACCTGTCACAATAGAACAAGTGAGTGAGATGGCGCGCATACTCGAGAGAGTGGAAAAGCAGGCCACTCACATGGCCACCAACGCCACCACAAAACTCGACAAGAGTGACGTAATAGCAGCAATGCAACCTGGCAACCAGAAAAGCTACGACAGAAATGCCACAACAGCCCCGCGAATGCAAAGACAATGCTACAGATGTGGAATGGCATTCCCACATGCAGGTTCCTGCCCTGCGCTGTCCCAAAAATGTGGCAACTGTGGCAGGGAAGGACATTTTCAGTCTGTGTGCAGGGAAGGAAAACCATTCCCCACTCCGAGAGTGTACACAGGCACACAAACTAGACCAATCCAAAGGTCATTCCCCAACCAGTCTTACCAGCCACGACCATACCAGCAAGGACCCAGGAGATATGTAAGAGTGGTTGAGGAGGTATACCTGGAGGAAGACTGCCAAGAGTATGTCACACAAGGACAAACCGTGCAACTGAGGGACGAATATGATGGACCACCTTCGACACGCCATGACCCTTCGCTAGAAACGCATGGGGAGTTCGACTATGGTCTCGCGTATGACCTGCATGACCAGGATGAGTTTGTAAACCTTATCATGGATGAAAGGGAAGCCCAGGAAGCACCCAAGATTTTGATAAACATATGCAACCAGCAGTTCTGTTTTCTAATTGACTCAGGGGCGACAGTGAACATTATAGGGGAAACAGAGTTTCAACGACTGCATGATAAACCGAAGCTGAGCCCGTCAAGTTCGAAGATTTATCAATGGGGTGCGGATGCCCCGCTACAGTGCATTGGGTCGTTCAAAAGGAGACTCACATTTGCTGGCCAAGTAACCGACACGATCATCCATGTCATAAAAATCCCCACCAAAGGTCGGTGTTTACTAAGCTACAGGACGGCATCACACCTGGGCCTAATCAACATACCTGTCCAGGCTGGAGATACCATTGAGTCTTCGGAGCCACCACATAGCAAGATGGAGCACATAGGCAACATAGTCACCCATGACACCCCTGCCATCACGAAAGAAGACATCATCAAAGAATTCCCGCGACTTTGCCAGGGGTTGGGCAGGTGGAATGGCCCGCCGATCAAATTACACATAGACCCAAAAATTTCACCGGTCCCGCAACACCCGCGCAGGGTAGGGTTCCATTTGCAGGAGACAGTGTCGAAAGAGCTAAACCAACTATTGAAAAATGACATAATTGAACCGGCCACCGGTCCGACACCGTGGGTCTCTCCCCTTGTGATTGTCCCAAAAGAAGGTGGTCGCCTACGACTATGTGTGGACATGAGGGTGGCCAACACGGCTATACAGCGAGAACGGCATACTGGTCCAAAAATTGAGGACATGATAGTCCAATTGAACAAATCCGTCCTCTTCTCGAAATTGGATCTGAATCAGGGGTATCATCAGATGGTACTCCACCCGGACTCACGACCCATAACCACCTTTGCTTCACATGAAGGACTGTTCCGTTACAAACGGCTAAATTTTGGAATTTCGTCGGCGGCGGAAATATTCCATGAAACAATCCGACAGATCATACGCCCTGTAAGCGGGACACTCAACTACAGCGACGACATCTTGGTTTTCGGAAAGTCACGTAAGGAACATGATGTTGCCCTTCGAGAAGCGTGCCGGGCAGTGCAAGAGGCCGGACTAACACTTAACATCGACAAGTGTCGATTCAGCAAGGCCAAGCTCAAATTCTTTGGCCACATTTTCTCGGCTGACGGGATGACTCCCGACCCAGACAAAGTAGCCACCATCTTTCAGCTGGAAAGACCCACTCAAGTCGCCGACATCAGGTCATTTTTGGGAATGGCAGGGTACTGTGCTCGGTACATCCCACATTTCGCATCCATCACTGAACCTCTCCGGCGCCTGCTTCAGAAAGAGGTCGCATTTGCATGGTCTGAGGAGTGCCAAGCTGCGTTTGACAACATCAAACAATCGTTGACTGAGGCGAGAAAATTGGCATACTTTGACCCTGACTGGCACACCGAAATAGTGGTAGATGCCAGCCCGGTGGGACTAGGCGCCATTCTGGTGCAGACCAGTGGACAAGACACGCATCCAAGGCACATAGTTGCTTATGCCAGTAGAGCCCTGGCCCCGCCGGAGTCAGCGTACTCTCAGGCAGAAAAAGAGAGCCTGGCAGCCGTCTGGGCGTGCGAGCATTTTCATAATTTCGTCATCGGGAAAAAGTTCACATTGATCAAAGATCATCAAGCCCTGCTTTCCCTTTTCGGCAACCCGCGCACAAAAATGCCACCCAGGATTGAGAGGTGGGGAATCCGTCTGCAAGATTATGACTTTGACATTGTTCACCGACCTGGAGGAGAGAACAACCCAGCAGACTACCTCTCCAGACACCCGAGCGGTAGCCCCACACCTCGACAGGGAGACGTAGAATACATCAGCTACGTCACGACCAACGCGTTACCCCATGCCATATCCATTGAAACAATTGCGGTGGCGTCGGCTACAGACCCATCCATGGCCCTAGCCATCAGTCTGACGGAAAATGGAAAGTGGAAGGACTTCCGCAGAGCGGTACAAAAACACCCAGGAGCGTGCCGCGATGAGATGGAGAGACTGGCGAGGGTGCACGCCGAGTTGGCCGTCCAAGACAAAGTCATACTGGTAGGGGTTGCAAAATTGTCATACCTTCCACGCTACGCGTGGAAGTCATCAAAACTGCCCACGAAGGGCACCGTGGTGCGGAGAACACCAAACGTCTGTTAAGATGCAATGTCTGGTTCCCCTTCATGGACGATATGGTCGACCGGTGGGTCAAGAACTGCGCGGCATGACAGTGCACAGCAAGACCCGACCCGCCAGTACCGCTCAGAATAACCACACTCCCAGATCATCCTTGGGAGAGAGTAGCGGTCGATTTCTATGGACCAAGGGAGGAAGGAGATTATCTGCTACTGTTTATTGACGAACACTCCAGGTTCCCCATAGTAAAACGAGTCAAATCAACAGCGTTCGCCCACGTCGCTGCAACATTTGATGAAGTCTTCAGCGAGTGGGGGATACCAGACACGCTAAAATCCGATAATGGTGCCCCTTTCAGTGGTCATGAGTTTGGGGTATTCACGAAACATATGGGTTTCCATCACCAAAGAGTGACACCGAGATGGCCACAAGCCAATGGCATGGCGGAAAGATTTATGGCGTCCATTAAAAAGACCATACAAAGGGCGCGCCTAGAGGGGACTGACCCCCATCAAGCGCTGTGCAGAATGGGGACTACAGGAACACCCCTCATGAAGCCACGAACAGAACCCGAGCAGAGCTCATGATGAAATACCAGGTCAGGACCAGGCTCGTCAACAACCCGACGAACCTGCCTGAGGCAGACCAAGAAGTCATCGAACGAGACAGAGCGACCAAAGAGAAGATGCGGGAACAGACTGACAGGAGGAGGAGAGCACAACCAAAAGAACTACAAATAGGAGATGAAGTGTGGGTGCAGAGAGCCGCAACAAGAAAAACAGACTCACAATTCTCACCTGAGCCGCTTAGAGTGGTTGCGATAAAAGGCACCATGATAACAGCGACAAATGGACATCAGGAAGTGACTCGCAACAGTTCAAGGTTCAAGCACGTTACCAGACCTGTTGAGGAGGAGTTGCCCCCTGAGGACCCCGACCCAGAAGTCATGGACATTCGTGATGAAACGTGGATCCCCCTCGAACCACAGGTTCAAAGTCAGGTCAACCCTGAGCATGACGCTGACGGCGGCCCCCACCCGGAGCCGCGAGGAAGACCACAAAGGAACGTTAGGAGGCCTCCCAGGTTAGTGGAGGAGTGTTGACATTGGTGCCAGTTGGCCAAGTTGAGTCATTTGCAAGGACATTTGTCCGGGGGTGTTGTTATGAGTGGCTGCCCCTTTAAGGCAAGCCACATGTAGGGGAGACGTCACGGGAGGAAGTGACGTGAGGAGGAGAAGGAGGGTGTCAGGGAAAACACTTTCCAGTTTGTATTTAATAAAGAAGGTTGTATGTTACACCCGCTGGCGTCCGTGTATTCTTGGAGCATCCCGAGCTCCCTAACAAATACTCTGAGGAGATGGCCTGTGAGGCGCCGCCTTTCAACTTTTCCTCCTTAGTATGGTGGTCAGTAACATGCGGCAGACTGCAGAGGGGGTCATTTTTTTAATTGGGAACGATGTGCTTTTACTCAATTCGGGAACCTCATAATCCAAATTTGTAGTATTTTGCACGAATTGCAAGAGATGTTTACATGTCGACGCTAGAGAATGATTTGCCAAGAATTCGATAGCTCAGTTGTGGAGGACTGTAATGGTGAAAAAGGCATCCTTAGGTTGCTGGTTCCAATCCAGCTCGGAGGACTTTTGCCAAATGCGAATTTTATTGAATACTTGGCAAGTAAAATACTTGGAAAGTAAAATAACAGACAATTTATAATTATATTATATTTCATCACTGAAAATAGATGTCTTTTGCTTTGAGGCTGTGGCCACGTTATTTTTCTGTCCGACACCAATCTTCATTGGTTTCCTGTGAGGTGTTTTGGATCCCCATCTCTTGCTATGAACTGGCAAAACAGCAGAATCCCCTTGACAATCTTGATTTCTCAAGGGAAATGAGAGAACACTATACAACATCAAAAAAATTAAAATATTGTCAAGACCCAACACTGCTGAATACTCTGAGGAGATGGCCTGTGAGGCGCCGCCTTTCAACTTTTCACCCTTAGTATGGTGGTCAGTAACATGCGGGAGACTGCAGAACGGGTTATTTTTTTAATTGGGAACTCATGTGCTTTTACTCAATTCGGGAACCTCACAAGCCAAATTTGTAGTATTTTGTACGAAATTTTAAGGGATGTTTACATGTCGACGGTTGAAGTGGAAGCTCGTATTGAGCTTGCTAGAAAATGATTTGCCAAGAATTTGTTAGCTCCCTTGGTCAATACAAAGACTGTAGTGATGAATCAGGCATTTTTAGCTCGCTGGTTCAAATCCTGCTCGAAGGACTTTTGCCAAATGCTAATTTTATTGAATACTTGGAAAGTAAAATAACAGACAATTTATAATTATATTATATTTCATCACTGAAAATAGATGCCTTTTTCTTTGCGGTTGTGGCCACGTTATTTTTCTGTCCGACACCAATCTTCATTGGTTTTCTGTGAGGTGTTTTAGATACCCATCTCTTGCTATGAACGGGCAAAACAGCAGAATCCCCTTGACAATCTTGATTTCTCAAGGGAAACGAAAGAACACTATACACCATCCAAGATATAAAAATATTTTCAGGCCCAACACTGCTGAATACTCTGAGGAGATGACCTCTCAGGCCCCGCCTTTCAACTTTTCCTCCTTAGTATATTGGTCAGTATCGCTGCATGAAATGTGGGAGACCGAGGAGGGGGTTATTTTTTTAGTTGGGAACTGATGTGCCTTTACCAATTAGGGAACCTCACAAGCCAAACTTGAAGTATTTTGCACAAATTGCAAGCAATGTTTACAGGTCGACGGTTGAAGTGGAAGCTCGTATTGAGCTTGCTAGAAAATAATTTGCCTAGCCCTGGATAGCTCCGTTGTTAGAGTGGAGGAGTATACAGGTGAAACAATCAACCTTAGGTCTCTGGTTCAAATCTGGCTCAAAGTACTTTTGCCAAATGCACATTTTATTGAATACTTGGAAAATAAAATAACAACAATTTATAATTATATTAAACTTTGTCACTGAAAATAGATGCCGTTTGTCTTGAGGCTGTGACCACGTTATTTTTGTGTCTGACACAAATCTTCATTGGTTTCCTGTGACGTGTTTTGGTTCTCCATATCTTGCCATGAACGGGCAAAACAGCTGAATCCCCTTGACAATCTTGATTTCTCAAGGGAAATGAGAGAACACTATACACCATCCAAGATATAAAAATATTGTCAGGGCCCAACACTGCTGAATACTCTGAGGTGATGGCCTGTTTGGCGCCGCCTTTCAACTTTTTCTCCTTAGTATGGTGGTCAGTAACATGCGGGAGACTGCGGAGGGGGATACTTTTTAATTAGGAACTGATGTGCTTGTACTCAATTCGGGAAACTCACAAGCCAAATTTGTAGTATTTTGCACGAATTGCAAGAGATGTTTACAGGTCTACGATTGAAGTGGAAGCTCGTATTGAGCTTGCTAGAGAATGATTTGCCAAGCCTTCGATAGCTCAGTTGGTTGAGCGGAGAACTGTAGTGGTGAAACAGGAATCCTTAGGTCGCTGATTCAAATCTTTCTCGAAGGACTTTTGCCAAATGCAAATTTTATTGAATACTTGGAAAGTAAAATAACAGACAATTTATAATTATATTATATTTCATCACTGAAAATAGATACCTTTTGCTTCGAGGCTGTGGCCACATTATTTTTCTGTCCAACACCAATCTTCATTGGTTTCCTGGGAGGTGTTTTGGATCCCCATCTCTTGCTATGAACTCGCAAAACAGCAGAATCCCCTTGACAATCTTGATTTCTCAAGGGAAATGAGAGAACACTATACACCATCCAAGATATTAAAATATTGTCAGGGCCCAACACGGCTGAATACTCTGAGGAGATGGCCTGTGAGGCGCCGCCTTTCAACTTTTCCCCCTTAGTATGGTGGTCAGTAACATGCATGAGACTGCAGAGTGGGTTATTTTTTTAATTGGGAACTGATGTGCTTTTACTCATTTCGGGAACCTCACAAGCCAAATTTGTAGTATTTTGCACAAATTGCAAGAGATGTTTACAAGTCGGCGGTTGAAGTAGAAGCTCGTATTGAGTTTGCCAAAGAATGATTTGCCAAGCCTTCGATAGCTTAGTTGGTAGAGCTACTGTAGTGGTATAACAGGCATCCTTAGGTCGCTGGTTCAAATCTGGCTCGAAGGACTTTTGCCAAATGCAAATTTTATTGAATACTTGGAAAGTAAAATACTTGGAAAGTAAAATAACAGACAATTTATAATTATATTATATTTCATCACTGAAAATAGATGCCTTTTGCTTTGAGGCTGTGACCACCTTATTTTTCTGTCCAACACAAATCTTCGTTGGTTTCCTGTGAGATGTTTTGGATCCCCATCTCTTGCTATGAACTGACAAAACAGCAGAATCCCCTTGACAATCTTGATTTCTCAAGGGAAATGAGACAACACTATACACCATCCTAGATATTAAAATACTGTCAAGGCCCAACACGGCTGAATATTCTGAGGAGATGGCCTGTGAGGCGCCGCCTTTCAACTTTTCCCCCTTAGTATGGTGGTCAGTAACATGCGGGAGACTGCAGAGTGGGTTATTTTTTTAATTGGGAACTGATGTGCTTTTACTCAATTCGGGAACCTCACAAGCCAAATTTGTAGTATTTTGGACGAATTGCAAGAGATGTTTACAAGTCGACAGTTGAAGTGGAAGCTCGTATTGAGTTTGCTAGAGAACGATTTGCCAAGCCCTTGATAGCTCAGTTGGTAGAGCAGAGGACTGTAGTGGTGAAACAGGCATCCTTAGGTCGCTGGTTCAAATCCAGCTCAAAGGAGTTTTGCCAAATGCAAATAATTTTATTGAATACTTGGAAAGTAAAATACTTGGAAAGTAAAATAACAGACAATTTATAATTATATTATATTTCATCACTGAAAATAGATGCCTTTTGCTTTGAGGCTGTGGCCACGGTATTTTTCTTTCCAACACCAATCTTCATTGGTTTGCTGTGAGGTGTTTTGGATCCCCATCTCTTGCTATGAACTGGCAAAACAGCAGAATCCCCTTGACAATATTGATTTCTCAAGGGAAATGAGAGAACACTATACACCATCCAAGATTTTAAAATATTGTCAAGACCCAACACTGCTGAATACTCTGAGGAGATGGCCTGTGAGGCGCCGACTTTCAACTTTTACCCCTTAGTATGGTGGTCAGTAACATGCAGGAGACTGCAGAGTGGGTTATTTTTTTAATTGGGAACTGATGTGCTTTTACTCAATTCGGGAACCTCACAAGCAAAATTTGTAGTATTTTGCACGAATTGCAAGAGATGTTTACAAGTCGACGGTTGAAGTAGAAGCTCGTATTGAGTTTGCCAAAGAATGATTTGCCAAGCCTTCGATAGCTCAGTTGGTAGAGCTACTGTAGTGGTAAAACAGGCATCCTTAGGTCGCTGGTTCAAATCTGGCTCAAAGGAGTTTTGCCAAATGCAAATTTTATTGAATACTTGGAAAGTAAAATACTTGGAAAGTAAAATAACAGACAATTTATAATTATATTATATTTCATAACTGAAAATAGATGCCTTTTGCTTTGAGGCTGTGGCCACGTTATTTTTCTGTCCGACACCAATCTTCGTTGGTTTCCTGTGAGGTGTTTTGGATCCCCATCTCTTGCTATGAACTGACAAAACAGCAGAATCCCCTTGACAATCTTGATTTCTCAAGGGAAATGAGAGAACAGTATACACCATCCAAGATATTAAAATACTGTCAAGGCCCAACACGGCTGAATACTCTGAGGAGATGGCCTGTGAGGCGCCGCCTTTCAACTTTTCCCCCTTAGTATGGTGGTCAGTAACATGCGGGAGACTGCAGAGTGGGTTATTTTTTTAATTGGGAACTGATGTGCTTTTACTCAATTCGGGAACCTCACAAGCCAAATTTGTAGTATTTTGCACGAATTGCAAGAGATGTTTACAAGTCGACAGTTGAATTGGAAGCTCGTATTGAGTTTGCTAGAGAACGGTTTGCCAAGCCTTTGATAGCTCAGTTGGTAGAGTGGAGGGCTGTAGTGGTGAAACAGGCATCCTTAGGTCGCTGGTTCAAATCCGGCTCGAAGGACTTTTGCCAAATGCAAATTTTATTGAATACTTGGAAAGTAAAATAACAGACAATTTATAATTATATTATATTTCATCACTGAAAATAGATGCCTTTTGCTTTGAGGCTGTGGCCACGTTATTTTTCTGTCCGACACCAATCTTCGTTGGTTTCCTGTGAGGTGTTTTGGATCCCCATCTCTTGCTATGAACTGACAAAACAGCAGAATCCCCTTGACAATCTTGATTTCTCAAGGGAAATGAGAGAACACTATACACCATCCAAGATATTAAAATATTGGCAAGGCTCAACACGAATACTCTGAGGAGAAGGCCTGTGAGGCGCCGCCTTTCGACTTTTCCCCCTTAGTATGGTGGTCAGTAACATGCGGGAGACTGCGGAGGGTGTCATTTTTTTAATTGGGAACTGATGTGCTTTTACTCAATTCGGGAACCTCACAAGCAAAATTTGTAGTATTTTGCACAAATTGCAAGAGATGTTTGCATGTCGACGGTTGAAGTGGAAGCTCGTATTGAGCTTGCTAGAGAATTATTTGCCAAGCCTTCGATAGCTCCGTTGGTAGAGTGGAGGACTGTAGTGGTAAAACAGCCATCCTTAGGTCGGTGGTTCAAATCTGGCTCGAAGGACTTTTGCCAAATGCAAATTTTATTGAATACTTGGAAAGTAAAATACTTGGAGAATAAAATAACAGACAATTTATAATTATATTATATTTCATCACTGAAAATAGACCTTTTGCTTTGCGGCTGTGGCCACGTTATTTTTCTGTCCGACACCAATCTTCATTGGTTCCCTGTGAGGTGTTTTAGATCCCCAGCTCTTGCTATGAACTGGCAAAACAGCAGAATCCCCTTGACAATCTTGATTTCTCAAGGGAAATGAGAGAACACTATAGACCTTCCAAGATATGAAAATATTGTCAGGGCCCAACACTGCTGAATACTCTGAGGAGATGGCCTGTGAGACGCCTCCTTTCAACTTTTCCTCCTTAGTATGGTGGTCAGTAACATGCGGGAGACTACGGAGGGGGTTATTTTTTAAATTGGGAACTGATGTGCTTTTACTCAATTCGGAACCTCACGAGCCAAATTTGTAGTATTTTGCACGGATTGCAAGAGATGTTTACCTGTTGACGGTTGAAGTAGAAGCTCGTATTGAGCTTGCTAGAGAATGTTTTGCCGAGCCTTCGATAGCTCAGTTGGTGGAGTGGAGGACTGCAGTGGTAAAACCGGCATCCTTAGGTCGCTGGTTCACATCCGGCTCGAAGGACTTTTGCCAAATGCAAATTTTATTGAATACTTGGAAAGTAAAATACTTGGAAAGTATAATAAAAGACAATTTATAATTATATTATATTTCATCACCGAAAATAGATGCCTTTTGCTTTGAGGCTGTGGCCACGTTATTTTTCTTTCCGACACCAATCTTCATTGGTTTCCTGTGAGGTGTTTTGGATCCCAATCTCTTGCTATGAACTGGCAAAACAGCAGAATCCCCTTGACAATCTTGATTTCTCAAGGGAAATGAGAGAACACTATACACCATCTAAGATATTAAAATATTGTCAAGGCCCAACACTGCTGAATACTGTTATGAGTGGCTGCCCCTTTAAGGCAAGCCACATGTAGGGGAGACGTCACGGGAGGAAGTGACGTGAGGAGGAGAAGGAGGGTGTCAGGGAAAACACTTTCCAGTTTGTATTTAATAAAGAAGGTTGTATGTTACACCCGCTGGCGTCCGTGTATTCTTGGAGCATCCCGAGCTCCCTAACATTTGGCGACGAGGACTCTCCAGCCAGCGGTCCTCCTTATTCCTGCAACGGAGATCCCTCCGTGCGTCCTCCTCCACTGCTAGTGATCCCACTAGCCCGCGGATCCCCGCTCCAGTCCTGCATCGCAACGCTCGCACGAGCGGTCCTCCTGAATCCTCCTTCCCCCCACGCGTGGGCGATCCCGCCACGTGGGGCCCTGCAGGCACCCGCTCCACACGTGCGATCCCGCCGTGTTCGGAATGAAAGTAAACAAACACACGGCGCAGGCCGGGAAAACGGCCAACGCCAGAGGCGCATACAAGACTCCAGAGATGCCCAACTACACGAGGGGGTGCCCGCCAGCAAGCACGTTAAAGTAGTGAAAAGAAAAAAAATGTTTTCCCTCCATACTACTATTCCTCATTCCTCCGGCAGCCTTCTTCATCGTCGCAGTACTTGCATCCACCACAACAGTGCCACTATCACCCCACAAGAACCCACATTTCGACACGTGGTGCCCAAGGCTAGCCGGTTTGGCCCACAAGGAAGTCACCTGACGGTTTTACAGCCTGCAAGCAACGCCGACCGCATCCAATATGAGCACCACTCCGGATCAGGCATCATCCAGCTCGCAGCCTCCGCCTGCTGTATCGAGGACCACCGTCACGGCATGGCGCATGCCACCACCCTTCGCCATGACGCCTCAAGCAGATAAAGGTGCAAGGTGGGTGGAATGGTTGGAGGACTTCAATAACTTTATAGAGGCAGATGGAGAAGAAACCTCTCCACGGCTACGAAGTATGTTCATCAACACGGCCGGCACTGAGATAAAGACGCTCATCAAAACCATACCACCAACAGAAATCACTGATTTCGACAGTCTCATAGTAGCCCTGAACAAACGCCTTGTCATCGCCCCCAATAGAGACTATGAGAGATATGTCTTTGACCAATGCACGCAACGCATGGAAGAAACAGTCGACGAGTTCATCACGAGACTTCGAGTCAAAGGAGCACATTGTCTATTCCATGAGTTCTCACTGGACGAAGCGATCCGACTCAGGGTCATTGAGGGCTGTGTGTCAGCTACACTACAGAAACAACTTCTAAAGAAACCTGTCACAATAGAACAAGTGAGTGAGATGGCGCGCATACTCGAGAGAGTGGAAAAGCAGGCCACTCACATGGCCACCAACGCCACCACAAAACTCGACAAGAGTGACGTAATAGCAGCAATGCAACCTGGCAACCAGAAAAGCTACGACAGAAATGCCACAACAGCCCCGCGAATGCAAAGACAATGCTACAGATGTGGAATGGCATTCCCACATGCAGGTTCCTGCCGTGCGCTGTCCCAAAAATGTGGCAACTGTGGCAGGGAAGGACATTTTCAGTCTGTGTGCAGGGAAGGAAAACCATTCCCCACTCCGAGAGTGTACACAGGCACACAAACTAGACCAACCCAAAGGTCATTCCCCAACCAGTCTTACCAGCCCCGACCATACCAGCAAGGACCCAGGAGATATGTAAGAGTGGTTGAGGAGGTATACCCGGAGGAAGACTGCCAAGAGTATGTCACACAAGGACAAACCGTGCAACTGAGGGACGAATATGATGGACCACCGTCGACACGCCATGACCCTTCGCTAGAAACGCATGGGGAGTTCGACTATGGTCTCGCGTATGACCTGCATGACCAGGATGAGTTTGTAAACCTTATCATGGATGAAAGGGAAGCCCAGGAAGCACCCAAGATTTTGATAAACATATGCAACCAGCAGTTCTGTTTTCTAATTGACTCAGGGGCGACAGTGAACATTATAGGGGAAACAGAGTTTCAACGACTGCATGATAAACCGAAGCTGAGCCCGTCAAGTTCGAAGATTTATCAATGGGGTGCGGATGCCCCGCTACAGTGCATTGGGTCGTTCAAAAGGAGACTCACATTTGCTGGCCAAGTAACCGACACGATCATCCATGTCATAAAAAGCCCCACCAAAGGTCGGTGTTTACTAAGCTACAGGACGGCATCACACCTGGGCCTAATCAACATACCTGTCCAGGCTGGAGATATCATTGAGTCTTCGGAGCCACCACATAGCAAGATGGAGCACATAGGCAACATAGTCACCCATGACACCCCTGCCATCACGAAAGAAGACATCATCAAAGAATTCCCGCGACTATGCCAGGGGTTGGGCAGGTGGAATGGCCCGCCGATCAAATTACACATAGACCCAAAAATTTCACCGGTCCCGCAACACCCGCGCAGGGTAGGGTTCCATTTGCAGGAGACGGTGTCGAAAGAGCTAAACCAACTATTGAAAAATGACATAATTGAACCGGCCACCGGTCCGACACCGTGGGTCTCTCCCCTTGTGATTGTCCCAAAAGAAGGTGGTCGCCTACGACTATGTGTGGACATGAGGGTGGCCAACACGGCTATACAGCGAGAACGGCATACTGGTCCAAAAATTGAGGACATGATAGTCCAATTGAACAAATCCGTCCTCTTCTCGAAATTGGATCTGAATCAGGGGTATCATCAGATGGTACTCCACCCGGACTCACGACCCATAACCACCTTTGCTTCACATGATGGACTGTTCCGTTACAAACGGCTAAATTTTGGAATTTCGTCAGCGGCGGAAATATTCCATGAAACGATCCGACAGATCATACGCCCTGTAAGCGGGACACTCAACTACAGCGACGACATCTTGGTTTTCGGAAAGTCACGTAAGGAACATGATGTTGCCCTTCGAGAAGTGTGCCGGGCAGTGCAAGAGGCGGGACTAACACTTAACATCGACAAGTGTCGATTCAGCAAGGCCAAGCTCAAATTCTTTGGCCACATTTTCTCGGCTGACGGGATGACTCCCGACCCAGACAAAGTAGCCACCATCTTTCAGCTGGAAAGACCCACTCAAGTCGCCGACATCAGGTCATTTTTGGGAATGGCAGGGTACTGTGCTCGGTACATCCCACATTTCGCATCCATCACTGAACCTCTCCGGCGCCTGCTTCAGAAAGAGGTCGCATTTGCATGGTCTGAGGAGTGCCAAGCTGCGTTTGACAACATCAAACAATCGTTGACTGAGGCGAGAAAATTGGCATACTTTGACCCTGACTGGCACACCGAAATAGTGGTAGATGCCAGTCTGGTGGGACTAGGCGCCATTCTGGCACAGACCAGTGGACAAGACACGCATCCAAGGCACATAGTTGCTTATGCCAGTAGAGCCCTGGCCCCGCCGGAGTCGGCGTACTCTCAGGCAGAAAAAGAGAGCCTGGCATCCGTCTGGGCGTGCGAGCATTTTCATAATTTCGTCATCGGGAAAAAGTTCACATTGATCACAGATCATCAAGCCCTGCTTTCCCTTTTCGGCAACCCGCGCACAAAAATGCCACCCAGGATTGAGAGGTGGGGAATCCGTCTGCAAGAATATGACTTTGACATTGTTCACCGACCTGGAGGAGAGAACAACCCAGCAGACTACCTCTCCAGACACCCGAGCGGTAGCCCCACACCTCGACAGGGAGACGTAGAATACATCAGCTACGTCACGACCAACGCGTTACCGCCTGCCATATCCATTGAAACAATTGCGGTGGCGTCGGCTGCAGACCCATCCATGGCCCTAGCCATCAGTCTGACGGAAAATGGAAAGTGGAAGGACTTCCGCAGAGCGGTACAAAAACACCCAGGAGCGTGCCGCGATGAGATGGAGAGACTGGCGAGGGTGCACGCCGAGTTGGCAGTCCAAGACAAAGTCATTCTGGTACGGGGTTGCAAAATTGTCATACCTTCCACGCTACGCGTGGAAGTCATCAAAACTGCCCACGAAGGGCACCGTGGTGCGGAGAACACCAAACGTCTGTTAAGATGCAATGTCTGGTTCCCCTTCATGGATGATATGGTCGACCGGTGGGTCAAGAACTGCGCGGCATGACAGTGCACAGCAAGACCCGACCCGCCAGTACCGCTCAGAATAACCACAATCCCAGATCATCCTTGTGAGAGAGTAGCGGTCGATTTCTATGGACCAAGGGAGGAAGGAGATTATCTTCTACTGTTTATTGACGAACACTCCAGGTTCCCCATAGTAAAACGAGTCAAATCAACAGCGTTCGCCCACGTTGCTGCAACATTTGATGAAGTCTTCAGCGAGTGGGGGATACCAGACAAGCTAAAATCCGATAATGGTGCCCCTTTCAGTGGTCATGAGTTTGGGGTATTCGCGAAACATATGGGTTTCCATCACCAAAGAGTGACACCGAGATGGCCACAAGCCAATGGCATGGCGGAAAGATTTATGGCGTCCATTAAAAAGACCATACAAAGGGCGCGCCTAGAGGGGACTGACCCCCATCAAGCGCTGTGCAGAATGTTGAGGCACTACAGGAACACCCCTCATGAAGCCACGAACAGAACCCGAGCAGAGCTCATGATGAAATACGAGGTCAGGACCAGGCTCGTCAACAACCCGACGAACCGGCCTGAGGCAGACCAAGAAGTCATCCAACGAGACAGAGCGACCAAAGAGAAGATGCGGGAACAGACTGACAGGAGGAGGAGAGCACAACCAAAAGAACTACAAATAGGAGATGAAGTGTGGGTGCAGAGAGCTGCAACAAGAAAAACAGACTCACAATTCTCACCTGAGCCGATTAGAGTGGTTGCGATAAAAGGCACCATGATAACAGCGACAAATGGACATCAGGAAGTGACTCGCAACAGTTCAAGGTTCAAGCACGTTACCAGACCTGTTGAGGAGGAGTTGCCCCCTGAGGACCGCGACCCGGAAGTCATGGACATTCGTGATGAAACATGGATCCCCCTCGAACCACAGGTTCAAAGTCAGGTCAACCCTGAGCATGACGCTGACGGCGGCCCCCACCCGGAGCCGCGAGGAAGACCACAAAGGAACATTAGGAGGCCTCCCAGGTTAGTGGAGGAGTGTTGACATTGGTGCCAGTTGGCCAAGTTGAGTCATTTGCAAGGACATTTGTCCGGGGGTGTTGTTATGAGTGGCTGCCCCTTTAAGGCAAGCCACATGTAGGGGAGACGTCACGGGAGGAAGTGACGTGAGGAGGAGAAGGAGGGTGTCAGGGAAAACACTTTCCAGTTTGTATTTAATAAAGAAGGTTGTATGTTACACCCGCTGGCGTCTGGGTATTCTTGGAGCATCCCGAGCTCCCTAACAAATACTCTGAGGAGATGGCCTGTGAGGCGCCGCCTTTCAACTTTTCCTCCTTAGTATGGTGGTCAGTAACATGCGGCAGACTGCAGAGGGGGTCATTTTTTTAATTGGGAACGGTGTGCTTTTACTCAATTCGGGAACCTCATAAGCCAAATTTGTAGTATTTTGCACGAATTGCAAGAGATGTTTACATGTCGACGCTAGAGAATGATATGCCAAGAATTCGATAGCTCAGTTGTGGAGGACTGTAGTGGTGAAAAAGGCATCCATAGGTTGCTGGTTCCAATCCAGCTCGGAGGACTTTTGCCAAATGCGAATTTTATTGAATACTTGGCAAGTAAAATACTTGGAAAGTAAAATAACAGGCAATTTATAATTATATTTCATCACTGAAAATAGATGCCTTTTGCTTTGAGGCTGTGGCCACGTTATTTTTCTGTCCGGCACCAATCTTCATTGGTTTCCTGTGAGGTGTTTTGGATCCCCATCTCTTGCTATGAACTGGCAAAACAGCAGAATCCCCTTGACAATCTTGTTTTCTCAAGGGAAATGAGAGAACACTATACACCATTGAAAATATTAAAATATTGTCAAGGCCCAACACTGCTGAATACTCTGAGGAGATGGCCTGTGATATGCCGCCTTTCAACTTTTCCTCCTTAGTATGGTGGTCCGTAACATGCGGGAGACTGCGGAGGGGGTCATTTTTTTAATTGGGAACTGATGTGCTTTTACTCAATTCGGGAACCTCACGAGCCAAATTTGTAGTATTTTGCACAAATTGCAAGAGATGTTTACATGTCGACGGTTGAAGTGGAAGCTCGTATTGAGCTTGCTAGAGAATTATTTGCCAAGCCTTCGTTAGCTCAGTTGGTCGATAGGAGGACTGTAGTGATGAATCAGGCATTCTTAGGTCGCTGGTTCAAATCCAGCTCGAAGGACTTTTGCCAAATGCTAATTTTATTGAATACTTGGAAAGTAAAATACTTGGAAAGTAAAATAACAGACAATTTATAATTTTATTATATTTCATCACTGAAAATAGATGCCTTTTTCTTTGCGGCTGTGGCCACGGTATTTTTCTGTCCGACACCAATCTTCATTGGTTTCCTGTGAGGTGTTTTAGATACCCATCTCTTGCTATGAACTGGCAAAACAGCAGAATCCCCTTGACAATCTTGATTTCTCAAGGGAAATGAGAGAACACTATACTCCTTCCAAGATATTAAAATATTGTCAGGGCCCAAAACTGCTGAATACTCTGAGGAGATGGCCTGTGAGGCGCCTCCTTTCAACTTTTCCTCCTTAGTATGGTGGTCAGTAACATGCGGGAGACTTAGGAGGGGGTTATTTTTTTAATTGGGAACTGATGTGCTTTTACTCAATTCGGGAAACTCACAAGCCAAATTTGTAGTATTTTGCACGAATTGCAAGAGATGTTTACAGGTCGTCGGTTGAAGTGGAAGCTCGTATTGAGCTTGCTAGAGAGTAATTTGCCAAGCCTTTGATAGCTCAGTTGGTAGAGCGGAGGACTGTAGTGCTGAAAATGGCATCCTTAGATCGCTTGTTCCAATCCGGCTTGAAAGACTTTTGCCAAATGCAATTTTTATTTAAAACTTGGAAAGTAAAATAACAGACAATTTATAATTATATTATATTTCATCACTGAAAATAGATGCCTTTTGCTTCGAGGCTGTGGCCACGTTATTTTCCTGTCTGACACCAATCTTCATTGGTTTCCTGTGAGGTGTTTTTGTTCCCCATCTCTTGCTATGAACTGGCAAAACCGCAGAATCCCCTTGACAATCTTGATTTCTCAAGGGAAACGAGAGAACCCTATACACCATCCAAGATATAAAAATATTGTCAGGCCCAACACTGCTGAATACTCTGAGGAGATGACCTCTCAGGCCCCGCCTTTCAACTTTTCCTCCTTAGTATATTGGTCAGTATCGCTGCATGAAATGCGGGAGACCGAGGAGGGGGTTATTTTTTTAGTTGGGAACTGATGTGCCTTTACCAATTAGGGAACCTCACAAGCCAAATTTGAAGTATTTTGCACAAATTGCAAGCAATGTTTACAGGTCGACGGTTGAAGTGGAAGCTCGTATTGAGCTTGCTAGAGAATAATTTGCCAAACCTTCGATAGCTCTGTTGGTAGAGTGGAGGAGTATAACGGTGAGACAAGCAACCTTAGGTCTCTGGTTCAAATCTGCCTCAAAGGACTTTTGCCAAATGCACATTTTATTGAATACTTGGAAAGTAAAATAACAACAATTTATAATTATATTAAATTTTGTCACTGAAAATAGATGCCTTTTGTCTTGAGGCTGTGACCACGTTATTTTTGTGTCTGACACAAATCTTCATTGGTTTTCTGTGAGGTGTTTTGGTTCTCCGTCCCTTGCTATGAACGGGCAAAACAGCAGAATCCCCTTGACAATCTTGATTTCTCAAGGGAAATGAGAGAACACTATACACCATCCAAGATATTAAAATATCGCGAGGGCCCAACACTGCTGAATACTCTGAGGAGATGGCCTGTTAGGCGCCGCCTTTCAACATTTCCTCCTTAGTATGGTGGTCAGTACCATGCGGGAGACTACGGAGGGGGTTATTTTTTAAATTGGGAACTGATGCGCGTTTACTCAATTAGGGAACTTCACAAGCCTAATTTGTAGTATTTTGCACAAATGGCAAGAGATGTTTGCAGGTCGACAGTTGAAGTGGAAGTTCGTATTGAGCTTGCTAGAGAGTCATTTGCCAATCCTTCGATAGCTCAGTTGGTAGACTGGAGGACTGTAGTGATAAAGCAGGCATCTTGAGGTTGCTGGTTCAAAACCTGCTCGTTGGACTTTTGCCAAATGCACATTTTATTAAATACTTGCAAAGTAAAATAACAACCATTTATCATTATATTAAATTTTGTCACTGAAAATAGATGCCTTTTGTCTTGAGGCTGTGACCACGTTATTTTTGTGTCTGACACAAATCTTCATTGGTTTCCTGTGGCGTGTTTTGGTTCCCCATATCTTGCTATGAACGGGCAAAACAGCTGAATCCCCTTGGCAATCTTGATTTCTCAAGGGAAACGAGAGAACACTATACACCATCCAAGATAGAAAAAATATTGTCAGGGCCCAACACTGCTAAATACTCTGAGGAGATGGCCTCTCAGGCGCCGCCTTTCAACTTTTCCTCCTTAGTATATTGGTCAGTATCGTTGCCTGACATGCGGGAGACCGAGGAGGGGGTTATTTTTTTAGTTGGGAACTGATGTGCGTTTACTCTATTAGGGAACCTCACAAGCCAAATTTGAAGTATTTTGCACAAATTGCAAGCAATTTTTACAGGTCGTCGGTTGAAGTGGAAGCATGTACTGAGCTTGCTTGAGAGTTATTTGCCAAACCTTCGATAGCTCTGTTTGTATAGTGGAAGACTATAGTGGTGAAGGAGGCATCCTTAGGTCTCTGGTTCAAATCCAGCTCGAAGGACTTTTGCCAAATGCACATTTTATTGAATACTTGGAAAGTAAAATAACAGACAATTTATAATTATATTATATTTCATCTCTGAAAATAGATGCCTTTTGCTTTGAGGCTGTGGCCACGTTATTTTCCTGTCTGACACCAATCTTCATTGGTTTCCTGTGAGGTGTTTTGGTTCCCCATCTCTTGCTATGAACTGGCAAAACCGCAGAATCTCCTTGACAATCTTGATTTCTCAAGGGAAAAAAGAGAACACTATACACCATCCAAGATATAAAAAATATTGTCAGGCCCAACACTGCTGAATACTCTGAGGAGATGACCTCTCAGGCCCCGCCTTTCAACTTTTCCTCCTTAGTATATTGGTCACCATCGCTGCATGAAATGTGGGAGACCGAGGAGGGGGTTATTTTTTTAGTTGGGAACTGATGTGCCTTTACCAATTAGGGAACCTCACAAGCCAAATTTGAAGTATTTTGCACAAATTGCAAGCAATGTTCACAGGTCGACGGTTGAAGTGGAAGCTCGTATTGAGCTTGCTAGAGAATAATTTGCGTAGCCCTGGATATCTCTGTTGGTAGAGTGGAGGAGTATAGGGATGAAACAAGCAACCTTAGATCTCTGGTTCAAATCTGGCTCAAAGGATTTTTGCCAAATGCACATTTTATTGAATACTTGGAAAGTAAAATAACAACAATTTATAATTATATTAAATTTTGTTACTGAAAATAGATGCCTTTTGTCTTGAGGCTGTGACCACGTTATTTTTGTGTCTGACACAAATCTTCATTGGTTTCCTGTGACGTGTTTTGGTTCCCCATATCTTGCATAAACGGGCAAAACAGCTGAATCCCCTTGACAATCTTGATTTCTCAAGGGAAATGAGAGAACACTATACACCATCCAAGATATAAAAATATTGTCAGGGCCCAACACTGCTGAATACTCTGAGGAGATGGCCTGTTGGGTGCCGCCTTTCAACTTTTTCTCCTTAGTATGGTGGTCAGTAATATGCGGGAGACTGCGGAGGGGGATACTTTTTTAATTAGGAACTGATGTGCTTGTACTCAATTCGGGAATCTCACAAGCCAAATTTGTAGTATTTTGCACGAATTGCAAGAGATGTTTACAGGTCTACGGTTGAAGTGGAAGCTCGTATTGAGCTTGCTAGAGAATGATTTGCCAAGCCTTCGGTAGCTCAGTGGGTTGAGCGGAAGACTGTAGTGGTGAAACAGGCATCCTTAGGTCGCTGATTCAAATCCTTCTCGAAGGACTTTTGCCAAATGCAAATTTTATTGAATACTTGGAAAGTAAAATAACAGACAATTTATAATTATATTATATTTCATCACTGAAAATAGATGCCTTTTGCTTCGAGGCTGTGGCCACGTTATTTTTCTGTCCAACACCAATCTTCATTGGTTTCCTGGGAGGTGTTTTGGATCCCCATCTCTTGCTATGAACTGGCAAAACAGCAGAATCCCCTTGACAATCTTGATTTCTCAAGGGAAATGAGAGAACACTATACACCATCCAAGATATTAAAATATTGTCAGAGCCCAACATTGCTGAATACTCCGAGGAGATGGCCTGTGAGGCACCGCCTTTCAACTTTTCCGCCTTAGTATGGTGGTCAGTAACATGCGGGACACTGCGAAGGGGGTTATTTTTTTAATTGGGAACTGATGCGCATTTACTCAATTCGGAAACCTCACAAGCCAAATTTGTAGTATTTTGGACAAATTGCAAGAGATGTTTACAGGTCGACGGTTGAAGTGGAAGCTCGTATTGAGCTTGCTAGAGAATGATTTGCCAAGCCTTCGTTAGCTCAGTTGGTCGATAGGAGGACTGTAGTGATGAATCAGGCATTCTTATGTCGCTGGTTCAAATCCAGCTCTAAGGACTTTTGCCAAATGCTAATTTTATTGAATACTTGGAAAGTAAAATAAATGAATCGGGCATTCTGAGGTCGCTGGTTCAAATCCAGCTCGAAGGACTTTTGCCAAATGCTAATTTTATTGAATACTTGGAAAGTAAAATACTTGGAAAGTAAAATAACAGACAATGTATAATTATATTATATTTCATCACTGAAAATAGATGCATTTTGCTTTGAGGCTGTGGCCACGTTATTTTTCTTTCCAACACCAATCTTCATTGGTTTCCTGTGAGGTGTTTTGGATCCCCATCTCTTGCTATGAACTGGCAAACAGAAGAATCCCCTTGACAATCTTGATTTCTCAAGGGAAATGAGAGAACACTATACACCATCCAAGATATTAAAATATTGTCAGGGCCCAACACTGCTGAATACTCCGAGGAGATGGCCTGTGAGGCGCCGCCTTTCAACTTTTCCTCCTTAGTATGGTGGTCAGTAACATGCGGGAGACTGCGAAGGGGGTTATTTTTTAAATTGGGAACTGATGCGCTTTTACTCAATTCGGAAACCTCACAAGCCAAATTTGTAGTATTTTGCACGAATTGCAAGAGATGTTTACAGGTCGACGGTTGAAGTGGAAGCTTGTATTGAGCTTGCTAGAGAATGATTTGCCAAGCCTTTGTTAGCTCAGTTGGTCGATAAGAGGACTGTAGTGATGAACCAGGCATTCTTAGGTCGCTGGTTCAAATCCTGCTCGAAGGACTTTTGCCAAATGCTAATTTTATTGAATACTTGGAAAGTAAAATAACAGACAATTTATAATTATATTATATTTCATCACTGAAAATAGATGCCTTTTTCTTTGCGGTTGTGGCCACGTTATTTTTCTGTCCAACACCAATCTTCATTGGTTTTCTGTGAGGTGTTTTAGATACCCATCTCTTGCTATGAACTGGCAAAACAGCAGAATCCCCTTGACAATCTTGATTTCTCAAGGGAAACGAGAGAACACTATACACCATCCAAGATATAAAAATATTGTCAGGCCCAACACTGCTGAATACTCTGAGGAGATGACCTCTCAGGCCCCGCCTTTCAACATTTCCTCCTTAGTATATTGGTCAGTATCGCTGCATAAAATGCGGGAGACCGAGGAGGGGGTTATTTTTTTAGTTGGGAACTGATCTGCCTTTACCAATTAGGGAACCTCACAAGCCAAATTTGAAGTATTTTGCACATATTGCAAGCAATGTTTACAGGTCGACGGTTGAAGTGGAAGCTCGTATTGAGCTTGCTAGAAAATAATTTGCTTAGCCCTGGATAGCTCCGTTGGTAGAGTGGAGGAGTGGAGGGGTTAAACAAGCAACCTTTAGGTCTCTTATTCAAATCTGGCTTAAAGTACTTTTGCCAAATGCACATTTTATTGAATACTTGGAAAGTAAAATAACAACAATTTTTAATTATATTAAACTTTGTCACTGAAAAAAGATGCCTTTTGTCTTGAGGCTGTGAGTGACCACGTTATTTTTGTGTCTGACACAAATCTTCATTGGTTTCCTGTGACGTGTTTTGGTTCTCCATATCTTGCCATGAACGCGCAAAACAGCTGAATCCCCTTGACAATCTTGATTTCTCAAGGGAAATGAGAGAACACTATACACCATCCAAGATATAAAAATATTGTCAGGGCCCAACACTGCTGAATACTCTGAGGTGATGGCCTGTTTGGCGCCGCCCTTCAACTTTTTCTCCTTAGTATGGTGATCAGTAACATGCGGGAGACTGCAGAGGGGGATACTTTTTAATTAGGAACTGGTGTGCTTGTACTCAATTCGGGAAACTCACAAGCCAAATTTGTAGTATTTTGCACGAATTGCAAGAGATGTTTACAGGTCTACGGTTGAAGTGGAAGCTCGTATTGAGCTTGCTAGAGAATGATTTGCCAAGCCTTCGATAGCTCAGTTGGTTGAGCGGAGAACTGTAGTGGTGAAACAGGCATCCTTAGGTCGCTAATTCAAATCCTTCTCGAAGGACTTTTGCCAAATGCAAATTTTATTGAATACTTGGAAAGTAAAATAACAGACAATTTATAATTATATTATATTTCATGACTGAAAATAGATGCCTTTGCTTCGAGGCTGTGGCCACGTTATTTTTCTGTCCAACACCAATCTTCATTGCTTTCCTGTGAGGTGTTTTGTATCCCCATCTCTTGCTATGAACTGGCAAAACAGCAGAATCCCCTTGACAATCTTGATTTCTCAAGGGAAATGAGAGAACACTATACACCATCCAAGATATTAAAATATTGTCAGGGCCCAACACTGCTGAATACTCTGAGGAGATGGCCTGTGAGGCGCCGCCTTTCAACTTTTCCTCCTTAGTATGGTGGTCAGTAACATGCGGGAGACTGCGAACGGGGTTATTCTTTTAATTGGGAACTGATGCGCTTTTACTCAATTCGGAAACCTCACAAGCCAAATTTGTAGTATTTTGCACAAATTGCAAGAGATGTTTACAGGTCGACGGTTCAAGTGGAAGCTCGTATTGAGCCTGCTAGAGAAAGATTTGCCAAGCCTTTGTTAGCTCAGTTGGTCGATAGGAGGACTGTAGGGATGAATCAGGCATTCTTAGGTCGCTGGTTCAAATCCAGCTCGAAGGACTTTTGCCAAATGCTAATTTTATTGAATACTTGGAAAGTAAAATAAATGAATCGGGCATTCTGAGGTCGCTGGTTCAAATCCAGCTCGAAGGACTTTTGCCAAATGCTAATTTTATTGAATACTTGGAAAGTAAAATACTTGGAAAGTAAAATAACAGACAATTTATAATTATATTATATTTCATCACTGAAAATAGATGCCTTTTTCTTTGCGGCTGTGGCCACATTATTTTTCTGTCCGACACCAATCTTCATTGGTTTCCTGTGAGGTGTTTTGGATCCCCATCTCTTGCTTTGAACTGGCAAACAGAAGAATCCCCTTGACAATCTTGATTTCTCAAGGGAAATGAGAGAACACTATACACCATCCAAGATATTAAAATATCGCGAGGGCCCAACACTGCTGAATACTCTGAGGAGATGGCCTGTTAGGCGCCGCCTTTCAACATTTCCTCCTTAGTATGGTGGTCAGTACCATGCGGGAGACTACGGAGGGGGTTATTTTTTTAATTGGGAACTGATGCGCGTTTACTCAATTAGGGAACTTCACAAGCCTAATTTGTAGTATTTTGCACAAATGGCAAGAGATGTTTGCAGGTAGACAGTTGAAGTGGAAGTTCGTATTGAGCTTGCTAGAGAGTCATTTGCCAATCCTTCGATAGCTCAGTTGGTAGACTGGAGGACTGTAGTGATAAAGCAGGCATCTTGAGGTTGCTGGTTCAAAACCTGCTCGTTGGACTTTTGCCAAATGCACATTTTATTAAATACTTGCAAAGTAAAATAACAACCATTTATCATTATATTAAATTTTGTCACTGAAAATAGATGCCTTTTGTCTTGAGGCTGTGACCACGTTATTTTTGTGTCTGACACAAATCTTCATTGGTTTCCTGTGGCGTGTTTTGGTTCCCCATATCTTGCTATGAACGGGCAAAACAGCTGAATCCCCTTGGCAATCTTGATTTCTCAAGGGAAACGAGAGAACACTATACACCATCCAAGATAGAAAAATATTGTCAGGGCCCAACACTTCTAAATACTCTGAGGAGATGGCCTCTCAGGCGCCGCCTTTCAACTTTTCCTCCTTAGTATATTGGTCAGTATCGTTGCCTGACATGCGGGAGACCGAGGAGGGGGTTATTTTTTTAGTTGGGAACTGATGTGTGTTTACTCTATTAGGGAACCTCACAAGCCAAATTTGAAGTATTTTGCACAAATTGCAAGCAATTTTTACAGGTCGTCGGTTGAAGTGGAAGCATGTACTGAGCTTGCTTGAGAGTTATTTGCCAAACCTTCGATAGCTCTGTTTGTATAGTGGAGGACTATAGTGGTGAAGGAGGCATCCTTAGGTCTCTGGTTCAAATCCAGCTCGAAGGACTTTTGCCAAATGCACATTTTATTGAATACTTGGAAAGTAAAATAACAGACAATTTATAATTATATTATATTTCATCTCTGAAAATAGATGCCTTTTGCTTTGAGGCTGTGGCCACGTTATTTTCCTGTCTGACACCAATCTTCATTGGTTTCCTGTGAGGTGTTTTGGTTCCCCATCTCTTGCTATGAACTGGCAAAACCGCAGAATCTCCTTGACAATCTTGATTTCTCAAGGGAAAAAAGAGAACACTATACACCATCCAAGATATAAAAATATTGTCAGGCCCAACACTGCTGAATACTCTGAGGAGATGACCTCTCAGGCCCCGCCTTTCAACTTTTCCTCCTTAGTATATTGGTCACCATCGCTGCATGAAATGTGGGAGACCGAGGAGGGGGTTATTTTTTTAGTTGGGAACTGATGTGCCTTTACCAATTAGGGAACCTCACAAGCCAAATTTGACGTATTTTGCACAAATTGCAAGCAATGTTCACAGGTCGACGGTTGAAGTGGAAGCTCGTATTGAGCTTGCTAGAGAATAATTTGCCTAGCCCTGGATATCTCTGTTGGTAGAGTGGAGGAGTATAGGGATGAAACAAGCAACCTTAGATCTCTGGTTCAAATCTGGCTCAAAGGATTTTTGCCAAATGCACATTTTATTGAAAACTTGGAAAGTAAAATAACAACAATTTATAATTATATTAAATTTTGTCACTGAAAATAGATGCCTTTTGTCTTGAGGCTGTGACCAAGTTATTTTTGTGTCTGACACAAATCTTCATTGGTTTCCTGTGACGTGTTTTGGTTCTCCATATCTTGCCATGAACGGGGAAAACAGCTGAATCCCCTTGACAATCTTGATTTCTCAAGGGAAATGAGAGAACACTATACACCATCCAAGATATAAAAATATTGTCAGGGCCCAACACTGCTGAATACTCTGAGGTGATGGCCTGTTTGGCGCCGCCATTCAACTTTTTCTCCTTAGTATGGTGGTCAGTAACATGCGGAAGACTGCGGAGGGGGATACTTTTTAATTAGGAACTGATGTGCTTGTACTCAATTCGGGAAACTCACAAGCCAAATTTGTAGTATTTTGCACGAATTGCAAGAGATGTTTACTGGTCTACGGTTGAAGTGGAAGCTCGTATTGAGCTTGCTAGAGAACGATTTGCCAAGCCTTCGATAGCTCAGTTGGTTGAGCGGAGGACTGTAATGGTGAAACAGGCATCCTTAGGTCGCTGATTCAAATCCTTCTCGAAGGACTTTTGCCAAATGCTAATTTTATTGAATACTTGGAAAGTAAAATAACAGACAATTTATAATTATATTATATTTCATCACTGAAAATAGATGCCTTTTGCTTCGAGGCTGTGGCCACGTTACTTTTCTGTCCAACACCAATCTTCATTGGTTTCCTGGGAGGTGTTTTGGATCCCCATCTCTTGCTATGAACTCGCAAAACAGCAGAATCCCCTTGACAATCTTGATTTCTCAAGGGAAATGAGAGAACACTATACACCATCCAAGATATTAAAATATTGTCAGGGCCCAACACTGCTGAATACTCCGAGGAGATGGCCTGTGAGGCGCCGCCTTTCAACTTTTCCTCCTTAGTATGGTGGTCAGTAACATGCAGGAGACTGCGAAGGGGGTTATTCTTTTAATTGGGAACTGATGCGCTTTTACTCAATTCGGAAACCTCACAAGCCAAATTTGAAGTATTTTGCACAAATTACAAGCAATGCTTACAGGTCGACGGTTGAAGTGGAAGCTCGTATTGAGCTTGCTAGAGAATAATTTGCCTAGCGCTGGATAGCTCCGTTGGTAGAGTGGAGGAGTATAACGGTGAGACAAGCAACCTTAGGTCTCTGGTTCAAATCTGCCTCAAAGGACTTTTGCCAAATGCACATTTTATTGAATACTTGGAAAGTAAAATAACAACAATTTACAATTATATTAAATTTTGTCAATGAAAATAGATGCCTTTTGTCTTGAGGCTGTGACCACGTTATTTTTGTGTCGGACACAAATCTTCATTGGTTTTCTGTGAGGTGTTTTGGTTCTCCGTCTCTTGCTATGAACGGGCAAAACAGCAGAATCCCCTTTACAATCTTGATTTCTCAAGGGAAATGAGAGAACACTATACACCATCCAAGATATTAAAATATTGCCAGGGCCCAACACTGCTGAATACTCTGAGGGGATGGCCTGTTAGGCGCCGCCTTTCAACATTTCCTCCTTAGTATGGTGGTCAGTACCATGCGGGAGACTACGGAGGGGGTTATTTTTTTAATTGGGAACTGATGCGCGTTTACTCAATTAGGGAACTTCACAAGCCTAATTTGTAGTATTTTGCACAAATGGCAAGAGATGTTTGGAGGTAGACAGTTGAAGTGGAAGTTCGTATTGAGCTTGCTAGAGAGCGATTTGCCAATCCTTTGATAGCTCAGTTGGTAGACTGGAGGACAGTAGTGATAAAACAAGCATCCTGAGGTTGCTGGTTCAAAACCGGCTCGTTGGACTTTTGCCAAATGCACATTTTATTAAATATTTGGAAAGTAAAATAACAACCATTTATAATTATATTAAATTTTGTCACTGAAAATAGATGCCTTTTGTCTTGAGGCTGTGGCCACGTTATTTTTGTGTCTGACACAAATCTTCATTTGTTTCCTGTGACGTGTTTTGGTTCCCCATCTCTTGCTATGAACTGGCAAAACCGCAGAATCTCCTTGACAATCTTGATTTCTCAAGGGAAACGAGAGAACACTATACACCATCCAAGATATAAAAATATTGTCAGGCCCAACACTGCTGAATACTCTGAGGAGATGACCTCTCAGGCCCCGCCTTTCAACTTTTCCTCCTTAGTATATTGGTCACCATCGCTGCATGAAATGTGGGAGACCGAGGAGGGGGTTATTTTTTTAGTTGGGAACTGATGTGCCTTTACCAATTAGGGAACCTCACAAGCCATATTTGAAGTATTTTGCACAAATTGCAAGCAATGTACACAGGTCGACGGTTGAAGTGGAAGCTCGTATTGAGCTTGCTAGAGAATAATTTGCCTAGCCCTGGATATCTCTGTTGGTAGAGTGGAGGAGTATAGGGGTAAAACAAGCAACCTTAGATCTCTGGTTCAAATCTGGCTCAAAGGACTTTTGCCAAATGCACATTTTATTGAATACTTGGAAAGTAAAATAACAACAATTTATAATTATATTAAATTTTGTTACTGAAAAAAGATGCCTTTTGTCTTGAGGCTGTGACCACGTTATTTTTGTGTCTGACACAAATCTTCATTGGTTTCCTGTGACGTGTTTTGGTTCTCCATATCTTGCCATGAACGCGCAAAACAGCTGAATCCCCTTGACAATCTTGATTTCTCAAGGGAAATGAGAGAACACTATGCACCATCCAAGATATAAAAATATTGTCAGGGCCCAACACTGCTGAATACTCTGAGGTGATGGCCTGTTTGGCGCCGCCTTTCAACTTTTTCTCCTTAGTATGGTGATCAGTAACATGCGGGAGACTGCAGAGGGGGATACTTTTTAATTAGGAACTGGTGTGCTTGTACTCAATTCGGGAAACTCACAAGCCAAATTTGTAGTATTTTGCACGAATTGCAAGAGATGTTTACAGGTCGACGGTTGAAGTGGAAGCTCGTATTGAGCTTGCTAGAGAATGATTTGCCAAGCCTTCGATAGCTCAGTTGGTTGAGCGGAGAACTGTAGTGGTGAAACAGGCATCCTTAGGTCGCTGATTCAAATCCTTCTCGAAGGACTTTTGCCAAATGCAAATTTTATTGAATACTTGGAAAGTAAAATAACAGACAATTTATAATTATATTATATTTCATGACTGAAAATAGATGCCTTTTGCTTCGAGGCTGTGGCCACGTTATTTTTCTGTCCAACACCAATCTTCATTGCTTTCCTGTGAGGTGTTTTGTATCCCCATCTCTTGCTATGAACTGGCAAAACAGCAGAATCCCCTTGACAATCTTGATTTCTCAAGGGAAATGAGAGAACACTATACACCATCCAAGATATTAAAATATTGTCAGGGCCCAACACTGCTGAATACTCTGAGGAGATGGCCTGTGAGGCGCCGCCTTTCAACTTTTCCTCCTTAGTATGGTGGTCAGTAACATGCGGGAGACTGCGAAGGGGGTTATTCTTTTAATTGGGAACTGATGCGCTTTTACTCAATTCGGAAACCTCACAAGCCAAATTTGTAGTATTTTGCACAAATTGCAAGAGATGTTTACAGGTCGACGGTTCAAGTGGAAGCTCGTATTGAGCCTGCTAGAGAATGATTTGCCAAGCCTTTGTTAGCTCAGTTGGTTGATGGGAGGACTGTAGTGATGAATCAGGCATTCTTAGGTCGCTGGTTCAAATCCAGCTCGAAGGACTTTTGCCAAATGCTAATTTTATTGAATACTTGGAAAGTAAAATAAATGAATCGGGCATTCTGAGGTCGCTGGTTCAAATCCAGCTCGAAGGACTTTTGCCAAATGCTAATTTTATTGAATACTTGGAAAGTAAAATACTTGGAAAGTAAAATAACAGACAATTTATAATTATATTATATTTCATCACTGAAAATAGATGCCTTTTTCTTTGCGGCTGTGGCCACGTTATTTTTCTGTCCGACACCAATCTTCATTGGTTTCCTGTGAGGTGTTTTGGATCCCCATCTCTTGCTTTGAACTGGCAAACAGAAGAATCCCCTTGACAATCTTGATTTCTCAAGGGAAATGAGAGAACACTATACACCATCCAAGATATTAAAATATTGTCAGGGCCCAACACTGCTGAATACTCCGAGGAGATGGCCTGTGAGGCGCCGCCTTTCAACTTTTCCTCCTTAGTATGGTGGTCAGTAACATGCGGGAGACTGCGAAGGGGGTTATTTTTTAAATTGGGAACTGATGCGCTTTTACTCAATTCGGAAACCTCACAAGCCAAATTTGTAGTATTTTGCACAAATTGCAAGAGATGTTTACAGGTCGACGGTTGAAGTGGAAGCTCGTATTGAGCTTGCTAGAGAATGATTTGCCAAGCCTTTGTTAGCTCAGTTGGTCGATACGAGTACTGTAGTGATGAATCAGGCATTCTTAGGTCGCTGGTTCAAATCCTGCTCGAAGGACTTTTGCCAAATGCTAATTTTATTGAATACTTGGAAAGTAAAATAACAGACAATTTATAATTCTATTATATTTCATCACTGAAAATAGATGCTTTTTTCTTTGCGGTTGTGGCCACGTAATTTTTCTGTCCGACACCAATCTTCATTGGTTTTCTGTGAGGTGTTTTAGATACCCATCTCTTGCTATGAACTGGCAAAACAGCAGAATCCCCTTGACAATCTTGATTTCTCAAGGGAAACGAGAGAACACTATACACCATCCAAGATATAAAAATATTGTCAGGCCCAACACTGCTGAATACTCTGAGGAGATGACCTCTCAGGCCCCGCCTTTCAACTTTTCCT
The DNA here is from genome assembly GCF_040938575.1 of Ambystoma mexicanum. NCBI lineage: Eukaryota > Metazoa > Chordata > Amphibia > Caudata > Ambystomatidae > Ambystoma > Ambystoma mexicanum. Next base: position 1,023,917,917 of record NC_090921.1, on the reverse strand, counting down.
CCTTAGTATATTGGTCAGTATCACTGCATGAAATGCGGGAGAACGAGGACGGGGTTATTTTTTTAGTTGGGAACTGATCTGCCTTTACCAATTAGGGAACCTCACAAGCCAAATTTGAAGTATTTTGCACAAATTGCAAGCAATGTTTACAGGTCGACGGTTGAAGTGGAAGCTCGTATTGAGCTTGCTAGAAAATAATTTGCCTAGCCCTGGATATCTCTGTTGGTAGAGTGGAGGAGTATAGGGGTGAAACAAGCAACCTTAGGTCTCTGGTTCAAATCTGGCTCAAAGTACTTTTGCCAAATGCCATTTTATTGAATACTTGGAAAGTAAAAGAACAACAATTTTTAAGTATATTAATCTTTGTCACTGAAAATAGATGCCTTTTGTCTTGAGGCTGTGACCACGTTATTTTTGTGTCTGACACAAATCTTCATTGGTTTCCTGTGACGTGTTTTGGTTCTCCATATCTTGCCATGGACGGGCAAAACAGCTGAATCCCCTTGACAATCTTGATTTCTCAAGGGAAATGAGAGAACAGTATACACCATCCAAGATATAAAAATATTGTCAGGCCCAACACTGCTGAATACTCTGAGGTGATGGCCTGTTTGGCGCCGCCTTTCAACTTTTTCTCCTTAGTATGGTGGTCAGTAACATGCGGCAGACTGCAGAGGGGGATACTTTTTAATTAGGAACTGGTGTGCTTGTACTCAATTTGGGAAACTCACAAACCAAATTTGTAGTATTTTGCACGAATTGCAAGAGATGTTTACAGGTCTACGGTTGAAGTGGAAGCTCGTATTGAGCTTGCTAGAGAATTATTTGCCAAGCCTTCGATAGCTCAGTTGGTTGAGCGGAGAACTGTAGTGGTGAAACAGGCATCCTTAGGTCGCTGATTCAAATCCTTCTCAAAGGACTTTTGCCAAATGCAAATTTTATTGAATACTTGGAAAGTAAAATAACAGACAATTTATAATTATATTATATTTCATGACTGAAAAAACATGCCTTTTGCTTCGAGGATGTGGCCACGTTATTTTTCTGTCCAACACCAATCTTCATTGGTTTCCTGTGAGGTGTTTTGGATCCCCATCTCTTGCTATGAACTGGCAAAACAGCAGTATCCCCTTGACAATCTTGATTTCTCAAGGGAAATGAGAGAACACTATACACCATCCAAGATATTAAAATATTGTCATGGCCCAACACTGCTGAATACTCTGAGAATATGGCCTGTGAAGCGCCGCCTTTGAACTTTTGCTCCTTAGTATGGTGGTCAGTAACATGCGGGAGACTGCGAAAGGGGTTATTCTTTTAATTGGGAACTGATGCGCTTTTACTCAATTCGGAAACCTCACAAGCCAAATTTGTAGTATTTTGGACAAATTGCAAGAGATGTTTACAGGTCGACGGTTGAAGTGGAAGCTCGTATTGAGCTTGCTAGAGAATGAATTGCCAAGCCTTCTATAGCTCAGTGGTTGAGCGGAGGACTGTGGTGGTGAAACAGGCATCCTTAGGTCGCTGATTCAAATCCTTCTCGAAGGACTTTTGCCAAATGCAAATTTTATTGAATACTTGGAAAGTAAAATAACAGACAATTTATAATTATATTATATTTCATCACTGAAAATAGATGCCTTTTGCTTCGAGGCTGTGGCCACGTTATTTTTCTGTCCAACACCAATCTTCATTGGTTTCCTGGGAGGTGTTTTGGATCCCCATCTCTTGCTATGAACTGGCAAAACAGCAGAATCCCCTTGACAATCTTGATTTCTCAAGGGAAATGAGAGAACACTATACACCATCCAAGATATTAAAATATTGTCAGGGCCCAACACTGCTGAATACTCCGAGGAGATGGCCTGTGAGGCGCCGCCTTTCAACTTTTCCTCCTTAGTATGGTGGTCAGTAACATGCGGGAGACTGCGAAGGGGGTTATTCTTTTAATTGGGAACTGATGCCCTTTTACTCACAAGCCAAATTTGTAGTATTTTGCACAAATTGCAAGAGATGTTTACAGGTCGACGGTTGAAGTGGAAGCTCGTATTGAGCTTGCTAGAGAACGATTTGCCAAGCCTTCGTTAGCTCAGTTGTTCAATAGGAGGACTGTAGTGATAAATCAGGCATTCTTAGGTCGCTGGTTCAAATCCAGCTCTAAGGACTTTTGCAAAATGCAAATTTTATTGAATACTTGGAAAGTAAAATAAATGAATCAGGCATTCTTAGGTCGCTGGTTCAAATCCAGCTCGAAGGACTTTTGCCAAATGCTAATTTTATTGAATACTTGGAAAGTAAAATACTTGGAAAGTAAAATAACAGACAATTTATAATTATATTATATTTCATCACTGAAAATAGATGCCTTTTTCTTTGCGGCTGTGGCCACGTTATTTTTCTGTCCGACATCAATCTTCATTGGTTTCCTGTGAGGTGTTTTGGATCCCCATCTCTTGCTTTGAACTGGCAAACAGAAGAATCCCCTTGACAATCTTGATTTCTCAAGGGAAATGAGAGAACACTATACACCATCCAAGATATTAAAATATTGTCAGGGCCCAACACTGCTGAATACTCCGAGGAGATGGCCTGTGAGGCGCCGCCTTTCAACTTTTCCTCCTTAGTATGGTGGTCAGTAACATGCGGGAGACTGCGAAGGGGGTTATTTTTTAAATTGGGAACTGATGCGCTTTTACTCAATTCGGAAACCTCACAAGCCAAATTTGTAGTATTTTGCACAAATTGCAAGAGATGTTTACAGGTCGACGGTTGAAGTGGAACCTCGTATTGAGCTTGCTAGAGAATGATTTGCCAAGCTTTTGTTCGCTCAGTTGACTCAGTTGGTCGATACGAGGACTGTAGTGATGAATCAGGCATTCTTAGGTCGCTGGTTCAAATCCTTCTCGAAGGACTTTTGCCAAATGCTAATTTTATTGAATACTTGGAAAGTAAAATAACAGACAATTTATAATTATATTATATTTCATCACTGAAAATAGATGCCTTTTTCTTTGCGGTTGTGGCCACGTTATTGTTCTGTCTGACACCAATCTTCATTGGTTTTCTGTGAGGTGTTTTAGATACCCATCTCTTGCTATGAACTGGCAAAACAGCAGAATCCCCTTGACAATCTTGATTTCTCAAGGGAAACGAGAGAACACTATACACCATCCAAGATATAGAAATATTGTCAGGCCCAACACTGCTGAATACTCTGAGGAGATGACCTCTCAGGCCCCGCCTTTCAACTTTTCCTCCTTAGTATATTTATATTGGTCAGTATCGCTGCATGAAATGCGGGAGACCGAGGAGGGGGTTATTTTTTTAGTTGGGAACTGATGTGCCTTTACCAATTAGGGAACCTCGCAAGCCAAATTTGAAGTATTTTGCACAAATTGCAAGCAATGTTTACAGGTCGACGGTTGAAGTGGAAGCTCGTATTGAGCTTACTAGAAAATAATTTGCCTAGCCCTGGATAGCTCCGTTGGTAGAGTGGAGGAGTATAGGGGTGAAACAAGCAACCTTAGGTCTCTGGTTCAAATCTGGCTCAAAGTACTTTTGCCAAATGCACATTTTATTGAATACTTGGAAAGTAAAATAACAACAATTTATAATTATATTAAATTTTGTCACTGAAAATAGATGCCTTTTGTCTTGAGACTCTGACCACGTTATTTTTGTGTCAGACACAAATGTTCATTGGTTTCCTGTGACGTGTTTTGGTTCTCCATATCTTGCCATGAACGGGCAAAACAGCTGAATCCCCTTGACAATCTTGATTTCTCAAGGGAAATGAGAGAACACTATACACCTTCCAAGATCTAAACAAATTGTCAGGGCCCAACACTGCTGAATACTCTGAGGTGATGGCCTGTTTGGCGCCGCCTTTCAACTTTTTCTCCTTAGTATGGTGGTCAGTAACATGCGGGAGACCGCGGAGGGGGATACTTTTTAATTAGGAACTGATGTGCTTGTACTCAATTCGGGAAACTCACAAGCCAAATTTGTAGTATTTTGCACGAATTGCAAGAGATGTTTACAGGTCTACGGTTGAAGTGGAAGCTCATATTGAGCTTGCTAGAGAATGAATTGCCAAGCCTTCGATAGCTCAGTGGTTGAGCGGAGGACTGTGGTGGTGAAACAGGCATCCTTAGGTCGCTGATTCAAATCCTTCTCGAAGGACTTTTGCCAAATGCAAATTTTATTGAATACTTGGAAAGTAAAATAACAGACAATTTATAATTATATTATATTTCATCACTGAAAATAGATGCCTTTTGCTTCGAGGCTGTGGCCACGTTATTTTTCTGTCCAACACCAATCTTCATTGGTTTCCTGGGAGGTGTTTTGGATCCCCATCTCTTGCTATGAACTGGCAAAACAGCAGAATCCCCTTGACAATCTTGATTTCTCAAGGGAAATGAGAGAACACTATACACCATCCAAGATATTAAAATATTGTCAGGGCCCAACACTGCTGAATACTCCGAGGAGATGGCCTGTGAGGCGCCGCCTTTCAACTTTTCCTCCTTAGTATGGTGGTCAGTAACATGCGGGAGACTGCGAAGGGGGTTATTCTTTTAATTGGGAACTGATGCCCTTTTACTCACAAGCCAAATTTGTAGTATTTTGCACAAATTGCAAGAGATGTTTACAGGTCGACGGTTGAAGTGGAAGCTCGTATTGAGCTTGCTAGAGAACTATTTGCCAAGCCTTCGTTAGCTCAGTTGGTCAATAGGAGGACTGTAGTGATAAATCAAGCATTCTTAGGTCGCTGGTTCAAATCCAGCTCGAAGGACTTTTGCCAAATGCAAATTTTATTGAATACTTGGAAAGTAAAATAAATGAATCAGGCATTCTTAGGTCGCTGTTTCAAATCCAGCTCGAAGGACTTTTGCCAAATGCTAATTTTATTGAATACTTGGAAAGTAAAATACTTGGAAAGTAAAATAACAGACAATTTATAATTATATTATATTTCATCACTGAAAATAGATGCCTTTTTCTTTGCGGCTGTGACCACGTTATCTTTCTGTCCGACACCAATCTTCATTGGTTTCCTGTGAGGTGTTTTAGATACCCATCTCTTGCTATAAACTGGCAAAACAGCAGAATCCCCTTGACAATCTTGATTTCTCAAGGGAAATGAGAGAACACTATACACCTTCCAAGATATTAAAATATTGTCAGGGCCCAAAACTGCTGAATACTCTGAGGAGATGGCCTGTGAGGTGCCTCCTTTCAACTTTTCCTCCTTAGTCTGGTGGTCAGTAACATGCGGGAGACTGCAGAGGGGGTTATTTCTTTAATTGGGAACTGATGTGCTTTTACTCAATTCGGGAAACTCACAAGCCAAATTTGTAGCATTTTGCATGAATTGCAAGAGATGTTTACAGGTCGTCGATTGAAGTGGAAGCTCGTATTGAGCTTGCTAGAGAACAATTTGCCAAGCCTTTGACAGCTCAGGTGGTAGACCGGAGGACTGTAGTGGTGAAACTGGCATCCTTAGATCGCTTGTTCCAATCCGGCTTGAAGGACTTTAGCCAAATGCAAATTTTATTGAATACTTGAAAAGTAAAATAACAGACAATTTATAATTATATTATATTTCATCACTGAAAATAGATGCCTTTTGGTTTGAGGCTGTGGCCATGTTATTTTTCTGTCCGACACCATCTTCATTGGTTTTCTGTGAGGTGTTTTGGTTCTCCATCTCTTGCTATGAACGGGCAAAACAGCAGAATCCCCTTGACAATCTTGATTTCTCAAGGGAAATGAGAGAACACTATACACCATCCAAGATATTAAAATATTGCCAGGGCCCAACACTGCTGAATACTATGAGGGGATGGCCTGTTAGGCGCCACCTTTCAACTTTTCCTCCTTAGTATGGTGGTCAGTACCATGCGGGAGACTACGGAGGGGGTTATTTTTTTAATTGGGAACTGATGCCCTTTTACTCACAAGCCAAATTTGTAGTATTTTGCACAAATTGCAAGAGATGTTTACAGGTCGACGGTTGAAGTGGAAGCTCGTATTGAGCTTGCTAGAGGACGATTTGCCAAGCCTTCGTTAGCTCCGTTGGTCAATAGGAGCACTGTAGTGATAAATCAGGCATTCTTAGGTCGCTGGTTCAAATCCAGCTCGAAGGACTTTTGCCAAATGCAAATTTTATTGAATACTTGGAAAGTAAAATAAATGAATCAGGCATTCTTAGGTCGCTGGTTCAAATCCAGCTCGAAGGACTTTTGCCAAATGCTAATTTTATTGAATACTTGGAAAGTAAAATACTTGGAAAGTAAAATAACAGACAATTTATAATTATATTATATTTCATCACTGAAAATAGATGCCTTTTTCTTTGCGGCTGTGACCACGTTATCTTTCTGTCCGACACCAATCTTCATTGGTTTCCTGTGAGGTGTTTTAGATACCCATCTCTTGCTATAAACTGGCAAAACAGCAGAATCCCCTTGACAATCTTGATTTCTCAAGGGAAATGAGAGAACACTATACACCTTCCAAGATATTAAAATATTGTCAGGGCCCAAAACTGCTGAATACTCTGAGGAGATGGCCTGTGAGGTGCCTCCTTTCAACTTTTCCTCCTTAGTCTAGTGGTCAGTAACATGCGGGAGACTGCAGAGGGGGTTATTTCTTTAATTGGGAACTGATGTGCTTTTACTCAATTCGGGAAACTCACAAGCCAAATTTGTAGCATTTTGCATGAATTGCTAGAGATGTTTACAGGTCGTCGATTGAAGTGGAAGCTCGTATTGAGCTTGCTAGAGAGCAATTTGCCAAGCCTTTGATAGCTCAGGTGGTAGAGCGGAGGACTGTAGTGGTGAAACTGGCATCCTTAGATCGCTTGTTCCAATCCGGCTTGAAGGACTTTTGCCAAATGCAAATTTTATTGAATACTTGAAAAGTAAAATAACAGACAATTTATAATTATATTATATTTCATCACTGAAAATAGATGCATTTTGGTTTGAGGCTGTGGCCATGTTATTTTTCTGTCCGACACCATCTTCATTGGTTTTCTGTGAGGTGTTTTGGTTCTCCATCTCTTGCTATGAACGGGCAAAACAGCAGAATCCCCTTGACAATCTTGATTTCTCAAGGGAAATGAGAGAACACTATACACCATCCAAGATATTAAAATATTGCCAGGGCCCAACACTGCTGAATACTATGAGGGGATGGCCTGTTAGGCGCCACCTTTCAACTTTTCCTCCTTAGTATGGTGGTCAGTACCATGCGGGAGACTACGGAGGGGGTTATTTTTTTAATTGGGAACTGATGCGCGTTTACTCAATTAGGGAACTTCACAAGCCTAATTTGTAGTATTTTGCACAAATGGCAAGAGATGTTTGCAGGTCGACAGATGAAGTGGAAGCTCGTATTGAGCTTGCTAGAGAGTGATTCGCCAATCCTTCGATAGCTCCGTTGGTAGACTGGAGGACTGTAGTGATGAAGCAGGCATCCTGAGGTTGCTGGTTCAAAACCGGCTCGTTGGACGTTTGCCAAATGCACATTTTATTAAATACTTGGAAAGTAAAATAACAACCATTTATAATTATATTAAATTGTGTCACTGAAAATAGATGCCGTTTGTCTTGAGGCTGTGACCACGTTATTTTTGGGTCTGACACAAATCTTCATTGGTTTCCAGTGACGTGTTTTGGTTCCCCATATCTTGCTATGAACGGGCAAAACAGCTGAATCCCCTTGACAATCTTGATTTCTCAAGGGAAACGAGAGAACACTATATACCATCCAAGATAGAAAAATATTGTCAGGGCCCAACACTGCTAAATACTCTGAGGAGATGGCCTCAGTATCGCTGCCTGACATGCGGGAGACGGAGGAGGGGGTTATTTTTTTAGTTGGAAACTGATGTGCGTTTACTCCATTAGGGAACCTCACAAGCCAAATTTGAAGTATTTTGCACAAATTGCAAGCAATTTTTACAGGTCGTCGGTTGAAGTGGAAGCACGTATGGAGCTTGCTTGAGAGTAATTTGCCTAACCTTTGATAGCTCTGTTGGTGGAGTGGAGGACTATAGTGGTGAAACAGGCATCCTTAGGTCTCTGGTTCAAATCCAGCTCGGAGGACTTTTGCCAAATGCACATTTTATTGAATACTTGGAAAGTAAAATAACAGACAATTTATAATTATATTATATTTCATCTCTGAAAATAGATGCCTTTTGCTTTGAGGCTGTGGCCACGTTATTTTCCTGTCTGACACCAATCTTCATTGGTTTCCTGTGAGGTGTTTTGGTTCCCCATCTCTTGCTATGAACTGGCAAAACCGCAGAATCTCCTTGACAATCTTGATTTCTCAAGGGAAACGAGAGAACACTATACACCATCCAAGATATAAAAATATTGTCAGGCCCAACACTGCTGAATACTCTGAGGGGATGACCTCTCAGGCCCCGCCTTTCAACTTTTCCTCCTTAGTACATTGGTCAGTATCGCTGCATGAAATGCGGGAGACCGAGGAGGGGGTTATTTTGTTAGTTGGGAACTGATGTGCCTTTACCAATTAGGGAACCTCACAAGCCAAATTTGAAGTATTTTGCACAAATTGCAAGCAATGTTCACAGGTCGACGGTTGAAGTGGAAGCTCGTATTGAGCTTGCTAGAGAATAATTTACCTAGCCCTGAATAGCTCCGTTGTAAAGTGGAGGAGTATAGGGGTGAAACAAGCAACCTTAGGTCTCTGGTTCAAATCTGGCTCAAAGGACTTTTGCCAAATGCACATTTTATTGAATACTTGGAAAGTAAAATAACACCAATTTACAATTATATTAAATTTTGTCACTGAAAATAGATGCCTTTTGTCTTGAGGCTGTGACCATGTTATTTTTCTGTCCGACACCAATCTTCATTGGTTTTCTGTGAGGTGTTTTGGTTCCCCGTCTCTTGCTATGAATGGGGCAAAACAGCAGAATCCCCTTGACAATCTTGATTTCTCAAGGGAAATGAGAGAACACTATACACCATCTGTTGGGGGCCGCCTCCGGTCTCCGGGGCAGCCCTCCGATGCCGTCAGGATCTCCCGATGGCTGTGGACACGTCGGCGGACAGCCGGCGTGTCTCGAGTAGGGGAGCACCCTACAGCGCCCGGTGTCACCAGGCGCAGGACCCACAGTGCGGGGGTGCCACCCCCTGACTCCAGCAGTCGCGGCTCCGAGGGCACTCGGACCGCACCACACACACAAGGCCACGACCACGTGGCAGGCCCACACCGCACAAAGACAACACAGACACGGGTTGCCACTTCCTGGGGCTCTGCTGCTCTGCCCTCGCAGCGCCAGCAGAGCCCCTTTTATTAACTGGGCACGCGAGCATCATGACACAGTCACGGCGCTCACGTTCCCCACAACAACTAGACCCCCACGCAACATCCCTCCTTTATTATAAGCAAACAAAATCAAATAATACCCCACCGCGAACATTGGGTGCATTCCAGTCCACGCACCAGCTAACAGCTACTGAAACTCAAACATCTTTAACACTGCACGACAAAACAGGTGTGCTCCAGTCCTCACACCACGGGCCCCTATCACATGGCCCTCCAACTCAGAAAATCCCGGGATCAAACTGGCCCCCAGCGCCGCTGCAGGACAGGAAGAATACGTTCTCTTCGTACTCCTCCTCCCCCATGTCATACAGTCCTTCACGGGAACTCTCTGCCACCCGGACCGCCTCCACCTTGGGGGTCTTTCTCCCTTTCACCTCATTCCCCCCTGTTGCCCCCTCCACGCTGGCTGGAGCTGGAGCGAGACACACTCGTGCGAAGTGATCTCCTTTCCCGCACCTTCCACAAATTTGTCCTATCGCGGGGCAGTCCTGCGGGTGTGTAAGATCCCACCCACACTGAGGACATATTGCGGCATTGGGGTGCCTCCTCAGCCAGTCTCCCCTCCTCATTACTCTTCCTCCTGGCCACCTGCCAACAGCCGCGACCTCCTCAACCTTCACCCGCTGTATGGGGACCTCCATCTTTAGCTGGTGTCTGGAGGAGTCCATGACCGAGGCCCGCACCTCCGCCAGTTCCTGGGCCCGGCCAAGCTCCAGTATTCGATCAAGGGTCAGCGCTGGGTCCCTCAGAACCTGCTTGCGCAGTTTGGTGGAGCTGCAGCCATAGATGATTTGCGCCCGAATCTCGTCCTCCTCGAAGGTCCCCAGGTCACAGGCCAATGCAATGCCGCACAGCTTCCCATGGAATGCATCGAGACTTTCCCCTTCCTCCTGCTTCGCACACCTCATCCTGAACCTCTCATAGTCCCTGTTGACCATGGGTCTGAAGTATTCGTTCAGGCTGCGACGGCTGCGCCGTACGATTGATTTTGGGGCTTTAATGTCTTGAATAGTCTCTGGACGGCCAACCCGGCAGAGTATAGGAGTTTCGGGCGTTTGGCTGCGTCTTTGATCGCCATTGCCTCGAAATACAACTCCAGGTTCTCCACCCAGGCCACCCACCGGGCCCCCAGGCTCGCCGGCGAACCCAGGACATCAAAATGGGGTATTGGTGCTAGCTGACCCCTACATACCCCTTCGTCGTTCGACATGCTGCTGGCAGGTGAGGACGTCATCTGCCAATCACCAGTGTTGATGTGCGCTTGCCGTTGCCGGGCTCAGGTAGCTGTCGATGGGTGCCTGGCGTTCTTCCTGCCCAGGGGCGCACGAGCACTCCAGGTGGAGCCGTAACCCCAGGGCTTGACACCGGTTTGGGCTGTGGAGGGGCTATTGTCCCCTTTCTTGGACCCCCCCCCCTTTTCCCACAGAGAGTTTTCTCCCGTTCTGGGCTGCCCAGCCAGCCTCGAGATCCCCTTCTGAGAAATGTTTTTCTTTTTTTTTTTTGTAGGCCCGGATGTTGATGGGCTTTCCTTTGTTCACCGCTGCGGCCTGGGCGTGGGGAGTCCTCCCGTAGGCTCCGCACACAAGACAGGGACCGGGACCCGCCCCTTTTTCGATCGCGTGGCTCGCAAGTGCACCACGCCTCCTTCCGCTCCTCCCCGATGGTGCTTGGGGAAACACAGGCCCTTTGTGAGGCCCTGCACACGAGCCGTGGGCGGGAACTCCAGGCCACGCCCCCTTTCCGCCCTGCGAGGAAAATGAAACCTCTCTCCCCCTCCATTTTTATTTTTTTTTTTTTTTCCGAACACCAAAGTTTTCACCCGTGGCAGCCCGGGTGCTCAGCGGGTGTCCTCCCCGCTCCGAACCGCGTTGCCGCGGGTCAGAGCTCCAGGCCCCGCCTCCTTCCTAATGGAGGGCCGCTCCGTGCGACTTTACACGGCCGCCGACTGCGGCCATGTGCGTGGGTCCTCAGATTCGCCCGCCGCAAGCACCAGCTGGCAGGCGTGACTTCCTCGTCGCCAGTGTTGGGGGCCGCCTCTGGTCTCCGGGGCAGCCCTCCGATGCCGTCGGGATCTCCCGATGGCTGTGGACACGTCGGCGGACAGCCGGCGTGTCTCGAGTAGGGGAGCACCCTACGGCGCCCGGTGTCACCAGGCGCAGGACCCGCAGTGCGGGGGTGCCACCCCCTGACTCCAGCGGTCGCGGCTCCGAGGGCACTCAGACCGCACCGCACACACAAGGCCACGACCACGTGGCAGGCCCACACCGCACAAAGACAACGCAGACACGAGTTGCCACTTTCTTGGGCTCTGCTGTTCTGCCCTTGCAGCGCCAGCAGAGCCCCTTTTATTAACTGGGCACGCAAGCGTCATGACACAGTCACGGCACTCACGTTGCCCACAACAACTAGACCCCCACGCAACACCATCCAAGATATTAAAATATTGCCAGGGCCCAACACTGCTGAATAGTCTGAGGAGATGGCCTGTTTGGCGCCGCCTTTCAACTTTTTCTCCTTAGTATGGTGGTCAGTAACATGCGGGAGACTGCGGAGGGGGATACTTTTTTAATTAGGAACTGATGTGCTTGTACTCAATTCGGGAAACTCACAAGCCAAATTTGTAGTATTTTGCACGAATTGCAAGAGATGTTTACAGGTCTACGGTTGAAGTGGAAGCTCGTATTGAGCTTGCTAGAGAATGATTTGCCAAGCCTTCGATAGCTCAGTTGGTTGAGCGGAGGACTGTAGTGGTGAAACAGGCATCCTTAGGTCGCAGTTTCAAATCCTTCTCGAAGGACTTATGCCAAATGCTAATTTTATTGAATACTTGGAAAGTAAAATAAATGAATCAGGCATTCTTAGGTCGCTGGTTCAAATCCAGTTCGAAGGACTTTTGCCAAATGCTAATTTTATTGAATACTTGGAAAGTAAAATACTTGGAAAGTAAAATAACAGACAATTTATAATTATATTATATTTCATCACTGAAAATAGATGCCTTTTGCTTTGAGGCTGTGGCCACGTTATTTTTGTGTCTGACACAAATCTTCATTGGTTTCCAGTGATGTGTTTTGGCTCCCCATATCTTGCTATGAACAGGCAAAAAAGCTGAATCTCCTTGACAATCTTGATTTCTCAAGGGAAACGAGAGAACACTATACACCATCCAAGATAGAAAAATATTGTCAGGGCCCAACACTGCTAAATACTCTGAGGAGGTGGCCTCTCGGGTGCCGCCTTTCAACTTTTCCTCCTTAGTATATTGGTCAGTATCGCTGCCTGACATGCGGAAGACCGAGGAGGAGGTTATTTTTTTAGAACTGATGTGCGTTTACTCCATTAGGGAACCTCACAAGCCAAATTTGAAGTATTTTGCACAAATTGCAAGCAATTCTTACAGGTCGTCGGTTGAAGTGGAAGCACGTACTGAGCTGGCTTGAGAGTAATTTGCCTAACCTTCGATAGCTCTGTTGGTAGAGTGGAGGACTATAGTGGTAAAACAGGCATCCTTAGGTCTCTGGTTCAAATCCAGCTCGAAGGACTTTTGCCAAATGCACATTTCATTGAATACTTGGAAAGTAAAATAACAGACAATTTATAATTATATTATATTTCATCTCTGAAAATAGATGCCTTTTGCTTTGAGGCTGTGGCCACGTTATTTTCCTGTCTGACACCAATCTTCATTGGTTTCCTGTGAGGTGTTTTGGTTTCCCATCTCTTGCTATGAACTGGCAAAACCGCTGAATCCCCTTGGCAATCTTGATTTCTCAAGGGAAACGAGAGAACACTATACACCATCCAAGATATAAAAATATTGTCAGGCCCAACACTGCTAAATACTCTGAGGAGATGGCCTCTCAGGCGCCGCCTTTCAACTTTTCCTCCTTAGTATATTGGTCAGTATCGTTGCCTGTCATGCGGGAGACCGAGGAGGGGGTTATTTTGTTAGTTGGGAACTGATGTGCCTTTACCAATTAGGGAACCTCACAAGCCAAATTTGAAGTATTTTGCACAAATTGCAAGCAGTGTTCACAGGTCGACGGTTGAAGTGGAAGCTTGTATTGAGCTTGCTAGAGAATAATTTGCCTAGCCCTGAATAGCGCCGTTGGTAGAGTGGAGGAGTATAGAGGTGAAACAAGCAGCCTTAGGTCTCTGGTTCAAATCTGGCTCAAAGGACTTTTGCCAAATGCACATTTTATTGAATACTTGGAAAGTAAAATAACAACAATTTACAATTATATTAAATGTTGTCACTGAAAATAGATGCCTTTTGTCTTGAGGCTGTGACCATGTTATTTTTCTGTCCGACACCAATCTTCATTGGTTTTCTGTGAGGTGTTTTGGTTCCCCGTCTCTTGCTATGAACGGGGCAAAACAGCAGAATCCCCTTGACAATCTTGATTTCTCAAGGGAAATGAGAGCACACTATACACCATCCAAGATATTAAAATATTGCCAGGGCCCAACACTGCTGAATACTCTGAGGAGATGGCCTGTTAGGCGCCGCCTTTCAACTTTTCCTCCTTAGTATGGTGTTCAGTACCATGCGGGAGACTGCAGAGGGGGTTATTTTTTTAATTGGGAACTGATGCGCATTTACTCAATTAGGGAACTTCACAAGCCTAATTTGTAGTATTTTGCACAAATGGCAAGAGATGTTTGCAGGTCGACAGTTGAAGTGGAACCTCGTATTGAGCTTGCTAGAGAGTAATTTGCCAATCCTTCGATAGCTCAGTTGGTAGACTGGAGGACTGTAGTGATGAAGCAGGCATCCAGAGGTTGCTGGTTCAAAACCGGCTCGTTGGAGTTTTGCCAAATGCACATTTTATTAAATACTTGGAAAGTAAAATAACAACCATTTATAATTATATTAAATTTTGTCACTGAAAATAGATGCCTTTTGTCTTGAGGCTGTGACCACGTTATTTTTGTGTCTAACACAAATCTTCATTGGTTTCCAGTGATGTGTTTTGGCTCCCCATATCTTGCTATGAACGGGCAAAAAAGCTGAATCTCCTAGACAATCTTGATTTCTCAAGGGAAACGAGAGAACACTATACACCATCCAAGATAGAAAAATATTGTCAGGGCCCAACACTGCTAAATACTCTGAGGAGGTGGCCTCTCGGGTGCCGCCTTTCAACTTTTCCTCCTTAGTATATTGGTCAGTATCGCTGCCTGACATGCGGAAGACCGAGGAGGAGGTTATTTTTTTAGAACTGATGTGCGTTTACTCCATTAGGGAACCTCACAAGCCAAATTTGAAGTATTTTGCACAAATTGCAAGCAATTCTTACAGGTCGTCGGTTGAAGTGGAAGCACGTACTGAGCTGGCTTGAGAGTAATTTGCCTAACCTTCGATAGCTCTGTTGGTAGAGTGGAGGACTATAGTGGTAAAACAGGCATCCTTAGGTCTCTGGTTCAAATCCAGCTCGAAGGACTTTTGCCAAATGCACATTTCATTGAATACTTGGAAAGTAAAATAACAGACAATTTATAATTATATTATATTTCATCTCTGAAAATAGATGCCTTTTGCTTTGAGGCTGTGGCCACGTTATTTTCCTGTCTGACACCAATCTTCATTGGTTTCCTGTGAGGTGTTTTGGTTTCCCATCTCTTGCTATGAACTGGCAAAACCGCTGAATCCCCTTGGCAATCTTGATTTCTCAAGGGAAACGAGAGAACACTATACACCATCCAAGATATAAAAATATTGTCAGGCCCAACACTGCTAAATACTCTGAGGAGATGGCCTCTCAGGCGCCGCCTTTCAACTTTTCCTCCTTAGTATATTGGTCAGTATCGTTGCCTGTCATGCGGGAGACCGAGGAGGGGGTTATTTTGTTAGTTGGGAACTGATGTGCCTTTACCAACTAGGGAACCTCACAAGCCAAATTTGAAGTATTTTGCACAAATTGCAAGCAGTGTTCACAGGTCGACGGTTGAAGTGGAAGCTTGTATTGAGCTTGCTAGAGAATAATTTGCCTAGCCCTGAATAGCGCCGTTGGTAGAGTGGAGGAGTATAGAGGTGAAACAAGCAGCCTTAGGTCTCTGGTTCAAATCTGGCTCAAAGGACTTTTGCCAAATGCACATTTTATTGAATACTTGGAAAGTAAAATAACAACAATTTACAATTATATTAAATGTTGTCACTGAAAATAGATGCCTTTTGTCTTGAGGCTGTGACCATGTTATTTTTCTGTCCGACACCAATCTTCATTGGTTTTCTGTGAGGTGTTTTGGTTCCCCGTCTCTTGCTATGAACGGGGCAAAACAGCAGAATCCCCTTGACAATCTTGATTTCTCAAGGGAAATGAGAGCACACTATACACCATCCAAGATATTAAAATATTGCCAGGGCCCAACACTGCTGAATACTCTGAGGAGATAGCCTGTTTGGCGCCGCCTTTCAACTTTTTCTCCTTAGTATGGTGGTCAGTAACATGCGGGAGACTGCGGAGTGTTATACATGAATAAAAAGACACTGTCCCTTTAAGGGCAGCCAAGGAGAAAGAGCGGGAGGAAAGACGGAAAGGGAGGGGCTGGAGGGAGGAGACGGCAGTTGGAGTTTGGCGGTGAATAAAGTTGGTTCACCATAGATTTGGCTCTGCGTCATTTGTAGGCCTGAGTGCATGCGTATGAGCGGGGTACAACACTGGCGACGAAGCCGATACGACCCTTTGCGTGGCGGCAGCAGTTTGGAGGGCCTGTGAGCCCAGCAGTGCGAGGAGGGCCCGCGCGCCCAGCAGCGTTCAAGGAGGGCCTGAGTGCCCAGCAGTAAGGAGGACTCGTGAGCCCAGCAGACCCGGTGGGCCCGTGTGCCCTGCAGCGTATCAGGACAGGAGAGCCCAGCAGAGTGGTGCTCAGCAGTGGTGGCCTGCCAGCAGCAGACCAGCCGACCAGAAGATTGGAGGGGCCCGTGCGCCCAAGACTGGAGAGCCCGGCAGTGAAGACCAGCCGACCAGAAGATCGGAGGGCCCGTGCGCCCAAGACTGAAGAGCCCAGCAGAGTAGAGCCCAGCAGCGGAGGCCTACCAGCAGCTGACCAGCCGACCAGGTGATCGAAGGGCCCGTGCGCCCGAGACCGAAGTGCCCGACGGCAGAAGCCCGCCGACAGCAGCCCCGCGACCGGGAGATCGTAGGGCCCATGAGCCCAGGACCGCAGCGCCCAGCAGAAGAGGTCCCGCGCCCCCCTCGGCAAGAAGAGGACCGCGGACGCCAACAACGAGAAGAGCCCGCGAGCCGGAAGAGGCCCACAAGAAGAAGGAGACTACGAGGGAATGCAGCAGGCCCACACGTCACGGAAGAGGAGACCCGCAGGCTCGCGGCATCCACCCCTCAAGTAAGGTGTCGGAAAAGGGGTAGCAAAAGGGGAACCCTGAGTCTCCCACCCACGTGACACATCAGTAAACACATCTAAAAGGTGACATTTGCAAAGAGGAACCCCGAGTCTCACACCACGTGACACATCAGTAAAAGCACACAAGGGGAACCTTGAGTCTCCCACCCACGTGACACATCAGTAACCACATCTAAAGGTGACATTTGCAAAGAGGAACCCCGAGTCTCCCACCACGTGACACATCAGTAAAACACACCTAAAGGGGGCATTTTACCACATCAGAAAACAGTAAAGCCACAGCGCCGGTCTGCACACAAGAAGCAGAAGGTGAACAGCGTGCCCCA